>NC_133351.1:14002800-14602800 GCF_030506205.2 Paramisgurnus dabryanus
GGTTTATCAATGGTTTACAGTATGTAATTTTAAAATCATATACCACTTTTTTTATAATACTTGTAAAAATGATAAAATTATGAAATACGGATAAAAAGCTTAAAAAGTTGAATGTATTTAATTGTTGGGTAAGCTATAATATTCAATCTACACACACACATACACTCATACACACAAATAAACGGCGCTAAATAGCACTAAAAGTGGTTCACTGGCTTGTAATCATACAGGAACCATTTTAAGTTCTATATAGCACCTATGTAGAACCATGTGCTATATAGAACCATATCTGGTGCTATAGTGGTGCTATATCACCCTCGGATGGTTCTTCATATAGGTGCTTTCAAGGTGCTGTATAGCACAAAAAATGGTTCCCCTATGATTATGAGCTTTTAGTGCCATTTAGCCAATTTTTGTTAGAGTGACAGGGAAGGTGGCTGGTCAACATCTATAGTAATCTACAGTAATACTATTCTTCCTATGTGGATAGAATGTGGAAGGATCGAAAGATTACAAAGATCAAAAATAAAATGCAGAACAGACAGATTCCTTGCATTTGTGTTTCCAAAAGCTAATTATAATGAGCAGCCTTGCAAAATGATTCTGTATATGCATGTAACTGATGCACATCCTTACCTGTTTTATAGTATAAAGTTGAGTATTTGCAGATGTGAACTCTTCTGCCCTATAGTGTTAGCTTTCTCTCTGCATTCCCATCATGTCTCATTTCTGTCATGTCTGTCTGGGCGGCCGTGTGTGTTTGTGGGTGACGGGAGTGAAGTGGACACATGGATATGAAGAACTGGTGTCTTGCCTGAGGAGGCCTGTAATAGCAGCTGCCAGTGTGACCTCTTTCTTTCCTTCTTTCTTTTTCTTTCTTTCTTTGATTCTTTCTTTCTTTCTTTTTTCTCATTCAATTCATTTGCTTCTCTCACCTCAAAAAATCACACTATTTCCCTTGGGCCTTTCCTCTACAACCATAATCATGCCTCTAATGAAGAGTGGCAATCCCTATGATGAAGGCCCCTCCCCATCTGTTTCTCTCTCTCCCCCCAACTCCAGTTTTATTGTCCACTTTTTCATACAGGTGACTGGGTGTTTTGATCGGGTGCTTCTATCTTACAATATAATGTACATCAGCTGTCGAATGATTTTTTGCACTGGTCTGCAGATTCGTTCTTTTACTATTACATGGCTATTTCTCTGTAGTCTAGATAGTGTATCCTTAAGGGATATGGCATAAACAGACTGTATGTGTGTATTTATGATGGAAATATATGAGTCTTGTTTTCTCTTTTCGTCTCTGAAGGGACGGGTTGCCGTGGTAATGATGCCTAAGGGAGAAAAGTAAGATGTAAATTGGGTGATCATTGCGAAATGTAAAGTGAAATCTACAGCGCACCATGGGAGTCTGAGTAAGAGAGACAGGCAGCGTAAAAGAAAGAGAGAGGTCATGTCCTGCAGGCGCTCAGGGTCTGAGATTCTGAATTTCCCTGAAGTGAGAAAAAACAGAGCTGGTGTTTTGCGTTTGAGGGTTTATATGATACAGTCAGGCTACAGCATGTCTGGACATGACTGCTCAAAGTCCATAACCTTAATTGGATCTCTCTTGAGATTTTGAATGCCGGTTAATTGGAAAACACCCTCTCTTGCATTTATACTAATCTATTTATTCGCTGAGAAAAACAATTGTCATCCACAGAGCTGTTTAAATCTAAAAAAATGATCTGACAGATACCATTAAAGAAATATAATCTTGGCAAATCCACATCTCTGTGTCTTTAAGTATAAAGCACTTTAAATCACTGTATAATATGAAATAAGGCATAATGTAAACTACATATAACGCATTTCAATAATACATCTTCATGATTTATTATGAAATTATAGACTAAAGCTTATGCATTACAAGCGCTTTTCTCATCTTAAAGGCTTCAGGCGACGTCTATCTACCAAAGCAGCTGCAATTTCTACAGTAGTATAACTAAACATGCATCAGTGAATATGAATATGAACACTAAATACGACATTACCGTTAAAGTGGGGAGAAACACAGAGTGTAAGAAAAGAAAAAGGTGGTCGAGAAAGAAATATTTATCTACACGTATTATGACTTGATATGCATAAAACCAATAAAGATTAGATGACATGGCAGTGCTCATTACCAAGACAACATAACCAAAACAACAATGAGTTATGTCAGCAAATAATAGAACACACATATGAATCTGTCTCGTTTGATAGAGACGGTAACAAAAGGAGGCTATCGCAAAATAGAAAGGTCATTGCTGTATACTTCCATATACCGTTCTCCCACTCTCTTTCTTTCTTTTACCAGCCAAGGATTTCTCAGTGTTTTATTTTTTCTTCTTCCTCTTCTGAGCTTGTCCAGTTGCCAGGTAACCCTGGGTCACATCTGGGGTCTAAATCGAGCACTTTCTCTCTCTAGTTATCAGAGAGATGGGCTGTAATTTATTAGTTTGATAAAAAAGAGAAAGGTATTATACAGCACCGCCAATCTCCACAGAGCTTGTTTGGAATTCATGCCCTATCCCATTTCCGGTGCATTCCTTGCGGCATCTCAAAGCCATTCATCTTTAAATTGACCACCTGAGCCAGGTTTCTGCATATTCAGTTAGAAGAAAATGTTCCCGGCTTGGACAGCCTATACCCAAACCTGTACATCAAACACATGCAGTAGATTAATGAAATCAGGATTTTTTTCCCAGGGACTTAATTTATGATACATTATAACAATAGGATTTAATAGATTAATGTGTATGTGCCAAGCTTTATAAACAAAAGCTTGCATTTTAGACACTGTTGCAATGCAAAAGAAGTTTATGAAGATTAAAAATACCCATTTGTTTAGATTTAAACATAATTCAAAATTATTTATTACTATAGCTTGTAAACTTGCAGCTTTCCTTACAATTCTTTAATTGGTGCAAATTGCATTTAACATTGTTATAATGCAACCTGTCAAAGAATAAAATGTAAATGGAGAGTTTACATTATGAGAAGATTTAAAATACTGTAGTAATCAAAAGTGATCAACTTTAATGGGATAGTTCCCCCCAAAATTATTCTGTCATCTGTTTCTCATCCTTATGTTATTCTAAACCTGTATGAATTTCTTTTTGCTGATGAACAAGAAAATAAGATATTTTGATGAGCACACAGCTGATGTAACCATTGACATCCATAGTAGGAAAAACAAATATGATGGAATTCAATGGGTATCGTCAACTGTGTGCTTTTATTCATCAGAATATCTTCTTCATTATTATCACAATACTTCCATAATATTTGTTTTTCCTACTATGGAAGACACCAATGGTTACAATCAGCTGCGTGCTTACCATTATTTTTTTTAAATATCATCATATAAAAAAAACATACAGGTTTCATGAAGATAAGAAAAGTATGACAGAATTTTTGGGTGAACAATGCCTTTAAACAATTGACAACTTTGCATTTTATTCAAATATTTTAATACAGATGCATAAAAATATTTTAGATACATGTTGCATTGGTGTCAGGATCCTGCCAGATTCTTGTTTGTATTTAGATCTAGTTCAGCATGGCAGGGTTCTGACAGTACATTGTTTCATGTGGGAGATGAGTGGTTTAATGCTGCGTTCCAGAGCCCATCCAAACCAGTGGGACGTGGGACTTATCCTTCCTGAAGTGTCCTAGCTCCTACTTCAAAGCGTTCCAGGCATTTGAAGTGGAACGTAAACAGAAAACATGGACGACCGACCGATCTTCTTAAGGCTCGTAAAGACTACATGACTTTTAAACGTCAGTCTGAACTGTGCAGTTCACACTACAGTAAAACATCAAGTTAAACATCTTTACAAAGTGTTCTGGGGCCATTATATAAAAGCGCTGCATGTCGCTAAGTAACTTGGTATACTTTTACCGTATTTTCCTGCTAACAGATAATAACGACATAATTTCACGCCATAATATTAAAAAAACAAGTTGTGTTAAAATTACAGTGTCTAAAACAACCCTACAAGCAGAGAAGTACAATTTATAGTCTATTCCTTGAAGATTTCCTCTGACGACGACGCGATTTATGGGCGCCGCCATTGTCCTCCGACTTCATTTTCTGAAGTCGGGGTAGGTCAAACTCCCCCGAGTTCGCCGGTAGGAGGTTCCACTTCGACAGGCATTCCAGTGCACTTTTCCTAGTTGGAGGTAGGATAAGTCCCACGTCCCACTGGTTTGGATGGGCTCTGGAACGCAGCATCAGTATTGGTTTATTCTGACCACGCATTTCCCGGGTCTCCTCACTTTTCCCCGATCCCTTACTTGTGATTCTTTCAGGTGTGTGTCATTTAGTTTTCCGTATTTAAAGTCCTTCTGTTTGGTGTATTGTACGGGTTCATTTTGTTCAGTTCCGCGAGTACTTTGTTATTAAGAAGTCCAGTTTATGTTTTATCATTGTGAAGTTTGTGTAGTTTAGTGTATTTAGTGTTTACTCTGTTTTGTTTGCCCCTCGTGGGTTTTGTTTTCCTGTTTTTACCCTGTTTTTTGATTAAAGTCGTGTTGTAATCCACGTCTGCCCTTGGGTTCATTCCCTGTCCCGATTCCTCACACAATGGTATGTTTTGGGGCATAAACTGAAGCCACAAAACAAAGTGCAAAGTTTTTGAAGACAAAGCCCATGACTACAATGACTATCAAATATTACCTCGAAAGAGAATCTATTAATAAATAATGTATGCTTTATTAATTTCCTGTGAGCTTTTTTACTTTCTATGCATATTTTTGTATATATATATATATAACAGATATTTCTATTATGCTGTGGTTTGCCAAATTATTTTGTCTAATAAATACCTTGAAGGTTTAGCATTTTGTGTATTTTGTAACATACTTTATGTTTTGATGGCACTCTGAGGCTATTTTGGGGATTTCTGCCTGGATTTGTCCTACCCAATTTCAAAAGCTTCCCATACCCACATGCAGAGGTGCACATACAAAAGTTTGGTATAGATTTACAGGAAACCCTTTGAAATTACTTAAAACACTGTTGAAAGTGCTCAACATGGTTGTATGTGTTGTCAGTCCTCTAATAAACACAAAAATAAATAGGCGATTTTTGATGTGTTTTTTCTAAAGTCTGTATTTAAAAGTGTATAACTCTGGCCCTGAGTGTTAACGAAAACCTGCAAATTGTTTCTTTTGATTCCAGCAATTGTCAGCTTACAGCGGGTATTTTTTCTCTATCTTAATCTATGGAGAAGTTATTTTACTCCAACTGAAGGGAGGAATAATACCCTTTTCGTATTCAATTTCTGCCTAAAAACATTTGAAGTGCTCCCATAACCACATACAGTGGAATAATAATGCAATATCTTTATATCATTTTGCTGAAAACCCTTTGAAGTTACATAAAAAGCTGCTGTTTATGACAAAATTTTTATTTGGGTTGTTTTTCATATGATGAAACACCAAATTGTCTTTTTTATGTTGTAAACACTGTCTATGAAAGTGAATAACTCTGGTTCTTTGTGCTCTAGCAGACTACAGACAGTTCTGGTTGTTAGCAGCAACAAACAACACCCAAAAAAAGAATGAACTCTTTACCATGTAGCATTCAAAAGTTATTCTTATTTTACTGAAGGGTGTGAAAATAAAATTTTCACATAAAAATAATTTTTTTGTTTTGCACATATAATAAATAGCAAGGGATTATTCATGCACACAACCAAAGATTGTTCCAATGCTGTGAATGGACTCATTGTTTATTGAGAAGGGCCTAAGATAAAAGATGGTATATCAGTAGAGATTCTAAGCTTTTAGGCAGTATCTCATATATGGTACTGGTGTCCATGACTTACCATTAAAGATTAAAGGAATAATTTATATTAAGTCAAAATAAGTTAATTTTGGACCCGGTACAGGGTCCACAGAGTTCTAACCTGAGGGGGCATTAAAAGCAAATTTTACTACAAACATTGTGTACAAAATGATGTACATTATGCAAGTTGTTAAAACACAGTCCGGATACAATTTTGAATTCACTATAGGAGCTAATACTTGCTATTGTTGCCCAGGGACATTGTAAAGATGGAGACCAAACCACTTAACTTGCCTTAAAAATGACTTCAGTTTGATCAAAAACAAGACTATTCACAATAAAAATGATGCGATTTGGACAGATATTCTGGAGTTCGAAGCATCTGTATATAAACTGCAGGAATGCTTAATGTATCATATCATGAACAAGATATACGATTATGAATGCATGAATTGCCAACACTTGACTACAGTATCTCACAGGAGATGGATCACATGTGCTCCAATCTCATGCTCTAATTCACCGCTATTGGCAGTCTCCACGTTGCAACACTGCTAATTTTTATAAAGTTCAACTTTTCTCAACTTGGTCGCAGCATTGTATACACCCAAATCACTGTGAAGAAGTGAAAATTGCCAACAGAAGCTGACGCTGGAAAGCGCCAACAAATCACTGCACGTGTGAATGCCTTTGGAAAGTGTGCTAGGAATCTGGAAGCTGTACGGTCGTAATGCCAAAAAGTCACATACTGTGGCATTTGGGACTGTGCACAGATGCATTGTATGAATGTTGAGGGTGATGGACAGCCAAGTAGAGATGCAGAGGGATTTGTTTAAAAGCTTCTGTCATCTTTCCCTGAGTGTCATTTGCTGTGCATGTCATGATGTTATTAACTCCCTGCTTAGATTAATTAAAAGGAAATATTGCGGAAACCGTTATATAACAAACCTGCAAATGTAGTGATGAACAAAAGGGATGACAAAAAGAAAGAAAAGAAAATAGTAGCGCTTTACTTCTTGGCTTAATACTTTATAATATGGATTTATGGTACACTATCAGAAAAAAATTGTCCCGAGCTGTCACTTGGACAGTACACGTTTGCACAGTTCATATTAGTAGTACTAGAGGTAGTAATTTAGTTTTAATTGTTTATTTTTGTAAAAGCCACAAAGTGTTTCCTATGTTTTGAGTGTTGTGAGATCAACTACACTTCTGAATGTGGGCTTATTAAACATCTGCTGTGCAGGAATTACATATAAAAGTCATTATTCTTTTTTAGTTTAACTTATGTTCATTAGCAGTGCATTTCAAAAAAACTTTATTGTTAAGTTAGTACAACTGCCTTCTCATATTTTTGTATATGGTAAAAAGTATGCTGTACTTAAATTTAACAAGACAAAGAAAAATGATTCCCTTCTATCTGACTTATCAACATACACATAACCACACACTTGCCAATCAGCCCAAAACTGTACTGAAATGAAATTATACTACATATTACACCTCTAAATCTGTGTATTGTGGGTAGAATTCATTTTGAAAAATTTGCACACCTGCTCCATTGTATCTCTGGCTGTCTGCTGTTATGATCACAACTTAAAATTGGCTATTTATAGAGAACTCCTGCTCCAATCTGAGAGCTGTTTGTGAGTAGGGTTAACCTTCCCCGGTTTGCTCACATCATAATATGCATCAAGTCTCTAGCATAAGTGGCGCTTGAATTGATGTCCCTGGTGTGAATTATGACACTCTAAACTGACAGTTTTCCAATGATCATGGCAATACTTTGATTAGAGCGAAAGATAAACAAAAACAAATGCACCTGTATTTTCACAAGAGCACTATGATGGAGTCCCGCGAGACCCGTAAAATGGACGCCCTGTTTCTACCTCAAAGCAATTACGTGCCATCTGCTCTAGTCTGCGTTGTCCGGGCCTGCTGTGTTTTTCGGGTTGTTGATGTAGAATTATACGCTTTAAATTGACATAATCCATGACAGATTGTGATTGACGGGCGAAAAATTAAAAAATTGGCTAAAGAGAGTGGTCAGTTACTTCCAGCGAGTAAAATAAACACCTGGAGAACGTACCATCAAGCCAAAACTGCAGAAGTGGAGATGCAAATCGATGCAATATTCTACTATGTTAAGTAAACGCTGCAACATATCTATCATTTCTATTCCATTAACATGTTGGGTAATTTTTCTTTCCAGATATTCTTTTCCAGATGATTTTGCATCTCCCGTAATTTCGGTTTTATTGAATAGCAAGCCTCTTTTGGCAGTGAACATCTGGACAGCTAAAGCAATAACGCAACCATTTAGATTTGTACCGCCTATCTCAACCACCTGCGAAATCTCATTGAGATGTACGAATATATTGAATATATAACATCTGAATACAAAATTCTTTTCTTATTGTGTTCAGAAGTACAAATCCATTGTCAGTATAGGGAGATAATTATTGTTGTTATCATTATTGTTTTTTTTGTTCAAAATGCTAAGGACGTATAACCTGCATTACATGCACATTATTTGCATTATATATACATTTATATACATACATATAAATATATATATATTTCTCTTTTGCTATTTTCCTTTTGGTATTTTAATACAATTCTGAGAGACTAACCTTGAAACAAAGCCGACCATCACTGGGGCCACTAGTGGGTCAACTCTATACAACCAGTGGTAGGTCTTAATTTGCTACCACAGAAAGACCCAATGCATGAGTGTAGTTCAGACCCCTAATATACCACCACTGCAAAGAAAGACAAAAAGGTAAAAAAAAGGACATGTCATGTATGACTAAGCTGTTTCTTATCAAGCATAAGACATGCACATACTCTAAAATGTCTTTATAAACAAACACAGTGGATTGTGTTCACAGACACAAATTCAACAAAGGATAACAGGCGGCTCAATTATTTGAAAACTATCAGACATTTTACCTTGAACCTGATGTCCTCTGAGCTCCATGTCTCAATCAATTCAGCTGTAAAAGTGGAGTATGTGCTGCCATCTAGCGTTCGGATTGAGTAGGCTGCACAGCTGGAATTACTAAGCAATGCTAGTAAAAACATTTTATGCAACCTTGATTTTCAGATGTTTGTTGTTTTATTATTAATTTAATGATATGTAATACATAAATAATTATTATTTTTCTTACAGGTGCAACAAATAAGTCTAAGCTCTCACATTATAAAACATTTTCTTTTATTACATAACAATGCACTCAGAATAGTACAGACTGCCTTTTGTATTCAAATAGATTTCCTCAGATTTGTGTTTTGGTGCATAGAGTTGTATTTTACGTATGCATATATTTTATTCCTACTTCTCATCTTTTTCTTACCCTGCCGTATTTCAGTCTTTATTACTCCTCCTTTCCCGTGTCTTCTTCCTCACTGTCATTTATCTGTTCCCTTCCTATATCCTTATCTTTTTCTCCAAGGCTCTCCTCTCCTCCATCACCCACTCCTCTCTCTCCTTCCACTGTTGGCTCATCTTCATCTTTCTTTTCTCCTTCTCCTTCCCCATCCCCAATCTCCCTTTCCTTTACCTTTTTCTGGTTTTCAATCTCTCCCTGTGCCCCCTCCGCCACAATGCCTTCCCATTCTTCCGTCTGCAACTCCAGTTGTTCCACCCGTTGCATCATTTTGCGGGCACTAGACTCCAGTTCAGCAATCAGTCGAGCCAGTTTGGTCTGCAGGGTCTCTAGGCTGGCATCTAAGCGCTTTACTTTGTCTTCTGTTTTCTCTACCTCTCCCTCACCTTCATCCGTCTCTTGTAGCATGCCCATCTTTGTTAGAATTTGGCGACCCTTTTCCTCCAGTAGGTGCTTGGCAGCAGGAAACTCATGAAGTGTTTCGGTCAGGTCCTCTTTGGAGAGGCTAAACAGGTCGGAGTAACCAATACTGCGAATGTTGGCTGTTCGTCTGTTGCCAGATTTGTTACCTGGGTATTAATGAAAGGAGTATTACATTTTAGTTTTAAAGTGAAAGAAAGTGTTAGAAACTCTGAATGTGATTAGTATTTATTTTAGACTTTTAGTCAACTCAGTAACCTCAACTGTTATCACAGAGAAAAGGTGGAACACTAAATTCTTCCAAAGCCTTTAAAAGACCAGGTATGTGTTATTACAAGCATTCCTTAAGGTCACTTTGTAAGTTCCTATTTCTGAAACATTAAAAAGTGGAAACGTTTCTGAAGCATTATATACTGCTTAAATATTTTAGTATAAACAAATTATTAAAAATAAAGTAATTCATCACCATGTTCATATAAATGTGTATTCTGCAATCTGGTGCCCTTTAGCATTGCATACCTTTGATATTCAGGATGCTTATTTCTCCAAAGAAGTTTCCATCTCCCAGGACTGCAAACTGAGTGACTCCATCATCAGCCACCACTGCAAGCTTTCCCTCTTTAATAATATACATCTCATGACCTACATCACCCTTCTTGCAAACATACTCTCCTGGGCTATACACCTATACAGGGCGGCAGAGAATGAAGTATAGTCATAAGTACACATGTGAGTAAGTGTACTTTGGGTATGTTGAAGTATACATGGAGGTCTTAAAGAGTTCAACTGGCCCTAATGTCAGCCATTATCTTTCCAGGTGTGCCACCTGTTTTACTGACCTGTGGCCTGAGTTTAAGCACCAGCTGCTCCAACAGACTGTTCTCACAGTTTTGAAAGATGGTGACTTTAGACAGAGTGGGCAAATGCACACTCACGGCAGTTGCCGTCTGAAGAGTGATTGGAAGATGTTGAAGAATCTCATTCTCCCGGGTGATCTTTCTGGTTAAGAGAAAACATTGATTTGGTTGAGATTGAGCATTTGAAAAGTTAATTTGATATAAAATGCTAAAAATATGGGCAAACCATTGGGTTTAAATAAACCTACAGTATGCTGGGTTGTTTCAATTCAAAATGCTTTTTATATATGGAAATATTCTAGACTAATATGTAGCTTACAGATGCTTTTATCCAAAGTGACTTATAGTGCATTTAAGCTATACAATCTATCATTGGGAATGAACCATTGTGCAGCTAAAACACAACCCTTTACCATTTGAAGTAGGCCTACATGAAAGCATGGACACATGAACAGACCCAGCAGTTTAGTTTACTCAACAATAACCCAACATTTGACCCGAAAAGGTTAAAATGCGCACTTGTTGAGGTGTAGATGCTGATACCAGTCATTGACGCGTTTCTGCAGTTCTTTGCTAATGCGTCTGCTGCGCAGGTAACCCTTCACCAGCTCGTGATTGGGAAAGAAGACGTTGTCACGATCGCGCAAGCTTGATATCACGTCTCCCATGCTCCCCACGACTGAAGCAAACACCAGCACTGCAATCAACATGTCGGCGATCAGAAACAGATACTCTTCCTCGCACTCTGGTCGCGGAGTGTCACCCACTGTGGTGAGAATAAGAGTCGAAAACCAGAAGCTATAAAAGTACTGGCGTCGGGTGGACGCAAAATCGGGGTCCGAGATGTTGGGATAGACCCAGGGATCAGCACCGAATCCTATGTAACTGGAGAGGGAAAAGTAAATGCATGCGTTCCAATGGATGAGCACGAAGATATAAAGCATCAGTTTGGCAACACGGAAAGTGTTCGGGTGGGATGTGCGCGTCTCCATGCGGTCCAATGCCTCATTCATACGTCCTGTGCGTAGAAAGCGATTGATCCGGACTATAGGTGTGTTAACACCCAGCTGCAGGTAGAGTAAATCGGTTGGCAACATGGAAGCGATGTCCCACTTAAAGCGCGAGGAGCGCATGTAACGCGTCTTCAAACGGGACAAGTCTCGCACCAGGATGCCTTGCTCCAAAAAGCCTGTGGACGACAAATTAAGTCTTCAGTCAATATTACGAGTATATATTTCTACAGCCTTTTGTATTCGACAACAAATTAATTAAATCCACATATACAGTCAAGGCCGTAGCCAGGATTTTTCAAATACCGAGGACATTTTTTTTATTATTTACATTTTTTCCATATTACAGAATAATAATAAACATGTCCAAACTACGACATAGCACAAATGTAACACTGTCTGTGAGAATTTTGTTGGTGACTAAAAGCATTCAAAATAAATCAATGGTTACATTTCATCATCTGAAGTGCAAGTCACCCTTTGCCTAGAAACTGCAAAACTGTGTCATTTTTTTCAAGAAGCGTATAGAAGGAGTTTATATATAATATGGGCTCTTAGTGGCTGCTTTTTCTTCAATATTCAAAAGTCGTCTATTTCAAAAAATATATTTTTTGGTTTCTAATAACAAAAATTAATCTGTTTGGCACAGCTATATTTTGTCTACAAAAGTAATTTCAAGCAATTAACCATACGCCTTCAGATTTAATGATTTTAAGACCATAGTTAACATTTTAGTTAAGTGACCTTAAACTTTTGAGCAGCAGTGTAGGTTTTAATCTCATTGGTGCGTATTGCATCCCATATTGTAGGCTATTTGCTGCATAACCTTTAACTTTCTCATCTTCCCTTCTTCTCTGCTCATCTTTTGCTGGCTTTCCAAATGATAGTTAAGTTTGTTACAACCTTTTCATTTTCATTTGCTTTATTAGATTAGAATTACAGACGTGGAGAGACTCTTTCTTACGTTGCACGTTACACAAACATTCTTGCCTTTCTTGCATACTATTCTTGTATAGAAGCAGTGCTTATTATACTTTGTGTTTGCGACCGCTACCTTTGAGCTTGTTGTACTTCCATCGCTCTGTCGTTGCGGGTGTGAGGGACTCGGGCGGACTGCACGCGAGGACCGGGCTGCTTGTGATTGTCAAGCAGCACCTGCTGCTCGTTGAGTGTAGAGAATGATACATGCTCTCGCGTCAGTCTCCAACCACGACAGAAAAGATCGCTAGATTTGTCCTTTTTCGCTTTTTTTAAGTTGCTAAATCTAGCGACAAAGTCATCAACAAGTTGGCAACACGACACTGACTGCTCGGACTGTGCATGTATATAGTGTATGAGCTAATCCTGCTTCTGGTTGGCTAACGATGGAAATTCAGCCAATCATCATTGATTATGTGGTTGTCCCACCCCCTCTAACATACACAGGCCAATCAGTTATGTGTTTCCCACCCCTCAACACACGCAAGAGAAAAACATTGCCTGTCTAATGATGAGAGTTTACTCCCTTCAGTGAGATTAATTATACTAATGCGCAGCATTTTAATGTCAGTAACGCTGTAAGGAAACGACGTTTATATATAACGCCGTTATTTCCATCACTGCACGTGATGATCCGTAGATGCAAGGATTGTCTCGTCAGCTATTTTCACATCAAAATGAAACGAAACTTCAAGAAAAAACTACCGAGGACATGACCTCGGTGTCCTCAATGGTAGCTACGGCCATGTATACAGTAAAAAAATAATAAAGGTGTACACCTACCAGTGCGAAACCCGATTACTGTGTCAACCACATAAAACAAATCGCAGATATAGTCCAATGTGAGCCAAACTGCAAAAAACTTCTTTTCAATGTCGAAGAAACATGTTCTGTTAAAATAGAAATGCATGTTACATGCTTTGGCAAAAGGCTATTTTTTAATGCTGTGTATTTTATATATTGTAAGCTTATTTTATTTTATTTGTACATTTATAATAATTTGAACTATATGGTAAATAATTTCAAATTAATAGGCTACTTTTATCTCAAGATTTAAAAGGTAAACGAAATAAAAATTTATTACTGTGTATTCCGTCTAAAATTGCAATAGCAATTGTGTTTTCTCACCTGCATATTATAATGACCCAGTTGTAGCAGATAGGTAGTATCATAATTTGCAACCATGTGTAGTAAAAGTCTTCAGATGGATCAACTATCCATTCCTTCCAGCTGAGGAAGTAACAGAGAATAAATGTTATAAAATATAACGTAACCTATTTTCCCAAACCTTTAAAATGACCAAGATAAACAACAATTTTGTTAACTTGTGCGAGTGACTGAATAGTGAAAAACGTGTAAACAAAAATAAAACAACTATAGTAAAAATAAACGAGTACTTTAAATGAACTTACTTTATTTTTTTACTCTCTTCTTTTTTCTCATTTAGTGCTTGTCCTTTATTCTGCCCCTCTTCAACATTTTTGTTTATGCGTTGCCACGCAAAAAGTCTTGCCCAGCGATTCGTGTTCATGTTCAATATTTCGAAATTGACGAAGAGTCAAGAAGTTTTCAATCAACTATTTAATGTATTCTTCAAACATAGTGGCTGACACAAAACTATTCATCGTCTATGGGAATTGGTGTGAGTGATAAATAACAAGACCATTGTTTGACCACATATGTCTTCTCTTAACAACAAACATCCCCACCCATAAAACACGGGCGCTATGTGATGCTTGTTGTTATGGCAACATTTCTCCAGAGAACTTACCTGTCTCCCAATCAGAATTTTAAAAATGAAAAGGTAGTAACACATTTTTTGTTGTACATTATCAACCATACTATAAACATTCATTTTTGCAACGAAAATGGAAATTTCACCTCCAAAAAGCCTCTGCAGTACGAACACTGTACAGTTGAAGGTCCTTAGGTGAGTTGAACAACAAGACAAATACGAAAAACAAGGCGTTAATTCATCATACGGCCAGCAGTGGCGCTCACAACAGTACAGCGGACTTCTAATCGTGGCCCCACCCTCCCTCGTGACGTCGCAACGTCCCGTGCGCGTGGGTGTGTCTGTGGAATCTGTGGAGAAAGATGGCTGCGGGACGAAGGGTGAGGTTGACAAATCTCAGATACACAGTTTAAACGGAGACAGGTTTCGGCGGAGGGCAAAGCGGAAATCAACCCTCACCTGCACAAGTGTAAGTACTCAGTTTTAGCGGTATAACCTTTATGTGTGTCGTCGTCGTTAATGTTTGTTTCCCGCTTGCACCGCGAGCTCAACGAACAGCGTCAAATCAAATCTGACCCGTCTCTGGCTCAGTGCGGCTAACGGTAAAACTCCACATAGATGTTACGAGAAATAACTGTCAGTGAAAGCAGATACCTATTTATTTTATATTACACGTACGTTTTTTGAATAGATTTGTGTTATTCTGCCTGACGTTAGACATGGACAATAAAGAGTAACGGTCCTCTCTCGAGCTATCCAGTTAGTGCCCGGTGTGTTTCTAAACGGCACATTGCTCTATGGCAGGGGTTTTCAAACTTTTTGTGTGTGTGGACCACTATTTGTAATCAAGAATTTTCGCGGACCACCTCATAATACTTATTATAAAATATGTCTACACAAAGTCCTGAATTAATCTGCACATCAAAATAGGCTTACTAGCACTAAAACTATAACTGGTCATCACATCAGTACAACAGGTTTCTTAACCTTATATCATAATTATTTATATACATATTCTCAGTGTTGGGAAAGTTCACTTTCTACATGAACTAGTTTAGTTCACAGTTCACAAATTTTAAAATGAACTAGTTCAGTTCATAGTTCATATTTGAAAATGTTAAACTAGGTCACAGTTCCAAAAATGAACTAATTTATAGTTATTTTTTCCCATATTATTATTTTTAAATGATTGCCATTATAGCCCATATAGAACCACCACAGACAGCAATTATTTGATCAGTTTTAACACTGAAGCTAAATGCGTCAGATTTCATCTTCATGTCCAACTTTAAATCCTTATCCAACCAGGGTTTACATTAGCATTGACTGTCTTTTAATTTTTGTATTTGCTTACACATACCTTGAAAGGCTAGCTGGGTGGGGGTCGCACCCCGGGCGAGAAGAGCTGCGAGGCATTGCGTGTATGACAACTCGCAGGTATTGCACACCACACGTGCACGTTAAATAGCGTGAGCTTAGTCAAAGTCTATTTCAAGATCCGGAATATGCGTTAGCAGCCTATGTTAATCGTTAACGATTTAGGACAAATATGATGTTATTTAATGTTAAACTATTTGAGTTGCGCGGCAGGAATTCCACCAGCGTCTGTGTTGTTGTGTTGACGCATGCAGCGTGACTGGTGAACACCGAGTGGTGGCGGTGTTGCCAGATTGGGTGTTTTTTCCGCTACACATTAAGGCCTGTTTACAGTGTGTTTGAGTCGGGTTTTCGCCTGGAAGAATATACAAATCTGGCACCCTATTGAACGACGTTAAACTGAGAGAGCGTGCCGTTCACAGGCACCAGAATGAATGAGTTCACAGTAACGTTTATTTGGCAGCAGTACACGTTCGCCCAAAATATGAACGCGTTTGTATATTAAAATATACATATTCTTATTTTGCCTTTTCACGGACCACCTGCAGTACTCTCACGGACCACTAGTGGTCCGC
Organism: Paramisgurnus dabryanus; assembly: GCF_030506205.2. Lineage (NCBI taxonomy): Eukaryota > Metazoa > Chordata > Actinopteri > Cypriniformes > Cobitidae > Paramisgurnus > Paramisgurnus dabryanus. The sequence goes on from NC_133351.1 coordinate 14,018,957, forward strand.
GGACCACAGTTTGGGAATGGCTGCTCTATGGGAATGTGTAGTGTGACACGCTAAAAAAGTGAAAAGGAGCGAGTTGTGGAAACTGCGCTGACACAAACGTGTTATTATAATTGGCACCTGCTTGTGTATTTGCAGGGCAGCTTCGTGGTAAGCAATAAAACGCGCGTTATCGTGTTGTGTAACGTTACTGTGTGCCTGTTATAAGTGGTTTGACGAGGCAAACGTTATACATTAGAGCGATTGTGTAATTGTGTTGTGTATTGTGTCGTTATAAGTCGTGTTGTATAACGTTAACATTGTGTTGTTTACATTGTTATGGTAAAGTGTTGTGGTGATGAATAATGACAGTTTTGAACGGTAAAATGACGGTATTGTGTAATGTGTTGTTATGTGGTTCTTTGACCCAAAACTACAGTGTGGTTTATTGTGCATCATTTCAATCCAAGTCACGTGTAATAATAATAATGTTATGTCCTTTGTGACTAACCACTTACTGACAAGTAAGTACACGTTTATGAAAACTGGTTGCTTTATGATTCATTGTTTTGGGGGACATTACATTAGTAATGTGCTGTGCACTTTCTCAGACCCATGTACACCTGACAGATCTACTCTATTTAATTGACCACTGGCAATTGGCAACTTTAGATTCCTCTGTCATTGACCTTTAAACTCTTTTCTTTTCACAGCCTTGGGTATGCACAAACCCAAGGCATTTTGAATGAGTGTTTTAAAGTTTATGTCCCTTCAGCAAACACTGCACTCATTTCAGTGTCAAAATGACTGAACTTTGAGCTCTTAATGATTTTAAACCCAAAGAATTCACGTGACCTGCTAACACACTTGCTCTCATACACTGTTTTACACCCAGGCTGTAGTGAAGAAACTCCCTCAAGGAGGATTTCCATAAAATTGGTTATTTTAGTTTCTCATGATTCATTTTTTCTTTGTTTTCTTTTCCATTGCCATAATTATGAGACATGACTTGGCTAAGAGGTAAATGTATGGTCTGTGTTTAGAGGGAAAAGAAATGTCATAAGGAAGTAGAGGAGCTGGTAAAACACATTTCAAATCTTCTTTTTGTTAAATGAACTTTGCTTAAATATTTATTTAGAATTCTTCATGCTAGACATTGGTTCTATTCCAGCAGATATCTTGTCTATTCTAAAGCAAACTTTAGCTTCTTTATTAAGTTGGGTTATTTGGTTGTTGTTGGATAAAGAGAAGTACTGCAATCTTACACTCTTAAAAATAATAGTTTGTCTGGCTATATGGTTTTGACCTTCATAAATGTTATTTATAGTGGGAAAGGGTTCTAAAGACCATAAAAAGAAAAAGAATGCCTGTGGCATTGTTTCAAAGAACCCTTGTGTTTTTCTTTTTTTGGGCTGAACCTGCCACATTTACCAGATTAGTAGCCACTGTTATCTTCACGTAAAAGTAAGGATGCTTCTATTGATGATTGCACCTGTTATAATTTGGTTATATGTGTAAGAGTTTTGTTTTTGTCAAACATTCTCCTTATTTGCCAGCCCTACAACGTTTAAGGTTTTACGGTCTGATACGTAGAGCTGGATAATGATTAATTATGATTTAAATAAGGCAAATAGAAAGCCCTCTTCATTTGCTGCTCTTTCTTCCACTTCATTCTCTTTGGCTGCTGTCACATATACACCCTTACTTTGTATTATAGGTCAAGATGTAAAGTTATTGCTGTAATAATTAATTTGACAGCTGAGTGTTGGGCTTATGTGAGTGGTTAAAACATCTGATTGAGATCAGTTTTTATTGTCATGTTTGGTAAACATTTCAATTTGCAAACAGATCTGCATGCATTTAACTGTAATACAACTGTTCAGGATTACCGTGCTACTTGTCTCTTTATCCTCTCCTTTCTTTAAGTCAGCATATAATATGATAAGTATTTATTTTATCAGTTTAAATAAACCAAAGTTCAGACTAGAGCTGCAACTATCGATTATTTTTTCAACCGATTAATCTATGGATTATTTTTTCGATTAATCAAATAGTCTAAGGATTTTTTATACATATAATTCACCAACAAATAATAAATGTAACATTTGCCATTAATTCCTACATTTATTTAAGCATTTTCTCAATTAAACATAAACACAAACTAAAATTTTCAACATGGAAAAATAAAGTGACAGCCTAACATTAACAGTGCAAAAGGGGCATTCTTCTCCTTAAAAAATATAATAGGCATATATTAATAATTTAAATGAAATAAGTTCAATAAAAATAAATCAAACTAATAACTTATTAATATAAAACCATATTTACTCTTTTTCATTCCAGCCATAGTACTAGTACATAAACTAATGAACTCATAACTATGAGCTCAACACAATAATTCATTGTTTATTAATACATTAACTAACAACTAAATAACATGTTGTACTTTATGATGACTCTTTATAAGTTTATGATTAGTACATGCATTAACTCAGCATTAGTTCAGGCTGAAGTAAAAATAAGTTAATTATGATTCATGAACCCTTATTATAAAATGTAACCATTATATTACTGCTAATATTAATAGTACAGCAGTCTCATTTAGCGTCAACTTTAACACTGAACTTTTCTAAATATTTTATATACAGTGTTTAAGCTGCTGTTACTTTAAATAAATGCATGCCAGGAATACCTAACGAGATGAGCTTCGAAACTGTAATATCTGCGCACATATTCGCAAAAAATAAGCTATATATGGGAACTCCGCACTGCCAGCTTTCTTTGCGTGTATGAGTTCAATCAGCTCTTGTGTGACAGCAACTTATTATTTCATAGCTTCTTAATATGAAAACATGTCACGCTATTTATTTACTGTTTCTGCCCAGACGTGATGCAATGACGTTCCAGCCCTAGTTTAGACTGTTGAACCGATGTTCCTACTAGGGCTGTCACTTTTGAGAAAAATCTAATTCGAACGGATTTCGAATATCATGCAATGTATCCGAATATATTCGAATATCTAGGCGCCGCCCCCCATGCGCATCAAAAACCCACCGTAATGGAGATTCAATCACAAAATTATTAACAGTGACAGTCATACACAGGGTTGTCTGGATTACTTTTTACTTAATGTTTGAAACAGCAGGTTAACTTATGAAAAACAAACTTATATATAAAAAAAAAATGATTCAGAACAGTTACAAATAATAACGTGACAACTTAAATAGCAGCAGGAGTATATAGACAGACGCAAACGGAATTCGCGCCCACAGATTTCGGCAGAAAACTCCGCGGAATTTCGCGGATTTAATGCCCATCATTGACAAGCACACATATCCCGCGCTTGAGCGTGTTTGTGACCAGAACTGTCATTGACAACAAGCACACTTATACAAAGCCTATCCCGCGCGTTTGTGAGCCGTCATTCACAAGTACATTAACCCTGCGCGTGCTGTTTGCTTGCCCGTTTTCAATGATAGAGAGCACAAACCCTTTGATACTTGAGATGAAATTAAACTTATAGATGAGTTAATCAGATCTCACTTGACTCTGTTGTCTATGTGACGCGCGACAGTCAGCACATGATCATTTAAAATCCGTTTACAAGACAAATGCTGTTGTTTAATATAAAGTTTACATTGCGTTGTAAAAATGATGAAATTATCTTCATACATGCTAATTTCATAATGCGAACGTATTAACACAAGCTTTTTATTCTGCTATAATATTTAACACTATAAACAATATGTCATTTTATATACAAACTATAATTCTATCTTGACATGCACATGAGGTTCATTTTAGTCCCATTTGATTCCCTCTCTTGCGCACAGTTGCAGTCGTCGGTCTCACTCTCAGCCTCCTTCATATTACGAGGTGTTACTGTAAAAAATGCACTACACATGTCATTTAAAAAAACTAGGGATGCACCGATCCGATATTCTGGATCGGTATCGGGGCCGATCCGGCCTTTTTTGCTGGATCGGGTATCGGACTAACAGGACCGATCCAATTCCGATACTGCACGTCACCCATGGTTGTCACTGACAAGCGATTAAAACGACCAAGTATTATAAGAGCACCATAAACGTTTTTATGCACTATAATCAAAGTCATCTTACACTCAATAGCTTCATGTGAAGGAACAAACGCACATTTAAGATATTAATGTTCACAGAAACGCTGTAACTTACTTGCAAACTGAGTTAATCCACTGGTGAGAAGCAGACGGATGAAAACGCGTCATTCAACACACGCAGACACACAAGATAACTGTAACGTTAGGCTTTATTAAAGATCTGATTTTATAAAGTCTCAGTAAGCTGTTGGATGGATGCAATTCAGTATGTGCTGAGTTAATGCACAGGTGAAGCGGACGGATGAAACGCGCCATTCAACACACGAACACACAAAATAACTGTAGGCTGTTTTAAAGATCTGATTTTATAAAGTCTCCGCAAACTGTTGGATGGATGCAATTCAGTATGTGCTGAGCACACGATGCATCTAATCTCTTTGGGTTTTATTAGTTATGAACGTAACTTTCCTTTGCGGCGCGAGGATTCCCATGTGAAGATGCTTCTAGAGCATCAATGCTGCACCCAGGAAGCGCAGTATGATTTAGACGCACTCACTATGATTTAGGCGCATCAATTCTGCACCCGAAATGTGCATAAAAGGTCCGGTTAAGTGCATAATTCCCAAAATAACCATCTGCACACTAAAGCTTTTTTACTGTGACTTTTTGCGCAAATAAGGAAAATATATTTAGCATACTTATTTGATCAAACGTGTCTATTTTATTTTCTCCTAAACACTGCCATGGTTAATAATTACTTATGTTCTTGTAACTTGTAAATCATTTTAAATTATTGGTTTTTACATTTAAAAGTATAATTATATATAATATAATTATATTATGCTAGATTTAGCAGAAAGCACTATACACATTTATATAGTGTGTGTGTGGGTGTGCATGTGTGTCTGTGAGTAATTTAAATTGTTCAAGAAAAATACAGTAGTATCGGATCGGCAGATATCGGAATCGGCAGATACTCAGAATTCGGGTATCGGAATCGGATCGGAGATGGAAAAAGTGGTATCGGTGCATCCCTAAAAAAAACCGGATGGTTTATTTATAGTTCGAATACGGATATTTCACGTCATGTTCGAATGCATATTCGAATATCGAATAAAAAGTGACAGACCTAGTTCCTACTGTATGTTGCTAGTTTGTGGATTCAATCATGGGCGTCGGAAGCAAATGAAAAGTGGGTGGGTCCCCACATAACCCCCCCCCCCCCCCTGAAAAGTACATTTACTGCAATAGATGACATTTTCATGTTTCCTTTTAATTAGCCTGAACATTTGCGTTTATTAAATTAAAGACAGTAGCCTATTGCGGTCGAAATTCTGGTAATAGCCCTTTAAATATTTTGCAAATAATGACAGATGTCATGTTTCATTTATCTTTCTCTGTGTCATTTTTTTTCTCTACTCTGCTGACAGTAGGCTACAATGTTTATTTTTTATTTTGAGGAAATAAAAGGTAAGAAAAACGAATGAAGGTAAACTGATACAACTTTTGTATACCTTTTTTATTTGTTATACCCAATCTCATATAAATATGAGATTCTGGAAATGAGATCACTTTATTTTATGGTATCCGTCGGGAAACAATGCTGTCATAAGAGTTTGAGCATGTGTACTTCTAAAACACAATCGATTAAACAGAGGTATGACTTTATGAATTATTTGCAAATGTAAAAAAAACTTGAAAATTATCCAGCGATCGTAATCAAAATAATCTATTTTACAGCAGTAATAATATTTTAACGAGTAGCCTACACTTTTAACGTTTGAAAGGAACCACATTTAGTGCTGTGTTAATTATCATTAAAAGCAAAACGGGATCTCTGTGCCTCCGCGACAGACTTAATTCTTCTGGCATCTCTCCTCATCATCTCCTCTTTTTTTCTTCTGTGTCTTGAACTTGGGGCTCGAGTCCGAAGGTTCGAGCTGCCTTTAAGAACACCAAGCTAAGTTCGTTTACCGTTAATTATTAAGACTAAATGGGCAGGCAAACTCGTGAAACAATGAAAATAAAATAATCCGCTATAATATGGTTTTACACGTCTATAGAAAATATACTATAAATAAAGCAGTTATTAATTTTCCTAATGCATGGTTGTTTGACATTTACTTCTGTTTAAAACGTTATACATTTGGCAAATTAGGTTTTTCAGCACTATGTTTGAACAGCAACTCAGTGTCCACTCACCCCCGCGAATTATGTTTAAAAGCTGAAACGGGTCTGCGGTGTAAAAAAAGCAAAGGTTATGGATCCCTGCTCTAGTGGAATGGATTTGGACTAACAGCGCTTTGATAAGTGAACAGACAAATGCGCTAAATTAGAGAAAAAGTGGGTGGGTCCATTATCATTGGTCTTAAAAAGTGGGTGGGTCCTGTCCCACCCACGTATAATGGTTCCGACGCCCATGGATTCAATGTGTTTGTTGTTAGCATTGTTTACTGAGAAAAGGCTTGTGTAGGTGCCATGTTAGTGTCATGTAACCATGGGAGAATGGGAGCTTATTAATTATGTAAGGTTAAAACACCTGTGTGTGTAGCATTTTAAAACAATTGGGAGAGTGCGGAAGCACATATGTTTGGTTATCCATATATTTATGTATATTCATCCAGATATTGTTAACTTTGAGCAAATCACTGTTATATTCTGCTCTAGTATATGAGTGAAGTTTTAAATTGATTAAGAATAAACTTTAAATTACAAGTATCAAAGATGACTGACATTTATTGCCTTCCCACTCAGCTCCTTAGCGCTTTCTGGAGGTTATTGGGCGACTAAATTCCAATTTGTAGTCGTGCATAAGGTCTAAGCCGTAGCTACACCATAGGTTATTCATAGCCTTTGCGTAGCCTGACTGGTACCTCGACAAATTTTTAACAGCGTTTCAGTTCTATGCGGACCCCAAGCATTGTGATTGGTCCACTAGAACCCGTCCGGTAAAAAAATCATAGGTATTTCCATTTGTGACGGTGAGAACAAAGATGAACCAAGTTGAGGAGTGATTTAACTCAAACTGCAACATTAGTCGCTGTTTATTTACTCAAACATCTCAGAACATTACAGAACATAAAACAAGTTGCTGTTTCTCCTTTGTTTGTGGGTTAAACTTGGCAAGCTGCTGCTTCATTGACGGTCCCGCTGCTACTGTCACGCGTGGATACGATACTGCCTACCAGCGGTCTGCATATGTGTTTGCATGTCAACGCACATGTTAAATGAAAACTGACCCGTAACCTACGCCATCGCGGTAACGCCGTAGGACCTACGCACAACTAATGAGCCCTTTAACCTTGATTATGATTAAATGTATCCAAATTGTTTTAATTTGCAAGATCACAAGTGTGTTTGTGTGTAAACAAACCATATATCTGAATCTTGATATGCCAGTAGTATGCATCTGGTGTTTGTGGGGTCGATAAAGAAATCACAGTGTAACACAAGGAGCTGACTGTTCTCCCTGGGGCATTAAGCACTCAGTAATCAGACAGAGCTGACTGACTCCCTAAACTGTCTGGATAATCTGTGCTGTTTAGTACCATTTCAGAATCACATCACTTGAACTGCATTATAAAAATGTTTGCAGCCAGCAGTAGCAGGATTAGCAGTAGTTCTATTATATTACAACTATATTTATATTGCAGTGGACACCTGCTGGGAAAAGTTGTCCATCTGGCTTCCAAGGACCCATATTGTATTTTATAAACCAAAACCAGGCAAGCGGCAATAAGGCACTTAAATATCAGTAAACATTTAAGCACCATAATGTCAATAAACTAAGATCACACATTTGTCTTTGCATTGGTGTGGCATCTCATGTAGTATAGGTCTGATATCCAGACAGCTTAGGTTTCTAATTTAGAGACTGCGTCATGATATTGTTGAGGAAAAACATTATTGCAATAATGCATTTGTTCTTCCAAAGGCTGCATTACAAGACCAAATGTGTCACAGCGGTGCAACTTAAGGCTGGTAAGGTCGTCCTATTTATGCAGCCTCAAAATGCGCCCCTTATACACAGGCTGCGAAGGATCGATTGAATGGATCCTTCACAGCTTCGGCTATCCTGAGATTCAGTGCCATATCCCAAGCTTTAATTCAAAACTTAAATTAAATAAAAGTATGTATTCTGCCCTAAAAGGTCCCTGTAAGTGTTTTGTTATTATTTATAATGTTTTCATTGATGTTTATAATGCCTTCAAATTTGGACACAGCTACAGTGTATTATTCAAAACTGATACAACCATTAAGTGACTAAGTCAGTCAATCAATAATGAAGAGAGGCAGGCACAAAGACTGTCAGAGATACTGTTTGCCCTGGGGCGTGTACACACTGATAGGTGCTTACCAAAATAAAAGAATAGTTCATCCATATATGAAAATTCTGTCATTATATACACAGCCATATTTTTTCATCCAACAAACATTTGTTACGCCTGTTAGTTGGCTAGAAACCGTGTACCCATAAGTACACTTTGTTTGGCTGGCTTAGGAACATGGGCTGTAGTTGATTTTCCCTGTGACTCATAATATCCAATTCACAATACCAAGAAGCCTCTGTATCCCCTTGAGTGCATGCATCTTTGTGTGTTTGTTTTACATGGTCTCTTCCATAAAAAGAAATGGTATTTATATTATGTCATTGGAATTGTGTAGTGTCTTGAAATGAGTGAGTTCTTGTAGGGAAGGAAGGCCTACGTCATGAGACAGTCCAGGAAATTTATTACGAGTGTCAGGGTGGAGTGCTTGGAATGTTGTGCATGTTGAGCTGTTCAATAAAACTGGATGTTTTTTTTTGTGAAACACACAAGTGCGTATTTGTCCTGACCCATTTCTCCTAGTTAGGACTTCATTTTTTATCAGAAGAATGAACACAATTTCAACATACCATTTTGACATTTGATAAGAAAACAGGAAGTGTTGTTGTCTTAGTTAAGACCACAGAAAGAGTTGTGGCAGTGCATCGCGTGAGGCTGTCTGATAGATGTTTCATGCAGGTAGGCTTACAGACGTGCCCTATAAACCAGTGCCACCCTGTTAAATGCATAGATGAAGATAAGGGTGATTCTCACGAAATCCATATTTAGAAGGTGTGCAGCATCAGAATTAAAAAAAAAACCTTGAAGATATTTGTTTTGTACATATAAGATTAAGGTCTGAACTTACTATAACCATTATTTTGAGAGGATTTAAAAAAATATTTCCTGTAGAATTATTACATTTTTTTTAGATTATCATTATCAAAAATGATCATTACCGCTAGGGCTGCACGATTCAGAGAAAAAATCTAATTGCGATTTTTCTGATCAAAATTACGATTCGCGATTTAAAGTGCGATTCATTAGTATATAATAAAAGAGCTACATCCAGGTTTGTTGTGGTGGTTTTAATAGCACCAAAGAAAGATGCTGTGCTACTGTTTATTTAAAAACCTCTTAAACATTGTACCAAGTTGTCTGCAGGACTTTACTCTTCTGCAGACAAACTTAAGACAACTTTTTAATCTTAGAACATTAAAATACAATTTAACAAAAATTTATTGAAAGTTTTATTTAAAATAACATATAGGCCAATGTATTTTGGCTGTCACTACAACAATGCTTCTGACAAGCAAATGTTTAGTTTTTTCTTTTAATCATAAGACTATACTCATCTTGTTTTACTTTTCAGGCATCTGTAATAAATGTAAATATATTAGTGATTAGAATCTATGATTTAACATAAGCAAAAAATACAAATAAAACACTGCACAGTCCTCACTGTAGGATTTTAAATGTGGAGCTGCAGAAGCTTGTTCAGTTAAGAGTAAGGAGTGATTTTAATTTTTGGTGTGTAATAAACATTTCTGACACAGAAAGCACCAGGTTACTGTCTGTCACTTTAAGACATAACACAGCTTTAAAACTGCTTTGCTTCAATATACTGATAAACATCCAGCTGTTTATGTTCACTTAGACAAGAAAGAAAACTTAAGTTTAGTGATCACGCGTGTGCTGACTGCTCTCTGTGTGCGCGCTTCATGAACCCTCGTGCCTGTATTCAAAGCGGTGCAGATGTGCGCGTGCAAGAAACTATACTGTACCTCTTTCGTCTGCTGTGTTCCGGGCTTTAATGAAACCTGCTTATAGTCTGATGAGGCGCTTGTCATTGTTTGCGATGCATGACGAGAAACGGACGTATATACACCTTTCTTTAAGTCCAACATTACACAAAAGGGAAATGTTTTCGCGCATTTCTGTCCTTTCATTTGCCGGTTAATGAGTTATAATGGGTTTTAAAAATGACAATCCAAAACCTGCCAACTTCATGACATTCCGCGTTGTGCAGTTTATTCCATTTGTATGCATTTCGCGATTCTGTCCGTGTTTTCCTCATCGCGGAAATCATATGGCCGTACACTTTGTTGAGGAGTTGAACTGCTGCTCGCTCATGTTTTCCTAATGGTGTTATCTGACGTGTAGTCAGCACCTCAGTGTTAATGCACTCTATTGGTTTAAACTGCATCAAACGTAAAATGCGCATGAAGCGAACTGTCAAAAACTGCGTACTAGATGATTGTTATATTTGATAGTTTTGAATCGAAATAATCGCAGCTCTTGCGATTCAAAAATCGCATCCATTCACATCGCGATTTCGGTTCAAAAATGATTAATCGTGCAGCCCTAATTACCGCAACATGATATTACATTAAATATATGCATTTATAAACTCATGTTTCGGTTAAGAGAACTAAGTAGTTGTCTAGGTACTATGACAAACAAAATTCCAACAATTTTTTTTTTTTAAATGTTAGTTCCTTTAGAGCTTAAACAATGATTGAAAATTGTTGTGGAGGATGAGAAAATTGGTCTTGGACACATTTTTTATTTCTTATTATTGTAGCTTCATTTTACCAATGCTCACCAAATACCACGTGTTTCTTTACTGTAAATGTTTATAGTATAACTGAAGATTTTAATTTTTTTTAGATTTTTTTAATTATAAATTTTCCATGTCAAATAACCCAAATCCAGTCATGGACACATTGCGGTAATGAACATTTCCCCTTAAATGTGGAAAAAACAACAAAATTGGTTTGAATGATGTCATTTGAAATCATGTGCAAAATAGTACATAAAGAGATGTTTGTAACTGTATGCTTCTTATTTTGATACTCTTACTTTGCATTTAGTTTTTTATCAAAATGTTTCATGACACCTCATAAGTCTAAATTTTTGAGGAATTTTTTTTTTAACTCTTTCCCCGCCAGCGTTTTTAAAAAAAGTTGCCAGTCAGCGCCAGCATTTTTCATGATTTTCACAAAATTTTAATGCCTTCCAGAAAATGTTCTTTAAACATATAAACAAACAATATACCAGATGAAAAAACAGACCCTCTGCTTTCAAACAAAAAAAACTGTTTCATCCTACCTTCATTAGTTCTCTTGTAATCACCTCTCAAACATGGGTAGGTTTCTTCAAAAACACCCAGTTTTGAGCAAAAAGCTGAGATAATTCAATTTTTGCGAAGAACTTTTGATAGAGATCAGATGCAGAGCGATCTTTAAAACATACACAGGGCTCTTTCTCTTACACGTGAGGCGCTACTTCCGGGTTGTATAAGTTGCAGATGTTCGCCACCTTGTGGATAATAGCGGTATTGCGGAAAGTCGGAAAATCTCGTCATTGGCGCGGAAGCGTTTTCTCTTAATTGACGAGATATCTCGTCAATGGCGGCGAAAGAGTTAATAGTTATAATCGATGCAGTTGTTATAGAGTCAGTAGTTTTACCGAAATTATAATCTGTAATTTATGTCAAAAATGTTCACTTATTTTTAGCGGTGTGACGAGACACTTAATCCACGAGACGAGATTGGGTTCACGAGAACGAGACGAGACGAGACGATATTTTTATACTTTTTAGGAAACCCTCAATGATAAAATAAATGAATAAGAAACTGAAATCACGTTATTTTTTAAAATGTTTTAACTAATCAAGGACGGGCCCTAACAATTATTTTGCTAACTGATAATCAAGTAATTTGTTATTTTGGGGTAATAAAAATAGACCCAAGTGAGCAGTAGCATTTAAAATTACATAATAATGAAGATGCAATAGTAATTGGTTCAAATAAAGTATTAAAACCAAGTTACATTAAACAACATTAACAAACACATTTGAGAAACGGCCAGCACCTCCACAAGAAATCTCGCGAGACACATGTAATCTCGTGAAACACATGTAATCTCGCGAGATCTCGTCGCACGAGATCTCATCACACCCCTACTTATTTTTGTTGTAAAGCTTTAATCTTATAAAAGTTTACTAGTAGTATATACTTTATAATGTTACATCACTAAAAATACAAAATGCATCGTCCGCAACAAAATATAAAATAATATCCTAAAGCAGTCAGATATATACACAACCAAAATGTGGGTTCCATGTGGGATACAACAAAGATCTTTAAGTATGGATTGTAGTATTGCAGAAATTATTCAATAAAATAGCCACAGATGATAAGGAAGGTTATTATCAGTAAATTGGCTCTCTGTGCAGCAGCCCATTTGTTTAACACACTAATCATCAGAATCATCTCATCTGATTGAATATCAGAACGGTTTACTGACCTATTTGTCCTTTGCTTTGTACTCCTACATACACTTGTTTTTACCTGCAGGTGTGTCACATCTCTAACGCATTCTCTTTTTCTCTGTCTTTCTCTGCAGGTGTTTGTGGAGGAGCTTATGTATCGGTATGGACTATAGTGCCAATTGCAGATTGGATGTTAGGGAGTGCAGACAAGCCTCACATGCTCGCACGTTAATCACTGGTGTGCAGTGACTGTTGCTGAAGACCTCAACAGGATAACATCCTTTCTATGCTTTTACCTCATTCTTTTCTTCAGTCTAGAGAAACTCCTCAGTTCTTGCGTTTGAACTCAGTTTGTGACTCCCCTTCCCCTCCCCTTTTTCCCCTGTTCTTGTCCCCTTTTCTCCTCTCCTCCCTCTTTTCCCTATTCCTTATTTTCCTTCTTTCCCTGTTGACCTCTTAATTGAATTTGGATCTTCCTGTGAGTTACAATGAGTTGGCTGAGTCGTTTAACTCCGAGGGGTCCAGGGACTCGGACCAGCCGACATTCGGCCCCATCCAGCCCATGCACTGCCGACCCGGAGACTTGTCTTATGGTGTTTGAGAACCACTGGCGACAGGTAAGGGGGTTGTTTTTTTTCTCACTGATTAACTCTTTCCCCGCCATTGACGAGATATCTCGTCAATTAAGAGAAAACGCTTCCCCGCCAATGACGAGATTTTCCGTCTTTCCGCAATACCGCTATTATCCACCAGGTGGCGCCCTTCCGCAACTTTTTAAAACCGGAAGTATTGCCCTATGGCAAGCTGCTGCATGTCCGTGTCTGTTTTAAAGATCGCTCTGAATGAGATCTCTATGAAAAGTCCGTCATAAAAATGGAATTATCTCTGCTTTTTGCTCAAAATATGGTGTTTTTGCAAAAACCTACCCATATTCAAAAGCTGATTGCAAAAGAACCACTAAAGGTAGGTTTGAAAGGAGAGGGTCTGTTCTTTCATTTGGTATATTGTATGTTTATTTATTTAAAGAAGAACATTTTCTGGAAGGCATTAAACTTTGGTGAAAATCATGAAAAACGCTGGCGCTGGCTGGCAACTTTTTTTAAAAATGCTGGCGGTGAAAGAGTTAAAAGTATTTGTGTGGGCAGTTGCAATTATATAGAAAGAATTTTGAGCACTGACTATAAGAACTGATGCTTCGCTTGCTCATTAACTTTACATATTTTACACAGTTATCTTTTGGGTTAGTCCTTCTATGTAAAACTATACTTTTCATGATGTCCTCCACTGGTGTTTAAGTCAAAAGTGTGGAATGTATGTGCAACATCTGCTTTTTTACCTTTTTTTTGTTTAGGAGTTTGTGGGTAAATTGGCCTTGTTGAGCAACCTGGAAGATGACGGCTTTACAAATTTTGCCAAATTCCACTTTGAAACAAATGTTCTTGGTGTGGTTGGACAATCATTTATGCATCATTCAATTTCTAAGAACTCAAGTTTCCAGTATTTAAAGTTAAGAAGTGATCAAAATGTGTGTAGGTTATGAATAAGTGAGGTAGAAATAGGAAATGGTGGTTCATTTATGTCTTTAGGGTATGTCAGTCAATTTTATTCACCAATATATACACCTACTGCACATTCTCTGTTTGTCCTCACTCACTCACTTGTAGACACCTATTTCTCAGTGGATTCATCATGACCCCTGAATTGATGTCTTCCTTCTCTCCACATCAGGTGTCAGGGGTGTTGAAACAGAGGGAGTCATCAGTGGGTAGTGGTGCTGATGATCTCACAGCCGTTCGCAATCACACAGATCAGATGTTGTGTCTGCTAGCCGAGGAAAGACCACCAGAGGGAGACAGCGATTCACCAGGTTAAAACAAACACCAACTCATACATTTTTGTTGTTTCAGACTGTACTGTTTGTTTGACATTGAATTATGAACTGTCCACAGCGATGGGTCCTATTCTGAAGATGGTGGTGGCAGAGAACATTTTGGAGGAGGTGGTTAAGTGGCATGTACGCCATGGTCTGGATCCAGAAAGCCAGCTGGACCTGTTAAAGCTGTTTGAGATGCTTATGGGGCAGTCCCATCAGCCCCTGATCCAGCACAGTGCAGTGCTACAACCTCTGCTTAGCTTGCTGGGAGCATGCATGGACCCCCAGTTGGGCTGCCCTCCTGCCCTGGAGTCCAGCCTTGTGTTGCTGCTAAATCAGGTGTTTGAACATTAAGGGGCGGATTCCGGCACAGGGATAAGACTAGTCCTAGACTAGTCCAAACTGAAAACAACTTGCACTGACATATCTTAAAATACATCAGTGCCCTTTGTTTTGCCTCAAAATGCACACAAGTAATGTTTTAGCAAGGCATGTTTGTTAAAACTAGTTATATTTCCTAATTAAACTAAGGCCAGCCCTATATAAATTTAGACCCAGTCTGGGAACCTCCCCTTGTGTTTAATATTATTTTTTGTTAAATATTTTATTAAATTTAAGCACTCTTTCAGCTACAAATAAAAGTGTATTTCAGCTGTGTTATACATTTTACGAGTTGAGTTTTATAAATAGTAGCCTGGTAGAACCATCCTCTGCTATTTTGCTTCGCTTCATAGACAGAGTCTGGCTGGGCATAATTGACAATCGTTTTCCTTCTCATGGGAGGGGCTTGTCTGAAGTTTAAAATCATTGGTCTAAACGTAAGCCAATCACATAACG
This sequence comes from Paramisgurnus dabryanus, assembly GCF_030506205.2. Lineage (NCBI taxonomy): Eukaryota > Metazoa > Chordata > Actinopteri > Cypriniformes > Cobitidae > Paramisgurnus > Paramisgurnus dabryanus. Next base: position 14,034,304 of record NC_133351.1, read on the forward strand.
TTTGGATATGATGTGCGTTATGCGCCAGCTCAGCCGCATCAAATTTCTGCTGTAAAACACACGCATGATGTGAAAACAAACCCATCGAGCGAAATACCGAAGTTAACATGGCTATGAACGACTTATGCAGATTATGTAAAGTAAATCGGGCCAGAGCTAGTTGAACACTATCCTTACGGTGTCTTTCCACTCACGTCTAAGTGGAGGAACGCCCCTCTCTCCTCTCAAACTCTTCCACCAGACAGCCATAACCATATGTAAATTAAATCTTCCTACCTTTTTTTCTGGTTAATCAGGAACGTCACCAAAGAATGTTTGCCCACGCGTCCTCCACCATTAACTGTGAACAATGAAATTTCCTTCCATGATATCGATTGTTGTGCACGTCAAGCTGTGCTGCACACAGTTTCTCGCTGACGATCGATAATAGTTGATAAATTAAACTTTTCCCAAAACCTGTCGGGAGTAGGGCAACAACATAATCTCCATTCAAAATGTTTAACAAACACTTTTCTTGTTCGGGATTAAGTTGGCAAGTGCCGGTTCTCCACAACAGAGCAAATAGCTTTCTGTGCCTCCATGTCCACTACAAACTACAACCGTACATTCGGCGCTTAGCGTCTACGTCACGGCTCTCAGCCCGCCCTCTGTTCATTGATTCGTCGGTTGTTTTGAAACCTGAGGAAAACGGTTTGAATGGGAGGTATCTCAGACTGAGTACAGAAGCGTAATGAAATTTAGCGGAAGTACAAAGTCTGACGTAGTCAGGCTATATAAATAGAGCATTATCTTATCAATAACAAAGTCACTGGTTTAAAGTGCACCATACAACACTTTGGATTGAAATGTTTGCAAAGTTTTTAAATGTATTCATTACACAGAATTATGCATATTTCTAAATGAGAATTTTTTTTTTGGTAAAGCACAAAAAGAAACGATTAATTATTTAATGTTGTTTAGCTATTTAATACTCACCATATTTATAACTGCAATATAACTTGTGTTCACATCAGGTATGCGTGTCCATGGCGAAAAACACTGCAGTTTTGGAGATGTTATTTAGGTGTGGGCCTGTACAGCAGGGTCCCACTAACCTGCTGATCTTCTCCCTGTTGGTGCCATTTATCCATCGAGATGGATCTCTGGGGCAGCAGGCCCGTGACGCGCTGCTCCTCGTCATGGCAACATCTGCCAGCAACCACGCTGTTGCACGCTACATCTCAGAGAACTCCTACTTCTGCCCAGTAAGCATGAGTGTGTTTGTTTTTTCTGTGTATGTGGGCCTGCCTGATTAACAGCTTGGTGTTGAAACTCTGCTTGCCTCTTACAAGATGATGAAAGCTCATCTGTTAAGGTCATATGTGAATTAGTTTTTGTCTGAGCTGATAAATTAGAGAAGCATTGTGATCATCTATTCTTATGAATTTAAATGGCACTCGGTTATCTTATGATCATGCAGTGAGTGTTTAGTATGATAGTATCTTGGGTTTTCATTTGTTGGTTAACGTTTTGGTACCTTGACTGTCTGTCACATGAAAAGGCTGTTTGTCATTTGCAGTTGTTGGGGTGTTCAGTGATCTCTGGTTATTGTGTTGGACTCTGGGTTCAGTGCAGAGACCGCATGAGTGGGAGGAGACAAATCACTTTTAAAATTAATGGAAGAAATTATTCAACGTGGTAGCTGTAGAAATAAATGTCGTCAGCAACAGACTAAAAGAATGAAAGAGTACATAAACAAGATGTTTATTTGCTTGTTTACAGGTCAAACTGACCTCAAATTGAACAATTTTAGAGAGCACAGTGATCAAAGATGCAACATACCCTGTGGCATCAGATGTTGTTTATGTTTTAAATTAGATTGAATTGCTGTATAAAATTGTTGTTTCTTTAATTTCAAGAATTCAAGGAATGAAGCCGAGTAGTCAGACTTTAGTTTTGTAAAATAAAACTAAATTAAACACAAACACCAGATGAGCAGAATGAAAGCACAACTTCACTCTCTGACAGTAGATGGCGTTTAACAGCAGAAATACAGCAGTTACCATGGTTACCCTTTTCAGGCCTCGCAAAATGTTAAAATCCCTGGTAGCCCTACAGGCAGGCACTCTTTGATTTTTTTGTAGCCCGAAATGAATATAAGAATAAAAAAATACTTTGTTTAATGTAATATTGATAAATCCTGGATTTCCATGTAAGCCAACTATTTTTTTTTTTTTTTTTTTAATGCAAAGTATTATTAAAACTTAATCTAACTTTTACCATTGAAGTGGATGAATTACCTTATTTGCCTATGAACTGATAGGGGCTGTTGCCTTAAAGGGACTTTGGTTCAGTGGATGTGCCTTCCTCTTTCCTCTAGAAAAAAATATGAGCTTTCATCTGACCCACTTAACACATACGATTGGAGGACACATCTAGACTCCATGCTGCTGCAAGGCCTCAATCTCTCAACATCTTCTGTATTGATTTCTCCTCCTTCCCACGTTGTGTCGCATCACATACAGCTATTTTTAAGCATTGTTGGCATAGATTTGACATTGGTTTGACTGCGTCTTTTGTTGGTGTTGAAGACATGGCCAAGCTCCAGAACTAAAACTAGCCCTGACACGAATGATGTTCGGTAAAATTCAGTATTTCAACATGTCTGAGATGTTTGAGGAGGAATCACTGTAATGTGTTATCACTATTTGTTGCAGTAAATCATGAGAGATGTTTTTAAGTAAGTTTTACCACAGTTGTGGTGGTATAGTTCATCAAATAATAAATATTCTGTCATTTGCGAAAATCAAATTTTTTTTTAAACCTATAGAACTTATAGGACCAGTTTATGACAGTTTTGTTTTGTCAACTTTAATAAAATTTTTTGGCAACTTGCATTTCTCTATCCCAGGTGCTGGCGACAGGGCTGAGTGCACTTTATTCATCCCTGCCACGGAAGATCGAGGTACGGGGCGACGACTGGAACGCCTTGCGAAAGGAGGACTGGATGGGAGTCTCCTCACTGGTGTTGTTCATGAACAGTCTTGAATTTTGCAACGCTGTCGTACAGGTGGCACACCCTATTGTGCGCTGCCAACTCCTCGACTACCTCCACAACGGCTTCCTGGTGCCAGTCATGGGCCCTGCTCTGCACAAGGTAAACGGGTAGATGGGGCAAAGTTTTTTTTATTCAGTCACCAAACATTCCTTATACAGCAGCATTTTTACTGTATGGTACTGTATGGCTACACTTTGTGACTTGTGTATTTATTTTATTTGTCGCCTGTCTCCAACTCTCTCTGTTTCCTCCTGTCAGTCGTCGGTGGATGAGATGATAGCAAGCACAGCATATCTGGACTTGTTTCTTCGCAGTATCACAGAAACTTCCCTTCTCAAGACTTTTCTGCGCTTCATTTTGTTGCATCGCCATGACAACGACACCATCCTTGACACACTACTCACGCGCATCAGCAGCAATTCAAGGGTCAGTTTGGCACACACTACAGCTGGAGTGCATGTGTGGGTGGGAATAAGTCTGCTTTGTCTGTAGTCTTGTGCTGTTAGGTATTGAAACTGGAATTGTGGTGTTCTGGGAAGTGATTCTTAAGTTGTTGTTTTTCTTCCTGTAGCTGTGCATGGTTTCTCTCAGTTTGTTCAAGACATTGCTCAGCCTCAACTGTGAAGACCTCATGCTCCAGCTTGTTCTCAGGTATTTTGTGTGCCTTGGGTGTGTGATTCACGATCAAGTTTACCGAATCCTCCCTAGACCCATTAGATACAAAAAATGTTAGTTGTCTAGCTACTGCTGTAAAGATAGTACTTTGTCATTTTGTCTGCACAACTTATTAGGATGAAGTTTTTATTGATCTTAATATTGTCTCCTTTGATATTGTTCCTTTTATAAACAGCTTATTTCAGATTGATGATATATTAAGGCCCAATTCCAATTCTATTTTATACCTCTACACCTACCCCTCACTCCTTCCCCTGGTCTATTGAAACAGAGTGAAAAGGGGAAGGGTTAAAAATATTCCCCTAACAAATGGGATGCCACTACTACACCGCCATACTACACCGTCATAGATCCTACGTCAAAGTAGATGCAACGTTTATCACAAACGTGAAAGATGCGGCCTTCACCTGTAGTCATATAAGTTTAGTTACTGCTAGGGTTGCATAACGATAAATCACAATTAATCTATTGCAGAATAAAGGTTTTTGTTTACATTATATATTTGTGTGAATAACAATTATGTATATATAAATATGCACACATGCATGTATAATTTTAAGAAAAAATATATATTAATATATTAAGTATTTATATTTATATAAATGTGTTTATAAATATACAAATGTATATACACATGTAAACATTTCTTAAATATATACATAACAAAAACCTTTATTCTGCAATAGATTAATCGCGATTAAATGTTATGCAACCCTAGTTACAGCCTAAAAGAAAGCCACACACCCCTCTGTTAGCAGTTCGGATGCATTTTTCCTTCGTCTATTCACGTTCCGGTTTCCCGCAGTCTGATCGCAATCGCTGTAGAGGACTGACAATCTGAAGCACCGGGAGTTTTCCCCGGTGTGCCGCCTCCGGAACAGGAGCAGACTGGGGGAACAGGGACGTGATCAGATCGGGAAAACCAGGATGCGATCAGAAGGGGGAACAAAGACGCGTTCAGTCAGGCGGAACTGGGACGCGATCACGCTCCGGAGGTTACATTTGTCTATGTTGCTGTACTATTGTGCAATTAGTAACGCGGGATATGTTCGCACACTTTTTGTTAGCGATTTATTTTTTGCAAACATTTATTTTTCTAAATACGAACACAAGACTGAATGTAACATAATTTTATAAATTTTATACAATTTTATTATAATGGTATGACTTGAATAGTACTCTCATGAGCAGTCATGTTGGAAAATTTCTTACCCCTTCGTTTAAAGTGAGGTCCTGAAAAATCTTTGTTTTAAGAGCTAATTGGTCCTACCCCTCTAACTAAAAGAGAATTGGGACATCCCTATCCCTTCACGTGAACGCGCTAAATGGATGGGTAGGGAAAAGTGTAGGACTAAGGGGTGGAAATGGAATTGGGCCCAAGTATTCCCCAAATTCCATTTTTCTTTTAAGAAAGCTTAGTGCTGACACAGAGATAAATGTGATTTTTCAGGACACATTTTCAATGATTGTCTAGTAGATGTGACATTTTAAGCTGGTTGTATGGTTCCTCCAGTCTGTTTCAATAAATCGTCATGTATTTGTGTCAGAGTTAATATTTGACATCAAACATTATTATGCATGTGTCAAAGGTATGTTGCTATAATTATTCCATATGTGTGCTCTCAGGTATCTGTTGCCATGTACCCATGTAATGCTGAGTCAGAAGAGGGCAGTCAGAGAAACGGACCTCTATGGCAAATCCGCTGACAAGTTCCTTTCCCTCATACCAGAATGCTGCAAAGTGAATGCAGCGCCCTCTAGTGAGCGGGATGATGAACCTGCCTTTTGGGGAAAGGGTGAGAGCTTTTGTCAGACACCCAAAACATAAGTGTGCTTTTTATAATAGCTACTGTTGCTCAAACTTATTTTCTCTGTCTATTTATTCCTGTAGTGTTGAGTAGCCCCACTTCAGAATCACCAGCTCACCCTAAACCCAGCACTCCATCTCGTCTAGCTCTTTTCATTCGACAGCAAAGCTCGGGAGGCCCAGCCAACCCATCCACAACTGGTTTGGAGAACACCCCGTCTTCTCCACGTGGTAATATTGCGTCCCCTCTCTCACCTGATAGCCCCATGCATCAACTCTCAGACACCTCAGAAATGGAAACCGGCTACCTAGAGTATCTGCGAGATGCTCGGAGGGGTATTGAGCTTTGTTCCTGGGCCTGTCGAGACTGGTCGGCCCCTTATGATGGGGAAAATCCCTCCCCCAACTCGGCTCCTATGCCCCCTGCCCCTCCTACATCTAACCCCTCACTCAGTGTGGTACCAGAGCATTTCTCCCTGACTGACCCTGCCCAGCAAAGGGCTGCTGTGGTTGCTGCAGCGCGTGCTGAATGGAGTGGTTCTGACCGAGATAGTGGAGAGTGGGACGTTACCATTACCAAGAACTGCATAAGCCTCACACCTCGCAGCAAGAAACGCAGCCTTCTTCCAAGCTCTATACCCTTACAGTCTTCATCTTCTGCATTAGCATCCACAGAGGTAACGGGTGCCGTGGAAACTTCATCCCAGCGTTCGCATTCTGCATCTCATCCAGCTCTCCATAATGGGACGGGACAGGTGGATTTGGCAGATACTGTGGATGATAGAATGGAGATTAAAAAAGTGAAAAGAGACTCTGATGTAAATAGCAGAGTGGTGGAGTCGGAGCAGAACGGATCGATGGGTATGGGCCCAGTGGGCTCCAGTCTTCCAGTACATGGAGTGTGCAGTGATTACCACGTAGGATCTGCACTAAAATCATCTCAGGTGCGATTAAACTCACATCAGCAACTAAAAACAACCCTGCCCTCCTCTAACCAGGAGTGTTTGCAAAGTGAAGGCTTGACAGAGTCCTCCTCAATGCCCAGTGACAGAAGGGGTCCAGAATCCGTCGAGCGTCTGATAGAGGAGTTGCTAGAGCGGGCACCATCGGAACCGTTGCCTGGTGATTTGAAGTGCCAGGGCATCAGCATTGAAGCTTTTCACCAGGAGCTGAAGGAGTTGGAAGAACATGTAGGAGAGCGAAGGGTTCTTTCGCACAACTCTGAGGAATCCAATCGGGACTCTCACACCATTGCTCCTAGCCTCACAGATGAAGATTGTCTTCCAGTGGAGAACGATCAGCGGGCAGATGAAACGAGGCCTGACAGCTCTTCCACTGGGGTATTTAGCCCCGCACGACCCCTTGGACAACCTCTTGCCCAACCGTACACAGGTTCTCATTTTAAAGATGATTAGGTTTAAGATAAGGAATTGTTTACTGTTTTTCACAATGGGTAAACTATTCCAACACAATCTCATTGGAGTTTGTACGTACTTTACAAGGTGGCTAATGAATGGCTTGTGAATTTGTACGGCTAAATTAGTAAATGTTTTTTTTTTTATTTGCTATAGGGATGTCAATTTATGCAATTTCCCATATTCGATGATTGTTTAAAATTAACGATCAATCAATCGAGTTATCGTTAACTGTAATAGTGCAATACAGCAGTGGCATATAGCCAATGACATAAAAGTGTGCGTAAAAACGCCAGCTTCCTCACGCGAATTTAAAGATTTTACTTTGACTAAGTAACACGCTAGTGGGATTGTAAAATTAGAACATTTTTAAATAATCTCGTAATGAAATATAATGACCAGGTGTGTGTTTGGCAACGAGCATCGTTGTGATCATGGCTAGTTTAAAGGGGCCATGACATGAAAATCTGACTTTTTCCATGTTTAAGTGCTATGATTGGGTCCCTAGTGATGCTATCAACCTAGAAAATTTGAAAAAGATCAACCCAGTAACTTAGTTTTGGTAAACCATTCTCTACAAGCACATGAAAAAATAGGTCGTTGAAATTTGGCTCTCCTTATGAAGTCATAAGGAGCTCTTATTATAATAATCCAACCCCTTAATCCAACCACAGCACTGCCATTTAGTGCAGAGAGAAAATAATTCACAGAACAATTGAGTTTCAATTTCAACAAACCACCATCATTGTGATCAGTGTTTGCACTTGATCTGCACATGTGCATTTTAGAGGACACACCCAAAACGGCACATTTTTGCACACACCTACAAAGTGGCAATTTTAACATGCTATAATAAATTATTTATATGGTATTTTGAGCTAAAACTTCACACATGTGCTCTGGGGACACCAAAGATGTATTTGACATCTTAAAAAAGTCCTGTGACATGGGCCCTTTAACTTATGGCCGATCATAAAAAAAAATTTGTATGTGTTTTGTGCAGGCACCGCACACACGTGCGTTCAAAAATCGTTAAACTTTATCGATTTAATATTTATTGACAATTAATCGAAGATCAAGTAATTGTTTACATCCCTAATTTGCTTTCGCCTCGGTGATGTTGGGTTTAGGGGCAGGGTATAATTAATCGTACGATTCACTATGTAAAATACGCACAAATTCCTGTATATAACTTTTCCTTTAATTTTAATATGCAGGTACATGAACACAGTAAACATCACTGGTTCTGATTTCCCTCTGTGCAGGTCCGTTTATAATGATCCTATTCAGTAAACTGGAGAACATGATGCAGAACTCCTTGTATGTGAACATTTTGCTGACAGGCGTTGTGTTCCAGCTGGCCTGTTACCCTCAGCCTCTTCTTCGATCTTTCCTCCTCAACACCAACATGGTGTTTCAGCCCAGTGTTAAATCACTCGTACAGGTAATACAGATCTGTCCGTTTTAGGGATATGTAAAATTGTATGGTGTATATATATATTTATATATTTTTGGTATATGTTTTTGTAAATGATGAATTTTGGTGTATTTGTGTTATGTGAGTGTGGTGTAATCACATGACACATTGACTATATATAAATAGTAGGGATGTGCATCGATGCATCGCGCTCCCATTAAAAAGACCTGTCTGAAATCGATTCTGAATCGTAAGGCTCCGATTCAGTGTTTCATGCACAGCTTGTGCATGTATTACGGCTCCGTGATCAGTAGGAAGTCCTTATCAATCTAAAATCACTACAAGTTTGACTCGTTTATAACGTGCATTTAAAAAAGCAACACTCGTCAAACACAATCATTTAAAATATTCTTTATTATCATGTAAATACCTGAAACAATCTGAAGAACAGCGATATAAATATTCCTTTAGACATTTCCTGGAATAGTGTTTGGTATACTACTTCTTCTGTGGCACAAATGGTGTTTCTAAGCGAGAGCGCCCCCTGGCTTTTGGATGTGCCTGCATTTCACCGTAATTCATTCAAATTCATTCATTGAGAAAATGCGCATTTGCCCGATTAATTGTCACAACCCTAATAAATAGGCAACTGTGTTAACTTCCGGGTAGTCTGAGGAAGGGTTGTAAAGACCCGAAACGTCACTCCTAATAAATTTATGAAAGGGAGCTTTTTGGTGTGCGGATCCTTCTCTTTTTGTTACTTATTCATTGATTTGATCCTGCACCCGCATTTTACTTGGATGTGCGTGATTCTATCGTTTTACCCAATACAGATCTGTCAGCATGATTTTTTTTAAGTTCTCTACACTCAGCAACAATAAGAACAATTTAAGATCTTTTGCACTGGGGTGTGACGAGACACTTAATTCTCGAGACGAGACATAAGATTGGTTGCACTAGAACGAGACGAGATTTTTACTTTTTTTTTTTTTAAGAAATCCTCAATGATAAAATAAATGAATTGGAAACTGAAATCATATTTTTTTGATGTTTTAACCAATCTAGGACTGTCCCTAACAATTATTTTGATAATTGATAATGAAGTAATTTTGATATTTGTATTTGGTAATAATAATACACCCAAGTGTGCGATAACCTTTAAAATTACATAATAATGACGATGCAATAATAATTAGTTCAAATAAAGTATCAAAACAAGTAAACACATTACAATAATATATTCAATTCAATAAAAACCAGCATTTTGTATTATAACAAATGCCTGCAGGGGAGCGCTAACGGACCCGCTTCTGCTACTTTCACTTTAAATTTAGCCAAACAATGTTTAAATCCATTAAAACATTTTATATTTGTCCAATTCTTTACAATAGAAATGATACAGCCACTGTTATTCTTGAGCAAGAATATGCAGAGATAAAATTATGTAAACTCTGAGGGTTTGATCTGCTGAGACACTTCACATCTGACACTGAAACAAACACAACACGTCTCAAATGAACATTATTGCAGGCTGCATACATCATCAAGCCTGGTTTTTTTCAGTTAACTGAGAAAGTCATAAACATATTACAACCATTTACTATGATAGTAAACTTTATAATTGTAAATATTTTGTAATAAGACGTCTTTATGATGTATGCAGTCTACAAATGCAACCTCCAAAAGATGCAGCCTTTTGTTTGAGAGACGGACAGCATTTCACCTTCACAAGAAATCTCGTGACCGAATTAATTTCGCAATGCATATTTTGTCACACAGGATCTCATCAGATCCCTATTTTGCACACTTAGTTTGAAACACTTAGGTCAAATGTAATATAAAATATATATATTTTGGTGTGTACTGTTCTAATCAGCCCTGGTAACTCTTCTTGACTTTGTACTCAGGTGCTAGGATCAGTAAAAAATCGCATTGAGACATTTGCAGCAGCACATGAAGATTTTCCTGCCATGTTGAGAAAGGCTCGGCGCTTTCTGCTCGCGAGAGGAAAGTTAGACTGGACAGACTCGCCCACGGGAGTGCCCAACCTCCGTCGATCAGACTCATTAAGTAGGTGAATGAGAGATAATTGATCATTTTGTCTACCTGTAAAGGTCAGTTAAATGCAAGATGTTCTTCTCTTTCCTTTTGTTCTCCCTCTTACTCATCACTCAGTTAAAAGCCGCAAACCATCCCTGGGCGATCTTATCCTGAGGCACACCAACAGTCCTACAAGAGCTCGACATGCAGCTCAGTTGGCATTGGCCCACGTGAGAGATGGAGGGCAGTCTCTGCACAGCGCTCTGTTTCGGGGTGCCATGGGTGGTGGGGCTTCAAGCTTGGAAAAGCAGGCGGAGGCACTAAGGGTGAAGAATGCAGTCTACTGTGCTGTCATTTTCTCCGAATTTCTCAAAGAGCTGGCAGCACTTGCACAGGAACATGCAGTAGCCTTACCTTTCTCACCAAGTCAAGGCACTGAGGAATAACTCAAACCAGATGTTTCCTCTATATCTGCATCATCCACTGTTCCAGGCACTGTAGACTAATACCTGTGATTTTACTTTTTTTTTTTTAAAGAAGCTACAGGCTTTTAAGGGACATAATGCACTCAAGAGACAGGAAATAAACAAACCTTCGTGTAGGTAGAGAGATGCCATCACTTGTTTATAATCTCATGTTCATAATGTAATTTTTGTAATTGTACAGGTCCATTTATCCATTAAGCTTTAGGAAATTGTGCATATAAATTGTGTATATAGTCTATATAGAATATCTATGTGTATAATGATTTTGTACACATTTAAAAAGACTTGCATCCTTGAAGCTGGAGGAATTTGGTTGTAAACTTGCACTCCCTACATTTCTATGTCAATTCAGAGTTAAAGTAGACTCACTACTCATTTTCTTTTAAACTTTTATGGGTGTGGTAGGGCCATTTACATTTTTAACCATGATGGGAACTTGTTTTTTTATATATATATAAAAAATGTGTCATCATATCACACCAAATAATGGTCTTTTGTAAAGGACTGAATATAAGACACTTACTGTTTTCACACACTGGGCAATAAGTCCTCAGACTCTCAGCAGGATTTGGCCTTTATTGAAACATCTTTTAGATTCAACAAATATACATGCACTTGACAAAATGTCCAATAAGGTCTTTTAATAGTACACATTTTTTCCCACACAAGTTCAAAGGGATTTTCCTTTTAAATCTCTGACAAATTCAGCATACACTAGATGGACTTTTGTGTTGATTTTAATTGCAAAAGGTTTACATTTGCATTGTCCTGAGTGGTGTGAGTATCTGCCATGGGAAATACTAACAGTACACTCAGTCTGAATGGCATTAGGGATCCCCTTTAATTTCGAAAGGTGTATTATCCTTCCCACAAAGATCTCCACCTATAATGGATGTTAGTGGCGTGTTCAGGTGAATATCTCTTGGCTTCTGACTGGGTGCTATTATCTTAAATTTTTGATTGGTATGTGCAAGAAGAAGCATGGTAGTTACCTGTCCCTTTATGGAGTGAGCCAAGTTCCTTAAATCATAAGCCATCTTAGTGTTGGATCATATAGTGTTTTTGTTATTATCCACGTCATTTTGCTAGTGGTTTGGAGTATGAGAGATCAGACATAGTGTGCTTTTATTTTGTTTGTTGTGGTTTTGTTTTGTTTTGTTTTTATTGCCAAACCACTTTTGACACTTTAATGTTATGAATGGAATTAAGGATGGATGTGCATTTGTTTTTTTTTTTTACAGTATTGTTTTGCCCATTTTTAAGTACATCATTTACAAAGCGAAATGCTAATCTGAAATTCTAACAGCATCTGTCCCAAAAGCTGTTTTGTCACATATAAGCCATATGCACATTACCTCAATTGTTTTTTTTATTTTTTTGTTTGTTTCAAATAGTATTTTGCTGCTCCAGTTGTGGGAGTTTGCTTATTGCTTATTAATCTGATATTGTTTTAAGTGTAAAATGTGATCAGTTTATAGATTTAAAACTTAGTTAAGAGTTTCATTTAATTTTTTTTCTTTATCAATCTATCCATCTATCCCTTCATGCAGTCTTTGCATGACCTTCTGATGGTTTTCTGCTTTTGTTAACCCAAGTATTTTTTTAGCATGTTTAGCATGTAAATTACATCTTTCAGAATAATGAAGAGAATGGTGTGAAGAAAAGACTTCAAGATTATATTTGGCATCTCTGAAATGTGTTAAGAATTCATAATTTTGATTGTATACGTGTTTTGGAAGAGAAATGAGAGAATGGGAAAGACAAAGAGCAAATGGTTAAATGATGAAACGGTACATATATTTTCATGTTCAGTTTTCTCAACAGTGATAACAATTTCCGTTAAATTTCTAAATTAGAAATGATATATGCACATTCGGTCTGTCATAGGATTTAAATGCACAAAAAAGTTTTTAGGACGTGATTTTATGCCTGATGTGGTGCATGTTTTTTTTCTTTTGTACTCGAGTATTGATATGATTTTGAAAAATCTGTTTCACAATGATTTGTGTATGCTTGTTATAGAAGTGTTTGCTTGATGCATCAGTAATCATGCATCTTTAATTTGTTTCCTTTTTTCCACCCTTTTTGTTTGAATGGAACTTTAAAGGAAGTCTGCTGCTAATCTATGCAAAATGGTTTCTATTATTTTGGTTAAGCTAAGATGGTTAAACTGTTGGGAACATACACAAACTACATTTACAATCTTGAAGGCCACCGTAATTATCTACTTATCCCTTAAATAATTGTCTGGACTATGGAAATCTAATGCAAGATGATGAATGTGATCAAAATATTTTTCTATATTTAAAAGGGAGAGCAAAGTAGAAGTGAATGGAGAATTAAATCAACGTTAAACCTTCAAAGAAGATCAAACACTAAAAGGGAATGTTTTATTAATTTATAAATGTTTTACCTGGCAATACCTTTGGCTTCTTGGTGTTTATTTCTTGAATGCTTTCAAATGCTGTTTTTCATGTTTCTGACACAATGTGGTTGATTGGAACATAAAGTTCAAAAATGTAAAATGTGAAGGAAAACTCAAAACTGAGGTGTTAGCATTAATTGCTAATTTGTTGCCTGCATGTTGTTTTAATCTGGTCAAAAACAAGGAATGTCTAATTTGGTTAATATGCAGATAAAACAGTGGTTCTGACCAACTCTGCTTTCGATAGGCCCATTTTTATATTGGACAATTTTCATGCTGTCCGACTTGCATGCTTTGACAATAGCATAATGTGTTACTGTAAAATTGCCAAGTTTAACAGAGCAATTTGGATAAAGTGCTTTATTTTACTACTACCTGAACTCATATTTACTTTAGCGTGAATTAACAGGAAATTAGGGCAAAGACTAATTATAAATAATATTCAATGAATAATATTGAAGTGATAATATTTACAATGAATGAAGTCGTGCGAGAATTGTCCACCTAATTGTGCTAGTAAATAGTAGGGCATTGTGTGTTAGCAATGCAAAGTTCATGCGTTTATTCCCAGGAACGCATACAGAATTATAGATTGATAAACGATATTCATATAGATTGATAATTGCTTTTGATAAAAACATCTGCCACAAATGTAATTCAATGATTATGGAGCTAGAAGAGTCTCAATAAAGATAAATGCACACACTACATTCACATATGCACACACAGGATTCATAAATACACACGCAGGATACACAAATGCACACACAAAATTTAAGAAGCACAGAAGATTCACAAATGCACACAAAATTCAGAAATGCACACAAAATTCATAAATACACAACCAATTCAGAAATGCAAACAACATTTACAAATGCACAGGACAAGATTCAGAAATGTATTTCTGATGCACACACAAATATATCTTGATTTACAAACTGTTTTTGGTGTGTGAACTTTACTGCATTACTCCATACCACATGCATATCACGCTGTGTAAACTACTTCTTTTTCGGTTTTATTGGCGGTTGGCAAACCAGCTTAAAGGTCATGTGATTGGCTTATAAGTAAACAATCCCCCACGTGGGGTGCGTTCTTGTGATTGGCTAAAACAAGGGAGATATCTAATTGATTGCAGATCATTCCCTGTTTAAAAAAAGGCATTTGTGTGTCGAGCCAAGTCAGGGGAGTCTCAAAATTCACACACAAATGCAGTAAAGTTCACAGACCAAAATCAGTTTGTAAATCAAGATATATTTGTGTGTGCATCAGAAATACATTTCTGAATCTTGTCCTGTGCATTTGTGAATCTTGAGTGCATTTGTAAATGTTGTTTGCATTTCTGAATTGGTTGTGTATTTATAAATTTTGTGTGCATTTCTGAATTTTGTGTGCATTTGTGTATCCTGCGTGTGTATTTATGAATCCTGTGTGTGCATATGTGAATGTAGTGTTTGCATTTATCTTTATTGAGACTCTTCTAGCTCCATAAATGATTGAACTGACATTAAAATGCAAAATATTAGAATTGTGATTTTCCTCCTAGTTTGAATTCAGCAACAACCAATTATACCAGTTTGGGTAAAGGTGGAGAAAGTGTACCATTCATGCAGTGCTATAACTACACTACATCTCTTTATTGCACATTGTTACAAATGCTAATGAATACCTTCAGATAATTTTAAATGTTTATTGTAAATTCGTTTTAAAAAAACGTGATTTGGGGCAGCTCATGAGCACAGACACCAAGGTTACTGGTGGTTACTGAAACTAGTTCTGGACCGTTTCCTAGCAACAATGGGAAAACTAGCAAGAGAAAAAAACTCAAGCTTGAGAGAGACTATTGACAGAGGTACAGGTGACAGACACGCAGGTAAGGCTCTTAGCTTCCTCTGAGTCTGACAAGTTTTCTCTAACTAATTTTGTGTCAACAATGTTTATTTAAAATCCTATGACTATGTTTTTGACAAAAATATTTATCAATTGTTGTAAAAAGCTTTTATTTTGCAAATAACAATTTGGAAATCATGTATATGGTTATTATTGATGCATGCTTTCATCTGCTAATACCAATTTAGAGCAGAAACAAAACGAAAAAAAGCTCAATTTATATTTTTTTATGTTTAAAGATATTTATTGTATATTTGTTACTTTTGTATTAAGAAACAATAATTAGAGACACATTTGGTAACTTAAATGCATGGCAAATATATGTTTTTCCTACTTTGCAAAGTCAATAGATGCAAAGTTCATCTGTAGCAGCTCTTCATAGATAATGTAAGAAGTAATTTGAGAAGAGACCTAGAGACACAAATGCACCATATCAAATGACATTGTTTCAATTATGCAAGCGACTATTGATGTTAAGTGCAATGATTTAACATAACAACCCGTAAACGTTGCAAGCAATTTTATTAACATTATTAAAATATTTCTTAATAAATACTTCCACAATTCAAATGCACACAGATTTATTCTATATTTTATTTTAAACACAGGTGCACACATAGACACCTTTGTCAGTTTGGCACAGAGACTAAGCCAAGTTGGTGCTGTCTCAGACTGTGTGAATACCTGAGCAGGAAAGCATTAAGGGCTTACTGTACTGCATGTACTGTACGGTAAGTTAGCTGATAAATTGTATTCAGTTTAGATCTCATTTATTGCTATGCATGCTTGATATGTAATCTGTTTAACATAAGAAAACATTATCATGCATAATGATGTCAAAGTGCAGTTTCATTTGGTAAAAATCTTGTTTTTACACCCAATTTTTTTCACTGCACATGCACACTTTAGAGTCAACTGCTTTATTCCTCAGCATGAATTAAGCATTAGAGTGCTGAAGTATACCAGGCATGAAGAGCGAAGAAAGATATCTGAAGAGTGAAAATAAGTGAGCAGGATAATGCAAGTGTACTTTTCAATTTTGACATTTTTCTTTTTTAAGTCTGTCTTATACCTCCCACATATGTGCTGCTGTCTGCCTGTTTGTTCGCTGCCTGCCTTCCTGAATTTGAAATGCTAATAATCTCCTTGGCAGCAGAAATATTCTCTTTTTTCTGTCTGCCTTTTACTCCCCTTTGCTCACATTTGTTTGTCTGCTGCAGATCCTCTATATAGCTAGGCTTTCTCTATTCATTTTCTAATAATCTCTCTGGTCTTTCACCTGTTCCCACACTGCCTCAGTTGCCGTTCTCTCAGTGTTTCTCTGCTCTGACTCTCAAGGTCAAAGTTTTGTCACTTGCACATCAGAACAATGAGAGACTAAAATGAGTAATACAATTAAAGAAATAAGAGACACATATATAAGTTTAGGATGTGTATATGTGTTATATCAAAAAAGACGAACAAAATGCAAATATGTTCTGTGGCTTTCTTTCACTTTTCCACTCTGTTTGCCCTCTCATATGTGCTCAGCAACTGCACCAACTTCCACCAGACACCAAACCGTTTCAAATTCCATAGGCAGTCTAGAGTTTCTTACTTTCATTCAGTACAACAGCAAACAACAATGGGCTGAGATGTTATCTCCTAGAAACATCTTAGTTCTAACAACATAAAGGGGTAAAATGAAACAAATAAACAAAAAAAAAAATCATGGTTTACCTCGGTGGCCTTTTGTCTGTTTTATTGTATGTTCTGATTGACAATAATTTAGAAAATAATTTAGACTATTGAACCTTACATTCTTGTTTGTTTACCTGAGCACAATTTTCCTGGAGTACAGTTACACTGTGTGCTTTAATGCACTGTTTAATGATTTATAATTTACAGTGAAAACATATTGGAAGGCGTATATAATTGTATACATTAAGGAAATTATAATTATTAACTAAGTTAATTATAATTCAAGTATAGTTTAAGAATGATTAAATTAATTAAATAATTAAATTGTATATATATATATATATATATATATATATATATATATATATATATATATATATTAATTATATGTAATCAATTTAGTCATTATTAAATTATATATATTAATTTAATTATTCTTTAATCATACTTGAATTATAATTAACTTAGTTAATAAGTATAATTTATATATATATATATATATATATATATATATATATAAATTATACTTATTAACTAAGTTAATTATAATTCAAGTATGATTAAAGAATGATTAAATTAATTGCATTTAATTCAATATTTAAATTATATGTTACACCAGAACAGCCACATACTGTCATAAGACAGCAATATCTTATGTTGGTTGTCCTTCAACTACAGCAGGCTTACAATTTATTATCAGTGTTTGTCTTTAGCTTTAGCTTATGTTAATTTGAGTTTTACAATAATGTAAATTATTGCATCTGTTATACCATTCTTCACTTAGATAAATGCTTTAATATTGAATACAATGGAATGAAGCTTTAAGAGATAGCTCACCCAAAATGACAAATCTGTCATTATTTTCTCATCCTCATGTTGTTCCAAACCTGTATGAATGTCTTTTTTTGATGAACACAAAAGAAGATATTTTGATAAATGATGGTAAGCACACAGCTGATTCAACTTTAATCATTGACTTCCATCGAAGGAAAAACAAATACGATGGAATTCAATGGGTACCGTCAACTGTGTGCTTCCCATCATTTATCAAAATATCTTCTTCATCATTTATCACAATACTTCCATAATATTTGTGTTCCTCCTATGGAAGTCAATGGTTACAATCAGCTGTGTTCTTACTATCATTTATCAAAATATCTTCTTTTGTGTTCATCAAAATAAAAAACTCATACAGGTTTAGAACAACATGAGGTTGAGTAAATGATCATTTTAATTTTTGGGTGAACTATCCTTTACATTTTTTCTCATCACCCCAATATTAATATCTCTTTCTCTCTACCTCTCCAGGTCAATCAGTGTAAGAGTCTCCTTAATCACTTTTCATTCTATGCAATGATGTTTGCTGGATCTACAATAAGCAACAAGTCTTCACCTAGTACATCTCCACAGCCCCCTTTAAGCCCTTTGGCACAGTCGGACATGGAAAGCCATGAGGACCCGAAACCTAACTCTGTAACCTCCTCCTTTACCTTACCATGCTGGGCTACACAGTCCCTGTGTGACTTGGCAAAGTGTGAGACAGAACTTAGGCGACTGCGGGAGCAACAAGTAGTCGAAGCACAGACGATTAGTCGAGGTGTGGAGCGCGCACTGATCGGAGCACAAAGGGAGGAACGACGTTTGTTAGAGAGGGTAGAGCAGGACCACCGGGATGTGCAACGCCGACTGGAACAGGTGCAGAAGGAGAACGCAGCAGCTATAAGAGTTGGGCAAAGATTGGTGGACCAGCGATTAATTAAAGTTATTAAGCTTCGAGAGCTAATAAAGAAAAGTGGTGGTGGGGATGGTAATAAAGACAGAGATGAGGATCAGAAGAAAGACCAGCTTCTTAAGGGGGTGGCAGACCTGGTCCAACCCTGGGAAGTCTCGCTTGCAATCAAACGTGTATCTTTTAAACCTAGTGCCCAACCAAATGCTGTAACCTTTGGTGAGATCAATATACAAGACCACAATGTTCAATTTCCAGTTGGTGGCTGTGGACAGCAGGGACAAATGTGTTCACTTCATGCTGCTGAAGCACGCAGTGGAGGTCGGTTAAGTGTGGAGGGGTCGAACGCAATTGATGGAAAAAGTATTGGAGAAAGCCAGATCCTGAGTCCGAGGCAGAAGTCCAAGCACTCAACAACATGTAGTGGTAACCTCAGGGTTGTTCGTAAGCTCCGTTTATCAACCCGAAGTGATGAAGAATCAGTGGAAGTTGTAAAATCCCCCCAATTGAGCCAGAGGACCCCAAATCAAATCTCTTGTGAACTCGATTCATCACAGGAGGATGAATGTGAGTCTCCCTTATCTGAATTCAAAGGAGATGAACTCTTTTTGGCTGTACCATCATATAGTCAAGGAGAGTCAGAGGGAGAGGACTGTGGACATTTGTGTGACCACCAAGACCAGGCGTTTCACACCAGAAGAAGCAGGTCTTTGAGAGAAACATCACAATTTGGAACCTACTCATCTCCTCAGAGCCCCAGAGAGCTGCTCTGTATGCCAGGTAGCGACAATCAATTCATACGTGGCAGGTCTTGTTCCCAATTAAGTGCATCTTCAGATGACCATGCCCCCAATCGTCCATCATCGCCTGCTGAAAGCGTGGATTCCGGTTATACCTTCATTGTTAGCTCACCTAGAGAGTACACAAACTCGCTCCGTCCCAATGCCCGTCTCTCTAGATCAGCTGCTGACCTCTCCCAGGGTAGCCGACCCCGAACCAGAACAGAGCAACAGACAAAGTCCACATTCCAAAGAAAAAGTGACGTGTCACGGACTAAATCCTATCCCAGTCATAGTAATATCTCTCCTAAAAACACCCAGCAACATGTCACTCGTTCCTGCAGAGTGCCTCGTTCACTCTCTATGTCTGTTATTGATAGCTCATCTCAAAACAAATCGAACCACCTCACAACAGGACGGCAGAATACTCAAAACGAGAACAGGCTCCGGATTGAGAGAAGTGAGCCACCCCTTCCAGATCTGGAGGAAGATACAGAATCACTAGCACCAGAAGAGGTACGTCTTATACGGCAGTTTGGCAAACAGGGCTCAGGACGTGCCGATCTGACACTGCCCAGTGGTGTTCATGCAACGCCTCAAGGTCAACTTTACCTTGTGGATTGTGGGAACGCACGTGTCCAGGTTACCGATGCCCATGGCAATGTCCAACAACAAGTGAGTTGTGCAAGTAATGACTTAGGAGGATCTTCAAGACGCTGTCGCAATTACTTCGATGTTGCTGTCAATTCCAAAGGTCTGATTGCTTTGAGCTGTGCGGCTGAAAGAGCTCTCCTAATCTTCAGTCGGCACGGGCGGCTCCTCCAAACTTTCGGAGGGGGAACCTACATTGCAGGGGTGCCTCGAGATGAGCTAGAAGCACCAAGGGGAGTGACAGTTAACCAAAGAGATGACTTCTTAGTTGCAGATATACGGAAGGGTACACTTACGGCTCTTAAGCTTGAACCAAAAACTGGCTCCAGATTGGAACGCATTGTGGTGACTGGTTTCCACAGGCCTTATCTGGTTGCAGCATGCCTGCAGTCCGGTCTTGCTGCGGTATCTGAGCGAGGCAATGAGATGGGGCAGGAGCCTTGCGTGAAGATTCTAGGACCAGGTTGGGACACCTTACGAATCCTGGGTGTGTGTCCTAGTTTAGGACCTGTACTATCCTGTCCTTGGGGGCTCTGCATTGACAAGGATGGGGATGTGTTGGTGGCAGACTGGGGGGGACAACATCGGGTGGTCCTATATCCAGCGGAGGGCCCAGGGCGAGTGATTGTGTCTGATGGACTGAGTAGCCCTCGTGGACTGGCACTATTACCAAAGGATCTTCTAGTTGTGTCAGACAGCATGCATCACTGCATTAAGATTTATCAGTACAAATAAAACATAACCACTACACCATAACAGTGATGATTTATAAGCTTGGTCAGGCAGTGTTGGGAGGTAAGTATTTGGTCAAATTGAGTTTACTAAAACAACTCATTATCATATTGCACAGTATACAGCATGGGTCAAAAAGCTTAGGAGAGTGTGCCAGTAATGTCACTTCGAAGCATTGGCACATAGAACATATTGCAAAAATGTATTAATTTAATTTCATGTATTTAGTTGTTTATTTAAAAAAAGTCCCAAGCACGGTGTATTATAATAAATATAGTGATTAATATAGAAATTCAGTAGTGCATCTTTAAAATGATTGCTGACCCCTGACGTAAAGCTTTTCAACAACACAGGGCAAAACCCTACATTTGGAACCAAAGAGGTGTGGGGAAAATTGCAGTCACCTATAGTCTGTTTAAATGTAGGTTGACTTTGCTCATGAATGTATTTTTTGTGTTTGTTCTTTAACATTTGCTTTGATTCCCTTGTTGGTTAAATAGTGTGATTTATTTCCAATTCACTTGTTTGACAGAGGTAAAATTGTTGTTTTTTAACTTTGGGGAACCTTTCCAGCAGGAGGCAGCAGTGAAGCATTTACACCAGCCTTTATGCAGTCCTTGTATGTTTTGGGAAGTACAAAAATTCAAATCAATCATCTTATGACATAAGAAAGACTCTGTAATCAATCAGGCTTTTTGTTTGAACTTTACACTGTAAAATCTAGAAATGTATAATTGACGACGGGCCATTGAATTATAAGAAAATAATGCACACCAAGGTGGTAATGCGGGACGACGCAAAGCGGAGATGTGCATTATTTTCAAATAATTCAAAGGACCGGAGACAATTATTCCGCTTATACCTCGGTTACCACATACATTGCTCTGGTGCCTATTTTTAAGACATTTGACAAGTTAGGTGCGGTTTACAGAAAAATAATCCACATCCATAGAACATTTCTCAGCCAATCAGAATGCAGCATTCAACAGACCCGTGGTATAATTACCTATAAACAGGGCTGGAAAGGGCAGAAATTCAGTAGGGGAACTCTATATTACACTGCAAAAAATGACTTTCTTACTCAGTATTTTTTTTTCAGTAGAAATATCAAAAAATTCTTAAATTAAGATGTATTTTCTTGATGAGCAAATGACCTAAGAAAATAAGTCTCGTTTTTAGACAAAACATATCAAATTTAAGCAAATTTGTTTAAAACAAACAAAAAAAATCTGCCAATGGAATAAGATTTCTTTTCTTAAATTTACTTTATACAAGAAAAATTAAGCAAAAATTTTCCTATTACATTGGCAGATGTTTTTGCTTGTTTTAAGCAAATTCACTTAAATTTGATATGTTTTGTCCAATAACTAGACTTATTTTAGGTCATCTGCTCATCAAAAAACTACATCTTGATTTTGAAAAGAAGACAAAAATAACATAAATACTAAGAAAGTAAGTCATTTTTTGCAGTGTAGATTACTTCTTAGATGGGTTTAAAATAACTAATAACGTTACAAAAATTCTCCAAAGTATGTTTTCTTAAATAATTAAATCACAGTGTGAAAATTTCGATATTTAGTTAATGGATATTTTAAGATGAAAATCTGAAATGAAATCGATACATCAGTCATACAGTGTCTCTGTGATTGTGAAGTGTGACAAGTGTGATGATGCATTAGAAAATAATAGTTGCAATAAAAAAAAACATAATTTTATTTGAGTTATATAATAATTTACTCCCCTGACTCCATCCCCCAGCATTCTCCACATTTCCAGCCCTGGTTATGAAACCCAACCCAACCTTTTTTACAGTGTACCACTGCTACAATATAAAGAAGCCTAACTTTAAAACAAGGTTTTGAATCACTATCATAAATCTGCTTGGTCATAAAATGATAACTGACATTGCAGTCAATATCACATTTTTCAGTTTCAGGTGTAAAATCTCTAAAAGTGAAGCCAACGTTAGTCAAATCTTTTAAATAATTTTAAACCTTTTACTTTTAGCTCTGGAATCTTCAGAGTCTGGTTATAACTCTCTACATATTAAAAACAAACCAGCTATGCTGTGTTGGCTAAACATGCAAGTTTTTTTTGCTATAGTTCACAAAGAGCAAGTTGGAAATGCTTTGATAAAAAGACATCTGCTTGTTTTCAGAAGTCAAGCATGCATACAGTCAACATCCTTTTATAGAGAAAAACTTTGACAGAAGTTTTTTTTGTGTTTTGTGATAAGCAATTCTTGTTATAACTGTTTTATCCAATAGTGAGGTCAAACAAAGGCCTAAGTCTGACTTTATGCAAAGTTTCAAAAAATGTGGTCAAAATATGTACCCCAGCTGTACTATTAATATGCACCATAAGTTCAGATATGCATACATCTGGTACCCTAAGACTGCACTAATATGAACTCTTTAGATGCAAAGCTTTCATTTTTTAAAAGTTTGACAGCTGGTGTACATATTGACTATTTTTCTGCCAGTGTGTATGCCTAAAAACAGAAAGACTTCAAGCATCTCATTACACAAGTCCACACATTTCTGCAATGGTTGACCTTTAACTGCGGTTTAAACACACTCAGCTTAATAGCAGATGATGAGATTATGTTTCAGCCCATATGAATGTGAAATTGTGGGAATATACTGGTAGATGAATTTCCCATGAAGGAAAACCTGTTCACCCGTTCCAATCTAGACTTGTTTTACGTTGTTAAATATAAGTATGGGCTTTTATATTGAATATTTCTATCATGTGCTGTTCTAACAAAGCCATTTTAATGACCATGCAGTGTGGATGAATATAATAAGATATAATTATATTCGTTTTTCATTTTGTTCAGTTTTATTAAAAGCTTTCTTGTTTTCTTTGATACTGATTAAGTACATTTTTTTCCATGAATAAGGTATGGGGTAAAGTATATTATTGAGAAAGGAATGTTAGACAGCCCTAAAATGACTCTAATAAAATGTATCCTGTAGTTTCTACATAAAAAATCCGACAATAAAATAACTGGGTGCCAGTTGTCCTTCATTATAGAGGAATTCTTGAGCTTGCAGTTTGCCCAAACCGCATCAGCTCAAACTGGGTTAAGACTACAGTAGGAATAAAAAAAAGAGCACAGATAACTTACTTTCAAAGAGAAAATGACATGCCTCAGCAGTTTGAGAAATTATGTCTCAGTAAGAGAATTTTTTAATGGATCATAATGACAGTGAAACTCTTATGAGGGCTCACTTGCTGTAACGGTTTAGCAACAATTTTAAAAATCTTTGTGTTCAGCTGCATATTTGAGTTCTGCTCCTCATGCAACCAAATCTGTTTGTGTAGGAGGATTATTAATATCAAGCTTTTCTTTATCATCATAAAGAGTTGAGAAAAAGAGAATATGTTTGTGTTAATGTAATGTCTTAATGTAGCTATTCTTGTTTTTTCATTTAAATGTATAATATAAAACTGTTCCTTAGTTTGTGTTTATGTGTTTATTATGGGAAGGTATTATAATACATGATTTCTATTTGTTTATTTTTTTGTGTGGGTAGAGCTTACTGTACATCTGTTACTGTATGTGTTTGCTTTAAGGGGGTTTATGGTAGTAGAAAGTAAACTTTAGAAAGGCAATAAAAATACCCCTCACAGCAAGTGAAGAGTGTGCATCTGTATTTGAGAGAAAGACAAATGTTAACAAACATTAACCACCAATGAGTACAAATAAGGGTAAAGCTTACTAACATTTTCACAATTGCATGCTTTTTATATTTATTTGAGCCCCAATATTTACTATAAACTGAAGTGTAATAGCAAAATAGAAAACAAGGTACACACACAAAACCAGAAAGCATATCAGAAATGTATAATCCTAAACATAGTTTTATTTAGTGCATGTCAATAAAATGTAACATACAATAAGTATAAACATTATAAATTACCTATGGCAAATTGTTAAATTCACATCACACTGTCTTTCTGTCTTCTGATGAACTTCTCAACTTTTCATCCCACCTTTTAATCTCAATCAGCCCAAAGCCCATAAATATTACATTTGCCTGGCTGATAGATCACTTCACTGTTGACGAAATTAAACAATAACTTGACAATTTGTACATTTTAAATTCAAACAGCTGACAGAACAGTCCTTTTTTCACAAATTAAGCCTGTTAAAAATGCACATGGATATTTCAAATGACTTTTACAAGTCATCAAAAACATCTGAAATATAAAGTCAATAAGTGACAGTGGCATTTGGATTTGTTGGCATCCTTGGGTATATTTTCACAAAGCCCTTTTTAACTCTTTATGTCCAGTCCTGGGTTCTCAAAACCCAGGTGTAAACTAAAAAAAACAATGTACAGAAAATGTGTGGCCTCATTTTTAATATTTATCATTATTCAGCAATAAAAAATGAAGGTGCATTTAGTTTCCATTACCTAGGACTAAGGTACAGTACAGTGCGAAAACTTGTCTTAGGCTCAAAAGGACATATTGATCCACACCGTGTTTGTAAATATACCCAATTAAGTGACTAACTGCGATTTATGACAGTTTAGTAACATCTTTAATGCCAAAATGATGCCCATTACCAGCAGAGGAAATCTCCATTAGTGTCCATCTGAATGTAAATATATTTTCCTGTGATTGTATAAAAAAAAAGTATGAGGGAGTGCCAGCTGCTCTCCATTGTGATGAGATGAGGGGAAAAGGTCTGGAATTTACACAGCTTGAGCCTTTGAATCCAAGTTCCTCTATGCTCCCCCTTTCTTTTGTGCTTTGGGGTCAATGGGTTAAAGAGGGGTGGAGGTCAGTGTGGTACGACTCTCTCATCTGCCATCCACCTCTACTCTCATCACAGTACAGTGATTACCCATACTGCCCTCACCTCCTTGAACTCCTGAATATCCAGGTTTTCCTACAACAGACAGAGTTGTCATTAGAATTCCAGACATTTAAAGTGCTGGTCATAAAGAATGCAGTTCAAAGCACTTCCATCTAGTACAACATTCCTGCCATCTGACAGCATTCCTTAGAGGATACTAATTATGGACAATACTACACCCAAATGAGTATATCTGTTTTAAGCTATTAAGATGTTTTACATTTTACAAGATGAAGACAATTATGGGTTCTAGCCTGTCAGAAACTTTAGGTAATCTCTTACCTCAGAGGGGGGTTTCCCGCTTGTAAAGTGCTGCACTGCTTGGCCCTTCAAACTGAAGCTTAATGGCCTGTTTGAGATTTAGATGGGGGTCAGCAGATGTCATGTCAAACATGGACTCAACAGGTAAGGCACTAGATGGTGAAATAGCTGAAAGGTCAATGGTTGGAGACATGGATGTCTTTTGAATGCTGACCCAATCTTCTCTTTGTGCATGGGATTGAAGGCAAAAAGGTGGATACCCAATAGGGGGGCTTTCTTTCATTTTTGTCTGTCTAGCTTGGTTGTCATGGTTTGGCATTACCCCTAACGAAGCCATTACTGAGGTCCACTTCAAGTCTAGTCCTCCATCTTCTTTGAGGCTCTTCTCCATAACTTCCTCTATGATGTAAGGTGTTTTAGGTTTTAAGAGGTAGTTACCATCCCCTGAAGATCCAAGGCCTTTTACGAGTTTCTGTGAGTCCAGGAGTTCAGTAATGATGCACTGTTCATTTGTGGTACAGCTACTGGGTACAGCCTTTTGCTTATGCCTTGAAGCTCTATCCTGGAGACTGGCTTGATTGGAGCCAGGAAGAGGCAAGGTGGAAGGCCGACTGCGGGAGCGAGGAAGTGAATGTTGTTGTATCTGCTGAATAAAATTTAGGCTGTCAGCAGGCACAGTCTGCACTGTAGCCAGGGAGTGAAAGGTTGAGGTTTGTGAGGCAGGTGTGGAACTGAAGCGCTCTGCTGTGGATGCTGGGGAATAGGAGGCAGAAACAGAAGTCGAGGAGGAAGAAGAGGTGGTAGGAACACCATTGACACACACCTCTCCTGAGCTAAGGGAAACCTGGTTCCTGCCTGTGGATGAATTATAAGTGTTGGGTGTACCACTGAGTGAGAATGGTATGATGCCTGAGAAAGGCTTTGCTCCATAGCTCTCTAGAAGTCTGACAATGGAAAAATGACCTTGTTTTCCTGCTACCTTTACTGGGCTGCGACCATAGCGGTCCACATGGTCTGGTTCTGCACCTTTGTCTAAAAGCATGGCCACAATTTCCGTATGCCCCTCCTGAGCAGCAATACTAAGTGCTGTGGCACCTTGCTGTTTGCAAGCCAAATCTACTTTGAGAGCCTTGTTTCTGAGAAACAGCCTGCCAGCAGCTGCATGACCTCTCCATGCCACAGAGTGCAAAGGTGGCCGACCATCAAGGTCTTGTGCATTTGGGTCAGCACCATATTTCAGCAACATTGCAATACCTTCCAAGTCGCCTTTCCATGCAGCTACATGAAGGGCAGTTCTTCCTTCAACATCTTTTGACTCAAGAGGGACACCACCTTTTTCTATGAGAAGGTTGGCCATGTCTAAATGGCCCTCCAGGACGAGCAAATAAAGAAGAGGTCTCCCTTCAGCATCTCGGACATCAGTGTCAGCTCCCCTACGCATCAGAAGCTCCAGAATGTCCCTATGCCCTTGTAAAGCAGATGCTGTGAGTGCGGAGTGTCCGTCATAGGCACGATGATCTATAGGTGATTTACGGTCCAGTAACAGCCTGACTGTGCTGCAGTGCCCTTCTTGTGCTGCCAGAATTAAAGGGGTCCGGCCTTCCACATCAAGCTCACCCACACGTGCCATGCTACCTTGCTCTGTCAGTATTGCACACACATTTTTGTGTCCCTCGCAGGCTGCAGCATGCAGTGGTGTCCAGCCCAAGTCATCTTTGTGATTCTCATCCAAACCCCGGTCCAGCAATGCTCTCACAACTTCAACAGTGCCCTTTGCTGCAGCCAAGCAGAGAGCAGTGCGGCCTTCTTCATCAATGCCATCCACTGCTGCTCCCCAGAAAAGCAAACGGTTAACTGTGCCAGTATGTCCCACTGCTGCAGCTGCAAGAAGAGGGGTGATGGCATGAGGATGAGCTCCAGAGCTTTCATCCACATCAGCTCCAGCTTCCAACAGGAGTTCTATCACTTCCTCTTGCCCTTCATATGAGGCCAGTAGTAATGGGGTCATTCCATCCTTGTCCTTATGTTCAGGATCTGCCCCTCGTTCCAACAGAAGGCTTACAACTTCTCCATGTCCCCGTCCTCTAGCTGCCGATGGCACACACAATGCAGCAACAGAGAGAGCAGTACGTCCATCTCCGTCTGCAAGATTCACATTTGCACCAGCATTTAGTAAGATCTCCACTGCTTCTTTGTGACCCATGTAGGCTGCAGCTATTAATGGAGTACGCCCTTCACGGTCCGAGCGGTCTACCTCAGCACCATGATCAAGAAGAGTTAGCAGAACTTCCTCATGTCCTCCCCAAGCTGCTGCTCGCAATGCTGTCCTCCCATCTGAATCGCAGCCATCAACGTCTGCCCCTGCATCCAGAAGTACACTCACAGCTTCCTTGTAACCTCCCCATGCAGCACAGCGCAGTGCAGTCCATCCCTCATTGTCTGCATGTTCAAGCAATGTTTGGGCAGCAGGACTCTTGATTCCTTGCTCCTGCACCCAACTCATTAACACCTGGAGTACACCGACGTGGCCTTGTCTGGCAGCGAGAATTAGTGCTGTCTGTCCCTGATTGTCATGCAGTGAAGGGTCTGCCCCACGACATAACAGCAATGCAGCTACATCTGCAAGTCCAGCATGAGCTGCAGCTGCCAATAAGGTCCGTCCATCTAATGGGTCTGTATGGTTCACACTGATACCACTATCAAGAAGTG
This sequence comes from Paramisgurnus dabryanus, assembly GCF_030506205.2. Taxonomy (NCBI): domain Eukaryota; kingdom Metazoa; phylum Chordata; class Actinopteri; order Cypriniformes; family Cobitidae; genus Paramisgurnus; species Paramisgurnus dabryanus. Next base: position 14,062,906 of record NC_133351.1, read on the forward strand.
CCCTCACAGAGTCTTCCCTCTGGAATGTACGACGAGCAATCTTGCCTCTTCCTCCAACATAGTGAACCCCCACACTGTAGCTGTTGTCTGGTGAACATGATGCAGGATAAATTCCACTTTTCATTAAGAGTTGTAGTACATCTTGCTGAACCAATACAGGTGGCTTTGAAGTATGAGGTGGTTGTGAAACATTAGCAGAATAGTCTTTTCTAACACAACTAAGAGTTGGAACCTCAGTCCATAGCAACCACAGTGCCAGCATTGTCGGTTCCTTTTCATGGATTCCACAGTTAAGGAGGTGATGGGCCAGCTGGCAAGTCTCCTCTGTACCCAAAGTACTGGCTCGAAAGGAGAGGGACATGGCCAATGAAAGGTGACCATCTTTCACACAACATAGAAACTTTTGTGTGCAGTATTTAACATCAGTTAACCATTCTGCAAAGCTGCTGTGAAAGAGGAGTTTACTGCCCCCTGGGCCATCTACAATCAGTGATGCCAGAGGCCCCATTTGTGCTTGAAAGTCTCCCCGGCCAAGGTAGAAGTCACGGCTTTTGGCAATAGCGTAGAGTTGCTCAGCTGTCAGAGGTTTTGGAGATGCCAAAAGAATATTTAGCAAAGGCCTAATATGGACAAACAGCCTACGAGGAAAGAGTCGTTGACAGAGCCAAAGGTAAAGGCCATTCAGAGTGCCAGGTATGTCCCGAATTTCTCGAAGTCCTACCAGGCCATTACAGACACCATCTAGTACCCGTTCGAGAAACAAGAAGCAGCCACCACTTTTGATGTGCAAAAGATTAAGCATTTCAGCCGTTTCTGGTGTAAGCTGTCTTCTCAAGGCCCCGTCCTTGTCAAGTCTCCGCAGGATATATTGTTGTACATCACGTACAGTTGCAGGCTTTCTTAAATCATCCAGACACAACCTCCGAAAACCTAAAAGGCAAAGGGTTAAGAGATGAAATCAAAGTACACCAATAGATAAAAAGAAAACAAATCAATGGTTAAAGCATCGTGTTCAGTTTCTTTGTTTCTTATAGTGGGCAGAAGCAAAATATGATGGTCCTTATGACTTTTCAAGCCAATATTCTAAGGACCACTAAAAGCGAATGAGTGTGTGGGGTTCTCACCTGTTATTTCATCTAATAAATGAATACAATAAAGCACCAAAATTTATTGAATTTATGTGTGTGTGGGGCATGTGGATTTGCAACGGGTTTGCAAATACCATATGTAAAGTAAAGGAGTAAGAGTACAGATTAGTTTAAATGAATGAGTGCTTAGTCTTAGCTTACTTTACAAGTGGTTTGTGAATTGTTTATTACTAGTGTCTACCTGAGAACATTTTGCAAATGGCTTTGTTTCGACGACGTGTAGAGCACACCAGCAAGATCCAGGGAGGCAAAAGCTGTATGTGTTTGAACAGGAGCTCTGCAATAGAAGAACTAGGAGTGGTCATAGTTCCTGAAGTCAACCCGTCTCCAGGCCCATCTCCTCCAAAACATCCAGACTCTAGTGAATCCACCACTATAAACACACTCTGAGCTGGTGGGGTCAATGACGAGAGGGGCTCTAATATTGCCCTAAAAAAGAAAATGAAATGAGGTGTATTACATAAATTAGATAATTATTAAAAATGAAGTTGTAATGTATTACAGAAATGCACATAAAACATATCCCTGCATATAACCAAAGCAATGTATGATTGATGTCATTTTTAACCACACAAACATCTGACAAAAAGACAAAACAAGAGGAGGAAGTGTGAAAGCCAAAGGAAGGAGGGACATATTATTTTTAACACAAGCAAAGAAAGGAGGAGCTTAAGAACTGGAAGTTTAAAACTGGAAAGACATGTCTTCTTTACATAGAAATGTCTACAGCCGTCACAAATAAAAGTCCAGAGGATTGAAACACAGATTTTCTGAGAATGAAACACAGAGGAGTGTGTTGCATACTGTAGTGCACAGACGAGTTGTGTAAGGGATATATGTGAAATAGATCAAGGCATTTTACTTAGAAAGCCACCCAATGACCTTCAATTAGGTTTTCATATTCTCATTCATTCTCAGTTTTTGTTTTAGTGTACTACAAAGGTGTGGTCACAGAGGCATGGTGACTCAGTCTTAAGGAAGCTCTGGGATTTCCTGCTTTCAGGGCTTATCAGCAGATAGTGAGATGATGCTACTTTATGAAGATACGCTTTCACCCGTCTTTAAGTACTCATACTTATGTTATAGTAAATACTTAATGAACATTTAGTATGAAAACAATTTAAAAGTAAAAAATAAAATTACATTTAATAGTGAAAATTTTTGTCATATTAAGAACCACTGGAGCTTCAAAGTTGTATATTAACATATATTAATATGACTTTTTCATATATAAACTATTGCCTCACCAGTTGGACACAGACAATACAGACTACATTACAATCAATACAAAACCATTTGAAAATACTGGATAAAAAGTAAATTGTGTTTCATCACTGTAAAATTGTAAATAAATATGATCTTTAAAACTTTATAACTATGCAGATATTTTAAGTCTTTGTTTAAAATTAGAGTGTTTTACATCTGTTGGTGTTCTATGAAGTCTTCTGTTATATGGACTTTTACCACCAACAGGACTGCGGATGAAAATTAAACTTGTATGGCTAAACCTGGCATATTTACATGGTTGACTTAAGTGTCCATGTTAAGAAAATATGCATTGTCCCTTTAAAATAACTAAATAATTGTTTAAGTATAATGCCCTATCATACCGAATGTTAGTAGGCAATTAGAAAGCTATTTACTAGTCATTTACCTTTTGTAGAATGTAAACACTGACTTGCTCTACTAAAACATACCACAGTCCTTTCATAGTTTTCCCTTTCAATTACAACCGAACATAACAGCAGCGTTCCGAAAACGGATTTTGAGCAAAAATACATAAACCCTTCAACACAGACCTACCATGAAGTCTATCATTGGTTGAGTGGTCCATGATTTACATCAGCGAACATATTTTTTATATCGGCTTAGCTTCTTTTATGTATATTAACATTTTTAAACAATTATAAAACATGTCAACAAGTAAAATAAAATAAAACTAAAAAGTTTTGAGTAGACTAAAAGTAGCCCTCCAGATTGTTTTATCCATTGCTCACCAAAAGGTTGGAGACCCCTGATTTACATTTCTTTCCCATAGTCACTATGTTATAATGTTTTAATCATTAACATGCATTGTTTATCAAACCCCATTTTTGGTGTCTCTAATAAACATTTCATGTCTTATTCTACAGCGACAAGCCGACCTCAGGACTGGTCATGCTAGTTAAAGAGGTTAAGCTTTTAAGGTTACTACAGTAAAGGGTTAAGTTAGATTATGCCTGATAGAATGATTGATCTTATTTTTATCCTTCCGTTGTGAGAAGAATAGGAGGTTTAAGGGTTTTGTTCTGCCGAGGCGGCTAGTGTATAAAGGATTTGCAATCTAGCACTGGTTTTGCTTGAACCATTTGCATATCCTAACTGCCAAAACGTGAACCAAATCAAAAACTGAAAACGGGTAACAGCTGCTTTCAGCTACATTACATTTATGCATTTAGCAGATGCTATTATCCAATGTGACTTAGGGGCCAGTCACACCAAAAGCGCTTTAAACGCTTGCAAACGCAAGGCGCGACGCACTGCCTTTTTTAAAAAAAGAGCAGTGCAACGCGTCTTTTTATATTGCTAAGCAACCACAGAGTCAGCTGTCTTGTCAATCAAATATTGAAGCGTGAGCGCTCTTTTGCTGTTAACTGTCATATTAGCAGAAACTTTAAAAAAAGGATGCTTGCTCTGACCTTGTTTAAGGATAAGAGGTGCACAAACACGCAGGAGAGAGTGAGCGAGTGTAGTCCGGTTCTTCAAAGCAACTGTAAACTTCCCTCACCACAACGTAAGGCCCGCCTCTCCCCTCATTCGATTGGACAATGGAAAGACGCGAATGACGTCGGGCGCTTCTTCGCTCTCAGCGATCCTTCAAAGGTGCGTGCTGCGGCCGGCGGCAAAAAGCGCAAGGCGCATAAACAGCGCGCAAACGCTCCCTGCCCATAGAATATCATTCAAAAAAGGCGCCTGCAACTGCCATTAGTCCATTCAAGGTATACGTTTTAAAGGGCCAATGTGTAAATTTTAGGGGCTGTTTACACTTGGTATTAAGATGTGTTTTTGTCGATGGGATCACAAGTGGACGAGAGAGACACATTCGGTTTACACCTGGTATTTAAATCCGTCACTTTTGTCCACTGTCAACCACTTCTGTCCTGATTACTTTGAGGGGGTGGTCTGTGGAGACTGTGGAGGAGTCTCTCTTCTGTCATTTAAACGCGAGCGGGAGTAATGACGGGTTTAAATGGACGCAAACTAATATTATGTAAGACTTTGCTGCTTGTGTTGTAAGTAAACATGCTGCACAGTGTTTTTTACATGAATATGTGAGCTTTCTCTGATATTTAAGTGCGATTGATGAAATAAGATCGCACAACTTTCATACGCTCGCAAAATGAAACTAATGAAATACACGGAGATTAGTCGCTTTAGTTTTATCAATAAAAGCCCAAAGATAGCACTATACACTGCGTGTTCGTGCTAGATGTCAGAAAAGATGTAAAACATCATGCTCAATACCTCAGATTAGATAAATGGGTTGAGAGAAGGCGGTCGCGTGTAGCTGTTCAAACACATTCAACCACATGTGCGTTTTTACACTAGGGCTGTAAAGACTAATCATGCAAATGCGCATTTTCTCAATGAATGAATTTGAAAGAATTATGCGGCTTTCACATAGGATGCAGTGTGCGCTGCGCTCGCCGCTGTGTTCATTGCAGGCAAGCGATTTGTGCTCTGATGGCCAGACCAAAGTAGGCGGGGTTTTCAATAATATTACAGTGTTTATATTTGCGTTAAATAGTCGATGAGGAATACAGAGACTGATGTTGCCCGTCTCCATTTCACGTAACTTTAAGCTGCCTACCTACAACAAGCTACTTGATTTAAAACACACCTGACATGCCAACTTGAATTGCTACGTGCTTCCATGACACGGCTTTCCTTCCGATGTCTCTGTAGGAGTATAAACTTGTATTATAAAGCTCCGGGAATTCCGAGTGTAAGCTTTTCATCCATTTTGCTTGTTTGGATGCCTGTTTCTATTGGCTGTGCGGGTAATCGTCACAGAGCGCAGCGCAAAAGTTAAACTATTTTGAACTTTGACCGCGGCGTGAGCGCAAGCTGCGCTCGCACTTTGCTCGCCGCAACAAAAAAACACCCTCGCGCGGCACAATCCAATAAAAAATAATGGGTTTCATAGCGCAGCGCACACTGCATTACGGTGAAATCCCACCACATCCAAAAGCCAGAGGGCGCTCTTGTGCAGAAACTCCAATTGTGCCACAGAAGAAGTAGCATTACAAACGCTATTCCAGGAAACTTCTAGAAAAATATTTATATCGCCGTTCTTCAGATTGTTTCAGGTATTTTCATGATAATAAAGAATATTTTGAATGATTTTGTTTAACGAGTGTTGCTTTTGTTAAATGCACGTTATAAACAACTCATAATGATTTTAGATTGATAAGGAATTCTTACTGACCAAAACGCCATAGTACACGCACAAGCTGCGCATAAAACGCAGAATGGCAGCCTTGCGATTCAGAATCGATTTAAGAAAAGTCTTTTTAATGGGACACAAAATTTATCGTTACAACCCTAGTTTACACTTCAAAAGCAATCCTATCGAAATTGTTTTCGCCTACCTCTGAATGTGGTTGAAAGTGGTCGAAAGTGGACGAGCTCAAACGTTTTGAACACTGTTTACACCTTTCTTTAGAATCGTCCACTTGTGATCCGACTGACATAAACACATCTTAATATCAAGTGTAAATAGCCTCTGAGAAGGATCTATTTATCCACAAGTTGTCTCAAACGACGGCATGCTTATACTGCTACCGTAGCTTCTCATTGCCTTTCGAAATTGAGGTTACAATTCGCAACACTGTTGTCAAATAAACACTGACTTGTGGTAATGATAGCTTAAGTACATCACAGACCATGTTAGTAAATACAGCAGGGACGGCCGCTAACGTTTTACTTCCAAAATTTCCAACATTCTCTCACTTGGCCTAAAGAAAAACATCACGGCAATTTGTCAGCATGTGTAAGGGAAATGTGGAATGTGCCTTGCATATCAGATAAAATACAAGAGCTGGCGTAAGCAAAGACCAAACAATTACAAAGAAAGAAATACTGTACAGCACAGAAAGAGTTGTCAGCATGGCAACCTCACCAAGGGACACAACACCACTAAGGGCACATTTCTAAGTCCTTGCCCCTTTTTACTGAAAGTTGTAAATAGTGTCATCCATCTGCACTGCATTGAACTATTGTGAAAACTGTGAATAGGCGTCATTATGGCGATGAGAGGAATAAATAAATAAATATACACGACAGAAATGCAGAACAATGGCCTCTTTCCTGCTTTCTACACAGAGAACTTCTTTCTGAAGGGTACCAGACGAAGATACGTCTGAGGAGAAGAATGGGGGGTTGTTTAAGCAAGACACTACTGTCAAACAAGAATTTTCTAAAGGTCTGCAATTATGTGTATCGCGCCAAACATTTATTCATGTTAAGATTATAACAAAATAGAGTTTGATTATTTAATAAAACTGTTATATGTTGGTAATAACTGAAGTAGACTGCTATAGATTAGATTTCACAACATTTAAATGCCCCACTGAAGCGTCATTTTCCATGCACAAACAATGTGAAATACAGAGGGAGTGTGTAAAGTACCAAATGCATAGCTGTGAAACATCTGGGATTTCTCACAGGAATACAGAGCAAACACGAAATGCTTAAAGTACTAATGGCAGACAAAAAGTCCAAAGGGAAATAGTACAGAGAGTGATTTGTTGCAGAGCAAAGAAACATAACACAAACATAACACACACAAAAATGCAGAAATGGCAAGATTTGGATTTCAAGGAAATCCTTAAACGGATTCATTTCGCTGAAAGATACAGTAAACAGCAAAAAAGTACGTTATACAGTATTTAACATAAACAATGATCAGCTATGGTATTGCACACAGACAGTAATACAAATAGTAGTTTGTTGAAGAGGTCACAGCTGTGCTTTATCATAAAATAAACCACAACTACTGACCAATCAGCATCAAGAGAACTGTCCATTTGATAATTATATAGAAAAATAGCTGAAGGACTGATAGTTACTGAGCATGAGTACAGTAATATTAATAATAATAATGCAGAGTATTACAACACACCAACCTTTTAAAAGTGTCATCAGGTGCTCTTTGGCAGTGTAGGGGATCCAGGACAACAGCAATGGCAGGACTGCTTATCACGTTCACATAATCTGCTCCCAAAAGTGGGCTCTCCTTCAGCTGTTCAACAAGCTCCAGTACAAACCTCCACACCTCAACACTGTCCGCATCCTCCCGCTGGCAATAGTGCCAGGCCAGACAACGTGATGCCAACGCTGCCCCCTTGCATGTTTCCGACTGGGGCCACACCAATTCGGTGCAAAGTGCAGTCTTTCCTGTGCCCGGTCCCCCGGTCACCAGGACCCCGGCCCCCCGGACGACTCCTTCCGCTCTCTTGGCAGGGTCCCGTGCCTCTAAAAATTTCTGTAGCTTCTCAAGGGCCCATTCGCGGCAGTGGAACCCCCGGCCCCGCAACAAGCTGGGTAACGTGCGCCTCATCTGGCCCTCTGGAGATGAACATGGATGGACCGCGAGGAAGTTCCGGCTTCCATAGTCCTACACAGAAGTGAAGCAGATACACTTGGGATGGGTTTAATCATCCGTTGCTCGCAGTGTAGTCAGCACAGAATGAGTTGTGGTGTATGCAAATGTTTGCTATTGAAAAGTTTCGTGGATTGAGAATCAAAGAGCGCGTCCTCAGATGACTGTTGGGTGCAGGTGTGTTGTATTTTGCAATATCATTAGTCATGCCGCAAGTCCTGTAAAACATAAACATAAAGCTTGAGTTTAAAGGTAAAATGTTATCTTATTAACGTTTGAATATATCCGCCCACTGCAGTCTAATATGTGTTAAGTAGCCTCTATGTAGGTTAATGTCCCTGAGAAGTGTAAACGTTGCGGCTCTGTGTTGCAATAAAAACATTGCTCTGCTTGTTTGAACATCCCGACATGTTGGTTTCTGGCTCAACCAATGGTGCGAGATTGGGCGGCAGTATTTGTTTGACCAACGAATGAAAGACAAGATGACAACTCTTTAAAATCAGTTATTATTTTTGCTTTTGTGTTTGATAACGCTTAGTGGGACATAAACAACACACTTTTGCTCTAAATCTTATCTTTGCAATTAACTGGGCTGACCTTACTGTGTACATTTCATTGATGCCATGTGACAAGACCGCAGAGAAAGAAAGAGAAACACAGAGACCGGTAGAATATATCTGTCAAACTCCCATGTGAGTGAAAATGTAGCTCATATACAAAGGCGAGTCAAGGTACTGACCCACCCAAATTGTTTAAAGTAATAAAGAAGTAAAAGTGAAAAATAACAGGAAGCTGAATAGAGATACATAGAAAAATCTTACTTTGACAAAGACCGTATCCTCTTTCTTCTTTATGTTTTCTCCATGGCTTTAATTTCACTTCATATGTATTCCTGTAAGTCTCCGTGGCTTTATTTCATTCGTTTCTTTTTTGCAGTTCTCACGATTTTGCTCGACAGACTGAAATGTACTCCTCCTTTCGCATGCTCTCTCCGACTCCCAGCTGCTTACCGGTTTTTCTGGTCTTTTATCTCCTCCCCTCTTGCTCCTCAACATGTCAGGGCAAGAAGCAAAATAGCTGACTGAAAGAGAGGGAGAGAGAGAGAGAGCAGGAGAAAAGGGAGGAGTTAGGGTTTGGGGTCAAAGTTTAAAGAGAGGTATATGATGTCATACAGCATTTCTCTTTGTCTTTTCACATTTTCTTAAGACAGTGAGAACTAGTTCACAGTCTCCACACTTTTGCTCTAAATATACCTCATGTCTGCAATTTATTGCAAGCCGTAAAACGAAACAAAAAATGCCTCCACTAAACAACCAGCAACCTCTTTACAACAACTACACTGCTGACATTGTATCTTTTTACACACAACTCTAATTTAACCAGTCACTAATAAACAACATGTGGTGGGGGCGGGGTTGTGTGTAGTAGTTAAAGATCCAGCTACCCAGAGTCTACCCAGAGGTCGCAGGCTTAAACTGTTAGGGTTAATCCATGAAACCTCTGGTCTAACCATTGCGCCCTCAAGGAAAGAGCCCAACCCAAAATTGCTCTAGGAGTCTCTCTGTAATTACACTACTGTAGATTGCTTTGGATAAAGGAGTCTGATAAATAACAAGTAGGCAAGTAATATGTGTGTGTGAGTTATTTTATGTATGTTAGATGTGTAATAACAAAGAACTGGCCTCAATAAACCAACAAGATAGACGTCTAACATTTCTTAATGTAAAGTATTAAGTCACTATTTATCACTTTCATGATTAAACTATATTTAATCTACATAAGATCAATCCTCCAAGACATGCTGATTATCGTATGCAGCACAGCATACTGCCAAGAAAGCCAAACTGGACAATACTCAAATGGCTGATGCTCATATTATCAATTATTTATAATCCCCCACCTGTCTATGATTACAGCTGTGACAAATAACCATTTGTTTCATATATTTTTCTGTGGCATAAACTTGCCATAGAATTACGTTGATTGTATACTAGGCCTATAATTTTTAAAAACAGCATTTTATAATTGTAGGACAATTATTACGGCATATGTGTTAGATTTAAAATATAAAAAAGTATTAAAAAATTTTATTTTATGTTTTAGACCTGATTCACATAAGGTTTCAAGTCTCTAATTACACTCGCATATATAATACTAAAAATACTGTAGCATACTTTAGTATGCATTCAATATAATAAACTCTAATATTTTTTAACTACACTTGAATTGACACATTGTAAGGCTCCAAAATACTGTATTATTAAAAAAAATACTTGTTTACTAGAGTAAATACTTACGTTTATTTTTTATGGGGGTAATTAGATATTTATCTGAAGCTTTGACTGAAATATAATTTTACCGTCCCGTAAACTATGTTTTTCCAGCATTGGGTGTGTTCGACTTCGTGCGCTGAGCAGAAAGGTCCGCGTATGATATCACACTATCGCGAGAACGATCGGCAGTTTAGAATCGCTCTCGCGGTATTTGATGTCATATTCCAGACGGTCTGTGCATCTGTGCACGAAGTCGAACACATATTATAAATACCATTGATTGACCGAAACTACATAGCCGAGCGCGTTACAGGTTGCAGCATCTTTAATATTTCTGACGCCCACCTGAGCTCGTCTGGAAAACAAAACATCCGACGCCTTTGAATCTCTAATGATACAGTCAGAACAACCCACTTGTATGGTATGGAAGATCCTCGTAACAGCCTCAGCATGGCAACATATCCACGCGTGTGTACTGGTTTGCTCCACTGTTTCTATCTGGATAAAACCACGCGCTGCTTTTCTACAGTCGCGTGATGTCGATCTGCGCCGGTAATGTTTTACAGGTTTTCACGAACGCAAAGCACTTCATTTGCTCAGCCTTTCGCGAAAACAACACGATCCACACGCTCCTCTAAGTTTTCGCGCATGTTGATTGGTTCATTCTGGCGTTTTCGTTGTGGCCACACGAGGGCGCGCTTTTTCAAAAAATTACTGCTTAAGCAGGCTTTAAGTCATGCTAATCATTGTGGACCCACACATTAAAAATACCGTAGTTCACTTTAGTATTTACTGTTCTTTTTTAAATGTATGACAAACTATTTTGTAGTATTGTAGCTATAATTAATTGATAAACTGTATTGCAAAATTATATTTGAATATTCACCATGGCAAGGTTAGTGTCCAATACTATACTATAACGCTATAAAATACGGAAAATGACTAATATTTTCTAAATTTAAACGTATATTATATTAATTTGGCGTTTTAGATGAATTTTAGACTTTAAAATATTTTTTTCCCTTTTGATTTTGTGAGAATCATCCTGTAGATTTTTTGCGGTGGGGTGTGGGTTACTACTAAAAATGAAAAGCTAGCCACCCATAGGTTTGTTAAAATTTTCTCTGAATGATAAATGCAGATTGTCGTTTGGTCAAGTTTTTGCACTTACTGCAGCTTACTGAGGATGTTTTTAAAAAACTTGATGTTTTAACCATTCTAACTCATAGGTATTCTTTACATTTAACACCCAACAATAGCCTTTTCCTGTTTCTGGGATGCACTGGAAATCCGCTGGCTTACATTTGGTGACAGGATAAGGAATTCGGAGAATAATGCTTGAAAAAACTTTACAGAGAGCTTCCTCAAACACACCTGCAGCAATGCTTAATTTATTTTTTCCGCCTTTTATATCACAGATGACAAACTATACATTTTCACTGTACATGTAAGGCATGTGATTGTAAAAAGTTATTATATAGGCTATATTATGATTATAATATCTGCATTCAGATATAGTGTTTTTTCCTTTCCCATGAATCAGTGTTGCCTCCCACACAAGGTTATAACTCTGAATTTTATTTCCCTTAAGGAGCTGCTTTAAATTATAATCAGAACAGGTTTTTTTTTAAAGAAAATGGTTAACCTTACCAAGATCTGTAATAGTTTTTTGGCGCACAAGACTGTGTAAATATCACCGCAGACAAAGTCCAGACAATGAACTGTGGAACTGTTCTGTGTCTGGCTGTTATGATTTAACACTGAAACAAGTGCAAAGCTGCAGAAAATGAAATTGTTATATAATCTTCCCTACAGGGTTAAAACTTTCGGTTCTTATAAGACCCTAAAACTCTTTATAATATTGTTTGCAAAATATAATAAAAAAAACTACCGTCTGTTCTCTAAGAAGCCCACTCAAAACAGCTCATATTTGTTAACATGCAAACATTGTGTTCACTTTTTAATTATTCTGGGTGTAATTTTGTTATAACTTTCAATGTGTCTAAAAATATGTGAAGTTATCTCAGAATTTAGCCTGGTTTTCACAGACAGGGTCACATACACTCTTAGAAAAAAGATACAAAAGCTGTCACTGGTACAGTGCCTTTAACAAAAGGTCTTAATATGTACCATTTTGGTACAGATGCAGTCGTGCTCAAAATTATTCATACCCTTTGTAAATATGACCAAAGAAGGCTTTGAAAATAAGTCTGCATCGTTAATTCTTTTGATCTTTTATTTAAAAAATCTACAACAATCCAACCTTTCATTGGAGAAAAATAATTTTAAATGGGGGAAAATCTCATTATGAGAGAATTTTTTTTTCTCTAATACACACTGCTCACAATTAATCATACCCTTTGATTCAATACTTTTTGCAACCTCCTCTTCCCAAAAGAACAGCTCTGAGTCTTCACCTATAATGCCTGATGAGTTTGGAGAACACCTTACAAGAGATCAGAGATCATTCATGCAGAATCTGTCCAGATCCTTCAGATTCCAGCTCCAGGTTGGTGCTTCTTCTCTTCAGTTCATCCCACTCATTTTCTTTAGGGTTCAGGTCAGGGGACTGGGATTGTCATGTCAGAAGCTTCATTTTGTGCTCAGTGACTCATTTTTGTGTTAGTTTTGATGTTTGTTTTGGATCATTGCCCTGATGGAAGATCCAACCATGGCCTATAATAAAAGCTATTTTTTGTGTCAACTGATTATATAACCCATCCCGTTTGAAGTTCAAGTAGTGTCTGTTACTTTTCAAATGTTCTATGGTCAGATGAAGCAAAAAATTGCTTTTTTTAGCAGCAAACACTCAACATTAGTTTGGTGCACACAGGGGTAAAATGTACCCCATGTGTACAATGAAATATACTGTTGTATCTTTAATGTTGTGGGCCTATTTTTCTGCTGGAGGTCCTGGACATCTTGACCAGATACATGGCATCGTGGATTCTATGAAATACCAACAGATAAAAAATCAAAACCTGACTGTCCCTGTTAGAAGGATCATATAAAGGGCCATGGTTTGATCTTCATTCAGGGCAATGATCCAAAACAAACATCAAAACTAACACAAAAATGAGTCACTGAGTACAAAACGAAGCTTCTGCCATGACAAGCCCAGTCCCCTGACCTGAACCTTAAAGAAAAGGAGTGGGATGAACTGAAGAGAAGAAGCACCAACATGGAGCTGGAATCTCTCTGAAGGATCTGGAGAGATTCTGCGTGAATGAATGATCTCTGATCTCTTGTCAGGTGATCTCCAAACTCATCAGGCATTATAGGTGAAGACTCAGAGCTGTTCTCTTGGGAAAAGGAGGTTGCAAAAAGTATTGAAGGGTATGATTAAAAATATTTCTCTCATAATGAGATTTTCCCCCATATAAAATTATTATTCTCCAATGAAAGGTTGGATTTTTGTAGATTTTTTAAATAAAAGATTAAAAGTATTAATGATGCAGATTTATTTTCACAGCTGCCTGTGGTCATATTTACGAAGGGTATGAATAATTTTGAGCACGACTGTATGTACCTTTCAGGTATCAGTACCTCCAAAGTACCAATATTTACCTTTTAGCTAAAAAAGTGTACTTTTTGAAAAGGTACCGCCCCCTTGACAACTTTTGTACCTTTTTCTGAGAGTGTATGTTCACATCTGGATGTATGCAGTTTGAACTGTAACACTATAGTGTCAGTTGTCATTTACCCCAATCCTCCCCCAAACACCACCCACATCTACAGGGCCTTATAAAATAGAGTACTTTACCATCTCCACAAAAAACAGACTCCGTGTCTGACTTTATCTCTGAGCTCCATATTTACAAAGAAATACTAAGCTAATTTCCAAAAAAAGTGGCAGTATCAAACTTTAGCAGTATTGCACAAAACTTTAGCAGTATCGCCGATACACCACTACTATATCGGCTTGCATAAGTGATAAAGCACAGAATGATTAAAAAAAATGTACACTGTATAAAAATACAAAATCTTTTGAATGTCTTTGCATAGATCTGTCTTAAGTAATATAACCGTTATTTCTTACCCTTTAACCATTTGTGCAAGTTCTTCATTCATACAGCCCATCAAAGATCTGTTTAGGAGCCTTTATTTTTAGGAGTGTATAGTAGAGATTGCGAGGGACCGATATAGTTTATACTAATGATCAAAGTGACTATATATTAATGAAAGCCTTGAGTCAGCATCCTGCCTCATACTAAAACAAATGAAATTATTTAATACCAAAATTACAAATCTATGCAATGCACAACAGGTTAATGTGACTGGACATTTTTAAATGAGAAAATTATGAGTTTGAATGCATGAATTTAGCAAATCATTAGTGCAGATTCATGATTGCAAGTACACAATTCCACAAATCAATGCATGGCACATTTGCATAAATATGAAATGGGTTCTTTGACAAATTACAAACCCTTCCTAGCATGTTTATTTTGTTATCCGAATTCAGCAAGATGCATATCTTCTACTATATCGGCTTGCATAAGTTTTAATTATAAACCACAGAACGATTAAATAAAAATGTCTCAGTAAATGTTTACCTTATAAATCTAAAATGCTGATATCAGCACTCTGTATTGATTGTCTATTTTATTTGTCTGTTAGGGGAAAAGAGCAACACAGTTCATTTGGCTTGGTTTTCTAGAATATTCAATCATGTAAAAAAGACTAATGATGATGTATTCATCATTAATGAACGTGATGTAGGATAAAATCACGCAGAGTTGTCAATCAACTGATTGATTCTTCCTGCCTTTATTTTAAACCAACTTAAACCTAGATCGTGAAATATTGTGAAATTTTAATGAACGTTTGGTCTATCACACCACTAAACTGCTGCCCTATGAGGGTTTACTGATATTCTGCAGATTCATGTCTGATGTAATTTACCTGTTGATGCATGGATATATTTTACATTGCTCAACTCATGCATATGCCCCTTGACCAGCCTGTGGATGGTGGAGCCATGGGGGTAGGTAAACATGCACATGTACGTGTGAAGATAAATTTGGGGATGTTACTAAATGTTCCTACTTATGCATGATGCAGACACGTGGGTGTGCATGTGCTGCCCAATCGTGCCAGCTCCTGTGTGCAAGCAGTACAGTCCTTGCACTGGTGAAGGGTATAAATAGTGGGCACCATCGGGTTGCCCTCTACCTTTTCCAGCTGAGCTCTGTCTTGCTTGAGGACCCTGCTGAATATGAGGCTGCTTGTTCAAACTCTCACTTTGTGCCTGGCGCTCACCCTGGCCTTCACTGCTCCCTCGTGAGTATATACACACTGTACAAACACCTCTAAGCACTGTTTGTCCAAGGATAATATTAAACAATGTACTATAAATTGTATACAAGTATAAACCTATAGACTTTTACTGTATTCTATATAGTTTTAAACATGCAGTGTTTATTAAATATTTAACATTATTCTGTTTTAATTGCAATTGAGCTTTTACTGTATGTGACTGTCTACAAGCTTAAAAATAAAGGTTTCTAAAAGTGTTTTTTTTTTTTTGAAGTAAATCAGATTTTTCAGATATAAAAAGCAAAAAACAAATGTTTTTTTTCTGTATTTTTATTAAGTAAAAAGCACGTTGCTGCAGTTTAACTATCCCTGTTGTTTTTGTGTCTTCAGTCAACATGAGGAGAAACATGGTGAAAAAGGTAAGCTGCATGAAAGAAAAAATGTGCTCTATTAAAATAAAGCAAATTTTATTCTTGGTGGACATAAATTAAATTAATACCTGGGCGTGAATGTCTTATTTCAATTTCAAAACTTAATGTGCTAATCGTCTTTTGGTATAGATAAATCACATGGTGATAAGGAGCATGGCCACAAAAAACCCGATAAGCACCATCCCGATAAGCACCATCCCGAAAAGCTTGATCGCTGTGCAGGAGTCAATTTCGATGCGGCTGCTGTGGACGAGGATGGAGTTCTTCATTTCTTTAAAGGTGAGAATGGCATTTACTTATTTGGAGTGAATTAATTGAGTCTGTTATTATAAGTATGCCAGTACATAGTTTAATTTATATAAATGTTTTTTATCAATGAATATTAATATTAATAAAGTTACCAGTATACTTCATAGCTTTACTTTTGAAAGTGTCTGTATTTTATTGTTTATGTCCTGGCACTATTGAGCA
Source organism: Paramisgurnus dabryanus (assembly GCF_030506205.2). Taxonomy (NCBI): domain Eukaryota; kingdom Metazoa; phylum Chordata; class Actinopteri; order Cypriniformes; family Cobitidae; genus Paramisgurnus; species Paramisgurnus dabryanus. Next base: position 14,079,131 of record NC_133351.1, read on the forward strand.
GCTAGGTAAAAATTAACCCAGAAACAACCAAGAACCCAGCACCTTTAAGTGTACTTGAAGTGCATTCAAGCTATAGATTTTATCAGTATACTGTATGTGTTTGCATGTGTGTTCCTTGCTAATCGAAACCACAACTGCACTGCAATGCTCTACCAGTTGAGTTTCAATCAAATAAATGAAAGATGAATCAAAATAATTGTTTGTGTCCATCAACGTTAAGCACAAATGCTGCTGATTCAGCTTAAGATGCTGTTTAAGCTGAAATGACTGATTGACCTTTGACTGGTTGATTCAAGGCGACCACCTATTCAAGGGTTCCCAAGGCAAGTCTGAGCTGTCTAATAAAACCTTCGCGGAGCTTGATGATGCCCATCATCTCGGACACGTGGATGCTACATTTCTAATGCACTCTGAGGACAGCCCAGACCACCACGACCACCAGTTCTTCTTCCTGGTAACCTTAACTTTTCTCTATTAAATAACTTTTACATTTGTTAGCATTAGTAAATGCATTAGCTAACATGAACTAACAAAAAACATTATAGTTTAGCAGCATTTGTTAATGTTTGTTTAATGAATCAATCAATTGTTTGTGTAAGTTCACTGTGCATTAACTAATGTTTTAATTTTATAAATGTATTAACAAATGCTGAAATGAACAAAAATTTATATGAAATTTATTATGAAATTAATACGTTTATTTTAAGTTAAAATTTATGTTCAATAGTCAATTATTCTGAATTTACACTTAAATGCAAGCTTTGTCTTTTGAGTCTAACAATGTAAACTATTCACCAATTATTTTCTCTTCTTCACCACCATTAAAGGACAACAAAGTGTTTAGCTACCACAAGCACAAGCTGGAGAATGGCTATCCTAAAGATATCTCCGAAGTTTTCCCTGGCATCCCTGATCACTTGGATGCTGCAGTGCAGTGTCACAAGCCTGAATGTCCAGAGGACACCGTCCTCTTTTTTAAAGGTATTTCAAAAAGTTTTCATGACGGAAATGAAATTATAAATAAACATTTTGTTTGTCTTGAGCCAAGGATTCCAGTGATATAAGGCACTTGACATTTGGACTAGAATTGTGAGAATTATGAGCATCAACGTGTTTGCCATTGCTGTAGCGCCAACTAGTGATCAGTCAGCGCATTTTTTGCACGTGACCCCAGAATAATTTCCACATATATATATATACACCAAATTTGGTGTCAATACCTCATTCATGTCCCCAGTTATAGCCAATCAAGTCCAAGCAGCTTCGCGCACGTCAGATGTTTGAGCATGGCGTGTCGACGATGAGTCGAAACGTCAACTTTTTTTGATAACTTTTCATAATCGACCTCCAAGGAATATTTCAGCACTCGATTGGTTCCAATCTTACAATGATTTACTTTGCATTATGCCTACACTGTCGGAAAAAAATGATCTCAAGCTGTCACTGGAGCAGTTCCCTTTAAAAGGGACCTAATACAGTATGTACCATTTTGGCACAGATATGTAAATATGTGGTACCAATATCTAAAGATCTATAGGGACCATTTTTGACCTTTGACCAGTCAATCATGCTTAACCTGTGCTTTATTCCTAATTTATCAAACTATTGCTTTTACCCAACTAAAGGTAATAAGATGTACCACTTCGTTATAAAGACCAAGAAGGTTGATGAAAAGGAAATCAAAGGCATGCCCAATTGCACAGGAGCCTTCCGTCAAATGAAGCATTATTTTTGCTTACACGGACATCAGTTTTCCAAGTTTGACCCCATCACAGGTGAAGTTCATGGCAAATACCCGAAGGAGACCCGTGGTTACTTCACAAAATGTTCCAAATTTGGTAAATGCATTACTAAGCACCCTCATCACAAAGATTGAATAAATACTGTAGTGTTTAAAATAAGAATAGCCATGTAAAACGTTTGATCTCCTTCAGAAAATAAGACCACTGCAGAACACATCGAGAGAGAAAAATGTAGTCGTGTACACTTGGATGCCATCACATCTGATGATGATGGTAATATACATGCTTTTAGAGGTAAGTTTTAATTTGCTTCAGTATATTGAGTATGAAAATTACTAGGGGATGGACACAACCACATGCATCAAAGACAACGACCCATTTACAGTAAGACTTTTCTGTTTCCCAGGGAACCATTTCCTCAGCAAAACTGGTGATAAATTTCACTCGGACACTATTGAGAATGCTTTTAAAGGTGTGCACGGTGACGTGGATGCAGCTTTTTCTTATGAAGGCCATTTCTACATAGTCAAGGTTCATTTGTGCCACTAATCTTTGACCATAAATTTGATTAAATGTGTTTGCATCTTCTCATAGAATTTTTTTGCAGGACGATCGTGTATTTGCGTACAACATTAAAGAGCCGCACACACCAGTAGAAGGTTTCCCCAAACCTCTGAAGGAGGTGCTGGGAATTGAGGATCATATTTGTGCCGCATTTGTGTGTGCTAAGCAGAACGATGTTCATGTTATCAAAGGTAAAACCTGTTTGCATGGCTTGTTAATTCAAAGTGCTGTTCATTGTCTTGATTTTTTGTTTAATAGTAACAGTAAACCCACTGTCTTTTCTACTAAAGGTCAGACACTCTATAAAGTTGACATGAAAGCCACACCACGTGCCGCTGTGAAGGAAGGAACCATAACAGCGTTTAAAAAGGTTGACACTGCGATGTGTGGACCCAATGGTGTGACTATTATCACTGGTAACCATTTCTACAATTATGAAAGTATCATGGTAATGCTTGTGGGCAAAATTATGCCTGTACAGAAAAAGGTGTCTCATGACCTGTTTGGTTGTGACCACTAGAGAATTTCGAATAGAGAAAGAGGATCTGTTACCAACTGTACCCAGTGTCAGCAACATAGAAAAGCCAAACAAACCAAACTCAGCCAGTATCTTATGCACTTTTCTATATCGCTTTTTACATTTTGTTGTCAAGAGAATGTTCCTACCTCTAATGTTCTGCTCAGATGTATCTAGCCCTTATACATGAAGATGCACAAGCTTACTTTTACTTTCGTAGCACTCTGTGGTGTCTCATCTATGTGATACCACCATGCTATGTTTTATTTGAGCATTTCATCCAGGCCTGTGTACTCTGTGGTTAATAAACAATCTTATCATTTGTATTTGTCTTGTTTATTGCTGTGTATATTATTTAATTTGCAAGAACATGAAATTAACAAATAAGAGGGTTAAAAACTTATCGTAAATCAGTGTTGTAGTGGAGTCCAACTCATTTCTCAAGTTTGAGTCAAATCCAAGACCAGAGAGTGCCGAGTCAATGTCAAGACCAGTCGACATCCAACTTTATCTGGACTCGGTCTTGACTTGGACTTGGCACTGGTCTTGGTCTTGACTTGAACTCAAATGAGTTATATGCACTACATCACTGTGGTAAATGGTACTAGTGATTAATAAAGTAAAAAAGGTAGCCTATACAATTTTAACCAATTTAAACTTAAATTTTAGTTCATTCCATATAAGTTTTGGACACTCTGGCTATTCTCTTGACCATTTACAATGTTTAATTCTCTAAATAAAATAAAATTTGTCTACTAAATACAGTAATTTAGAATTTAGACCTAAATAAATTGTTTATAAATTTCTTATTTGTTAAAAATAAACCCAATGACATGATCATCTTAAATGCAGATCTGCTGTCTTGTAGGCTACTGAAACCTAAGAAGGTTATAAAGAATGTTTATTTCTGAAGTGTTTTTTAATAGGAATAGGCCTATAGGTTACTATTATCAACAAATCATTATTTCAGTCAAATCTGTACCGTCTCTAGTCCACTAGGTGTCAGCAAAATCTTGCATATCGTGCACACTACTTGCATAGCGGGTTTTCAGTGTAGCCTGTAACTTTACATCATTGGGAGATGGATCATAATCTAGTTCAATTCTATATCCAAAAAACCCACCCAGTGTTAGGGTTCAGGGCAGGCCATCCAAAATTAGGTCATCCCAAATCACGAAGCGCACTTCTCGCTAAATCTCAAAGTATTGCAGTACCTACGGGTGCACCCCTAATCCCTGGACGGCAGAATTATTGAAAATTAATGATAAAATAATAAAAATGACATTCAAGGTTGCACTTCCTTTGGCGTTTTGTGGCACCCTTGTTTATTCTTCTCTGCACAATGGGAAGCATTACACACTCTCTTTCATTTTCCAGATTAATTTCCTATTCAAAGACATCTCTAAGTTGGCAGTTTACCATCTGATTTCACTCTTGCCACTAAAACTCGACGAAACCATTCAGTGGATCGGGGTAATAATTTTGCCGGATATGCAGAAACAAGCCATAACTTTGTTTTATTGGTGACTCTTTGGATAGATATATACGATTACAATTTTTATTACATTACCACAATTACTGTTACAAAAAAAAAAGATATCTGGGATGCGTGGGCCCTTAGAATCGTCCTAACTCCCCCTTAGGGGCGCCCCTGGATAAAATGAAACCAAAACGAAAAAGTAATATAGTAGCCTATCTCTGTTCTCTTTCATATTCCTGTGCCTTTGGTGTTCAGTGAGTATACCTGCATCTTTCTGTCTTCATCTGTTTCTTTTTCCGAAAGTACACATTTCTCTCAACTCTAAAGAGAATTGTAAAATTTTGTGTCTACTTTGACCTTGTTTTTGATAGATTTTACAAAAAGTTTATTGTATAGCCGCGACATAATTTAAAAGACTATTATACCTTCTAAGTTTACTTAACTTGGCAAATGCTTAACATTTGGTTACTATGCAATGCATACTTATTCGTTGTTGTTTTTTTGTGCCGTGATTATGAATGTAGCCTAAATGATGCCATGGGTCTAGCGACGCCCCTTTACTGCATTTAGTGAATGAATGAAATATTGAAACTGTTTAAAATGCCCCTATTTTTTTTTTACAAAGTCTTGGACAATGTCCATGTGCATTTGACGCGTGAGTCATAGTCGTAAGTTTTATAACTGACTTCTGGCTTAAGTTAATTACTGCACGTGGCGGAAGAAGACAGCGCGCGCTGTTTGCGGTGAGCTTATAATGAAAGTGAAAGAAGAGAATCCTACATCTTCAAATGATGCTGTTTTGCTGAAAACACAAGAAAATTACATAGTTGGGGTTAACAATAAAAAAGCGCTATTCACAATGGGTAATTTATTTAATTTTATGTACAATTAGGTATATTACATAAGGGATGCCCCGAGAGCAAAATCAATATGACAAACGTATATGCGACCATGATTCCTTAAATAATACATTTCTAAGTCTTTGAGGATTCTAAGCAATTGCAGACTAAATATTTATGTTTTCCACACAGATTAAAAATATATTTGAAAAATTGAAACCGTTGAGAGGTGTAAAAGTAATTGTGTTTTATATAAGTCGCAGCTCCCCCATTTCCGCGCATTTGTTCGCAGGCTTGCCATCTGGCGGTGCTGCTAACGCATCGCAGCAGCTGACTAAAAGCAGCCAATGCACGGTTTAGTTATCTCTTTAATATCTGTGGGTAATAATTTAATACATTTTTTGTTTGGGGGGGGGGTTCATTTGCATACCACACTAATTTAATTAAGAGTCAATTCCACTACCGAATTACATATGATTTTAAATGTTATAGAATAACGGTTCAGTTTAGAAATAGAAACAACTCCACTATATTCACTGCTGGACTGTGTTAATATACTGGCGTTAAAATTGTGTTTTAAGAATCAAATAGGCCAAGAAATACCATTTACTAAAACACTGAGGACACTATTATATTTTGCAGAATCAACATAGTTTAAACTTACCTCAACACGGTTCGTCAAAGCAAGGAATTATGAATAGTCTGAATGAATACTATGAAGAAAATGCGCGTCCCTATATTGACCTAGTGGACAAACTCAGGTCACTTGGTATCGAGAAGGACCTGAATCTGCCAGCTATTGCTGTTATAGGTGACCAAAGCTCAGGAAAGAGTTCTGTATTGGAGGCTCTGTCAGGTGTGGCACTGCCCAGAGGAACAGGTAATACAATTCAAACATAATTCAAGTACAGTGATCTGCAGACTGCATGTATACACATTGTCATTCTCTCTCTATCAGACAAGTAAGCCTTGATAAATAGATTGCTAACTATCTGTTAACACAGGTATTGTCACAAGATGTCCGCTTGAACTGAAATTAAAGAAAGTTAGAACAAATGTTACCTGGCATGGATTGTTGTCATATAATGATAAAAAAATAAACCTGACGAATCCAGCAGAAATAGAGAAAGCTGTCCTAGATGGTTTGTATTACATGGTTTCTAAATTGACTTATATCATTTTATTTTTAAAAGTTAAATCAATTGTGTTTCATTATCTGTGAGGTGATGTCAGTATAATTTGTGTATGTAGCTCAGACAGCATTGGCTGGAGAAGGAGAAGGAATCAGTCATGAGATGATCACTCTGGAAATCAAGTCCAGTGATGTTCCTGATCTTACTCTCATTGACCTGCCAGGAATTGCTAGGGTTGCCACTGGTAACCAGCCTAGTGACATTGGGATACAAGTAAGATTAAATCTGATATGAACTCTGATAAGTGAACCTGTTGCCAGACAGAATAAAACAAGTTATATTTGAAATATTTCTTTATAGAAGTAGTACTATGTAAAACCTAGCATGGTAATGCTGCCAATTTATGATGAATAGAACCATGTGCATAGTTAATGAAAGGTAACAGAGGCAAACAATTTTTAAAACACATCAATCCAACCATATTCTTATAATTGCTGATTGCTGAGTCAAGACTTTGCAAAATATCTATGTTTGTCATGGGTTGTAAGATTTAAAAAGTCTCTGTCCTTCAATGCAATATTGTTTGGTTTCTGTTATAGATAAAAGATCTAATTGAAAAGTACATTAAAAGACAAGAGACCATCAGCTTGGTCGTTATACCAGCAAACATTGATATTGAAACCACTGAAGCACTACAAATGGCAAAAAATGTAGATCCAGATGGGAACAGGACACTGGGTAAGTAACATTTCAGGCTAATCGAATTAGGCTACTTTATAAGTGACTTTATGACTATCTGAGACTTTGTTCTTGATTCTTTGCTTCGTAAAATAAAATGAAACATTTAAACAAACTTGATTGATCTTTATGCCTATAGGGATTTTGACTAAACCAGACTTGGTGGACAAAGGAATGGAGGAGACAATTGTCAAGATTGTCAACAATTGTGTGGTCAAGCTGAAAAAGGGCTATATGATTGTAAAGTGCCGTGGCCAGCAAGACATCAATGAGAATCTTACTCTGGTCGAAGCTTTGGAAAAAGAAAGACAGTTTTTCCATAAAAATGCTCATTTTAGGCAAGATATTTTGTTTTATAAACTTACTTGATTTATTCAAAAAGTGTACAGCACAATTTCAAACAATTTCATTTGGTCTGTGGAAATATAAAAGTAATTTTAGATTTTTAAACAGCATTTCTCACAGAATTCTTTCTCTTCAGGCCTTTTCTTAAAGAAGGTAAAGCTACAGTACCTTTTCTTGCAGAACGGCTCACTAACGAATTGGTTATACACATTATTGTACGTATGTAAAATTACAGAGCATATAAAACATGGAAACCTGGAAAAAGTTGTGATTTTAGATTGCTGTACATTTTACATCTTATTGTCTTTTTACACCTTTAGAATTCACTGCCACAGTTAGAACCCCAACTTAAGGAGATATGTACAAAGACCACAGAGGAACTTAAAGGACTAGGAGATGAAGTTCCTCTTGATCAAGATGAGAGGCACACTCTCCTGATTATGGTGAAAATATGAAGTGTGTGTGTGTGTGTGTGTGTCCCTGGTCTTTGAAAACCTAACTAAAGTAATTTTTTGAACATTCGGTGAAAATATAAAAAAAATATAAATTAAATGTAAATAAAACATTTAAATGAAAGTGAAAGACTATGATACTTTAGCCTGGATTTCACAAGCAGGGTCGCATATGTATAGTCAATCAGCAAGTGTGAATGTTCTTTAATCTTTGTAAATTTTTTAAGTAGGTTGTTTTTGTAAAAAATACATTTGTGCTCTACAGAAAATTCGTAAGTTTAATGATGAACTTGAAAAAGCAAAAGGTGCAGACGAAGATCTAAAAAACTCAGATATTAGGGTTTTTTCCAAAATTAGGACTGAATTTGGTGAATGGAACGACCTCTTGGATAAGACTGGTAAGAGTAAGTTTAGGGGGGCTGCATAGGCTGTATCAGTGCTTGTATTTTTCATGATTCTTTGTAAATATTCTCTATAGTGGAGCAAATCCTCAGATCAGATCAGATTGAAGTCTACATTAAAACTTTAAGAGGAAAAGAGCTTCCTGGATTTATTAACCCGAAAACATTTGAAAGCATTCTCAAGAAACACATAGAGGAGCTAGAGGAACCTGCTTTAAAGATCCTAAAAGATGTCACAGGTAACAGCTTTAATAAAGATGATTGTTATCAGTGCAATCAATGGCAAACATGCATGGTAATGTGTTTTATCTCCTCTGATTGATTCCTCTGTTTTCTGTTCCCTTTTATTTACAGATATTGTTCACAGTGATGTGAACACTATTGCTAGCCATCACTTTAAGGGGTTCCCTGACCTCCTGAGGGCTGCTAAACATCCAATTGAAGATATTCTTAAAAAAGAGCTTCAGAATGCAGAGGAGAAAGTGAAATCTCAGTTTAGAATGGAGAAGTTTGCCTACTCTCAAGATCCTCTCTACAAACGACAGCTTGAGGCTGTAAAACTGGAACTGCAACAAAACAGAGGCTATTTGGGTACTATATATGTAGCGAGCTTCAGTGCTGATGCACGCGAGATGGCGCAGCATCTTAAAGCCTATTTAACGGTAATCATTCATAACATTCATGCATCTGTTTAAAGGAATTTGCGTTTGATTGGGCAGCATATTTACAGCTCATTACAGATTGTTCCACATTCATTAGTTTATTTTAGACAACATGATCTCACGGAAAGTAGTGTTTTTCCCTTATTTTTAAATCGTTGTTGCTTGCGGTTGGGGTTAGATGGATGTATTTTTATGTATTGGTTTCTACATATTTTTCTTCCACTTGTAAAACTTTTCTCACCTGGGGTTGTCTAAAAATGTAACAGAAAGTGATTCTAAATCCACCCCCAAATGACAATGGTAAGAAAATAGGAAAAAACAATGAGTAAACAATACATAAAATGAAATGAAAAAGAAAGTCATGCAACACACATGAAAAACTATTTCTAGAAATTCGTGCAAGTGTCACAAAAAGACATTTGTGCTAAAGGCACAAAAAAACATAATCTTGTGCCATGGACACGAATAAATTGATCACACGACTTTCCGTGACATTGACAAGTTCAAAAAAATAAATGTTTACATTCCCCAGGAACGTCAGTTCATACATGGTTTATGTATAATTGTCTTTTCACTATAATCTCGGTTAGAAGAATAAAAAAAAACACTTTACAGTTTGAAACTTGTATCTGCTACGTTTGTTAATGCACAATGAACTAACATTGACAAACATATGAGGAGCTCAGATGCAAAAACCATTAAACACCACCTCTGTCAAAAATGAGATGCAGTAATGATATTAACTGAATGCTCTCCGTTCATCAAATACATTTGCTTCAGATCCATTTAATTTCAGCCTCAGGCCATTCAGAAATATCGGTTTGTTGGCAGAATCCATTAAGAGTCTGCAGGGCTCAAAATTAACTTTTTTATTTGGTAGCACTGGTGCTCCCAACTTTAAAGAGTTAGGAGCACCAGCAAAAATTTAGGCGCATCCATCCAAATATTAAAAGGCACCAAAACTACAATGTATATGTTAATAGATTTATTTTATTAAAAATAAAACGCCACCATACCCAGCATTTAAAATTTGGTCTTCTATTTATTTTATTTTTTGCTGCATAGATTCCAAAATTAATACACAAATGCTATTGAAATAATATAGCAATAATTATTTAACAATTACAGGTAAAATGATTAGGATTACAATAGAAAATCTAGCAAACACGTAAAACACTGATTAACTGGGACATTACAAAACTGACCTTAATATAGAAGGCTAATATATATATATATATATATATATATATATATATATATATATATATATATATATATATATATATATATATATATATATATATATATTGGTATTTTAACTGCATTAGCAGGATGCTATTACTACTAAATAGGCAATGTTTTAAAAAATACTATAAAAACATACCATCATTGTCGTGTTCCACATCAACATGGACCACAAGGATGTTTGTCGGATGTCCATTCACCAGCGCATGCGCACATACACTATCAAACACTCTTTGACAGACAGGTCGGTATCTCCATCAATAATGAACACATTTATCATGACACTACTTGTGTTTTTGGCACTTTCGCCATGTTTAACCAAGGTCTGGCGCTTAAAATTTTTTGATTCCGCCACCAACGCCGTTTTACAGGATTTACAGTAAACACAGTAAGAGTAAGTTACATCGAGCCATTCTCATAGCGGAGACACTCGTAATCTTTAAACCACTCTCTCCGAAAGGTTTAATGTCAAGTCTTATTTTCCGGTGGTGGAGTCGCATTTGAATCCGGATCGTCGTCATTAATTACAGTAGTAACATTGGCTGTAATCGGCTCGTTCTCGTCATGCTCGCGGTTCGTCTTTCACATTTTCGCGCTTCACGTACCAACGTAGCACGGCAACAAGGAATGACTGACGCTCATATTAGCCAATCTGCGGTCTTCATTAAAACGTAAGAACTTAATGGTGAAATTTGATTGGTTATGTAACGTTGGAGAGAACACTGAACCTGGGACAGCAGCACGCAGCATCACAATCTAAATCAAGTCGCACCACACAACAAAATGGGCAGTCGCACAAATGCTCCCAAATATATTTTAAGGTCGCACAGATTAAATTTCGGTCGCATATGCGACCAAAATAGTCGCAATTTCGAGCCCTGGTCTGATAAAGTTGCTCATTTACAAGACAACATGTCAGACGCACTAGGTGGGTTTTTGCATCTGAGCTCATCATAGTATATAAATAAATAAACCCTATAAAGGGACTTAATGTAAGGTCCTGTGACAAATGCTGCCCTGTTTGAGTTACTGCTGTGCATTTTTAAAGACCTCATGTAATTTGTCTGTATTTGCTGCTAGATCACATTTGACCGGCTGGCAAACCAAGTGCCACTGATAATCCACTACCACATGCTGGAGCAGTACATATTTCAGCTTCAGAATGAAATGTATGCAATAATGAAAAGGAACAAGACAGAAGATCTGCTCAGAGAAGATTCTGATGTTGCCCATAAAAGAAAAGAGTTAAAAGAACGTTTGGAGCGCATGGAGGCTGCTAGCAAAGAAATTCAAGCAAAGAAAATGTCCTTCATAAACATGAAGTTTATGAAGGCTCCATATTCAGCAAAGTAATTTTGATACACCACTGTAATACGATTAGCTCATTTGCAGGATGTCCAAAGAAGTTTCATTAGACTGCACTGTGCATATTTGTTTAGTCTTCCATGCTGTTTCTGTCAAGATGCTTTATTCTTAGAAAGGTCAGCTTGTATTTCTTGTCTGCCATTTGATCTTGCACTGATATATAAATTAACGTTTTATTCGCTTTTGCACAATATTGAGCAAATAATTAACATTATTATGTAAACCTGCATAAATATTTAAAAATACTAAGCTGTGTTGCTATGTTTAAATTAGGCTACACACACACACACACACACACACACACACACACACACACACACACACACACACACACACACACACACACACACACACACACACACACACACACACACACACACACACACACACACACACACACACACACACACACACACACACACACACACACACACACACACACACACACACACACACACACACACACACACACACACACACACACACACACACACACACACACACACACACACACACACACACACACACACAAAAAACATTTTACACATGGGGACTTTCACTTTCATTGTAAGCTAGAAGAAGAGTCCCTATCATTTATTGTGTTAAGATGGCATGCTCCTCTTTTTCTAAATTTTTTAATACACCACACTTTCTTATGTGTATCTCATGAAGCCATGCTATATGCGAAAAATAAATATTTTAGATAAAATTACAGCAATAATAAATAAAAAAAGACAAAACACAAGTGTAAGAAACATTACAGTGCCATTCACTTGCTCAACTTTCAAACAAACCCAGTTGCTTTTAGATTGAGAGATGCTGTGTGACTAAGCAGAAAGTCATGAAAGCAGTAAAGAAAAAAGCCTATAAACTATAGAAATCAATAATCATTCAATGTTTTTCCTAAAAATAAAAGTAATTTAACGTCAATGGCTTTTAAGCCTTCGTATTCACTCTAAAAATGGCTGGGTTATTTTTAACCCATAATGGGTAAATATTGGACAGAACACGTGCTGGGTTAAAAATTACCCTGTGCTGGGTTAAAAATTACCCAATGTTGGGTTGTTGTTATTCAGCATGGGGAATAATAACCCAGCAGATGGGTTAAAATAACCCAGCATTGGTTCAATTTTTAACCCAGCACGTGTTCTGTCCAATATTTACCCATTATGGGTCAAAAATAACCCAGCCATTTTTAGAGTGATTAGTCTTTAAGTAAATGTAGTAGATAATGAGTTTTATTTCTATTTGAGCTTAAATAAACTCAGAAAACTCAAAATTCACAGAACTATTTTTGGGGTAATACATACTGAGATAAAAAAGATCTTTCTGCTCATTCACATTGATAACTTCTTTATTACCAAAGTAATTTAAACTTAATATAATTAACTATCTTGATTTTGTAACATTGTTGTAAAACGTTTCCTGTTTTTTATTGCCAACCTTTTAATGCCAACTTTTACCCATTTTCATTTTTCAATTGAAGTTATAGATTACTATTTAGTAATTTCCAGTGAATTCTAACAGAAGGCGAGTTACCATTACTCCTGATGCCGAGTGATAAAGCACTATTGTCAGTTAAAATTAAGAGAGAGAAATATTACCATCACATACAGTTGAAAAGAGATTACTCTTTTAACATATTTGCTTGTGCTTGAATTAATTGTTATTAATTCATCAGCCAGTATTACCCCTCATGTGAATTGTTTTGGATGTAGGTTACTCATATACCAAACATCAATTAGGTCAAGGTTCTGACATATATTATAAATCAGGGGGTTAAAAGACAAATTAGTAAACGGGGTAGGATACCTGTCCAGCCATTCATCAGGAACAGCATTACAATCTCCACCAATAATCATTTATATCTAGAGGATAAGTATTCTTCCAAACATCAATTTTATGGTTCATTCGACTAAACAAAAAGGCAATCCCTGCTGAATGACAAGAAGATCCATGAGCCATTAAAGCATCTCCACACCACTGTGATTTTAGATACTGAGAAAGAAACAATGAGGCCTAACTCGTGTTTGCCTAACATCTAACATTGCGTTTAACATCTACTCAAACAATATTTTAAACATTTAGAGATAACTAAATAAGAAAAAAACATTCCTCTTACAGGCACTGAATAAGTACTGACCATTAGCATGCTCCACTTGCCACTTTGGTGGGTTGAACTACTATACAGTAGGCTATTTGGTGTGTTTGACTTCATGCCGAACTGCACGATCTGATCGGCGTATAAAATCAAATTACTGTGGCGGCGCGAAAGTGACTGAAGAGCAGACTGGTTTGGTGCCACAAGAACCGACAGGCACGAGAGTGCTTTCACACAGTGAAGTGAATGATGTGTTGATTTTTACCTTTTTGTGTTAAGCTTTTAACACATTATGTGTCATTTTGTGTTGATTTTGTGTTAAAATAAAAGACAAGTTGTGGTGTGCTTCTTTGGCTGTTATAAAAACAAGAAATTAGGGGTCAAGTGCCCAGATAAAGGTAAAACTAATCACTGTTAGGTTGACTTTTTGTTATTAATTATTTCTTCAGTGATTGTGTTTGTTAACAGCAGGTGTTCATCATTAATGTTCATGCGTTACTTGATTATCTCAACCACTTCAACACTGAATCAATTTTAATAATCTTTGGTGTATATTCAATTCTCGTAACAAATTGGATAATGATTTGGCGAGCTCTTGCTCCCTTTACTGTTTTGCCTTGGCAATGATCTGTGACAAAATAAATATCAATCACAACATTTCTAGTACCTTGTTCTCCTTTTCTTGAAAACTGTTTAACCACAAGAGCCATCTATACGTCATGTTCCACGCATTTCTGTTTCGGAAGTGCATTTTCCCTTTGAAGATGAAGCATGCAAGACTTCAACTTCTCCACATCCTCTTTTATGCCTTTAATCATCATTGTAGTCAACATTTAATTGTCTACTTTGATTTTGTACATTTTTTTTCTTTATTACGGTTAGCATATCTTATATAAATATATAAAAATCTACCCAATCCTAATCCACCACTGAATTATTGAAAATTAATGATGAAATAATTAAAGTGAACATTTTTTTTCAATTCAATTTTATTTATATAGCGCTTTTCACAAAAGTCAATTGTTTCAAAGCAGCTTTACATAAATAGAAGCAGTGAAAAGCACAGAAAAGCGACAGATAGCACAACAAAATACAAAATAAATTTGCTGCGGCTATGACTCAATATTATAAGTGCACGTATTACTAAAGCAACGTCTAGAAGAGGAAGCTAAGTAAAGCCCAAAAAGGCTGCCTCCCCGGGGTAAAAAAAAACCCCTAGGAGAAAAAAAACCCCGTGCTTTTATCCGAGGAAAAATAAGTCCTAGGAGGGAAAAACCCTTGGGAGAACGGATAAGGAGATTTAGCAGAGATTAAGTGGGTTCTGCCGGTGATCGTTGGTCAGGCATCAGCTGGTCATCACGTTGAAGGACGGCCAGTAGATCAGAGGTGTGCCGACTTTCACATCTACCGGGACTGGGTCTGTTTGTCTCGTTGTCCTCGGGTCGAGGACGAGACAGGGAGAGAAAAACAAAATCGTATTAGCGTAGCGGCCGTTCATATGTATTGAAGTGTCACAAAGTGGATGTGGTTTAACTCAGCTTCGTTCCAGACAGACTAACTATTGCGGCATAATTATATTATCTACAGTTTAAGATTTAGCAAATTGGGGGCCCAATGCGAGGGTATATATGGTAACTAAGGGTCACCTTCCGATCTTTAAGAGAAAATGAAACCAGACGACCCGTTTGACTAAGGCCTAAAGCCCCACTGTCGTCGTTAATGCAGGTTCAGTGGCAAACGGGTCTATATTGTATGCAATTTACAGGACCAGGCGAAAACGGCCAAAACATCGCAACCCGACCATACGTGCTAACCCGTTTGACTAAGGCCGGAAGCCCCACTGTCGTCGTTAATGCAGGTTCAGTGGCAAACGGGTATGTATGGCATACTATTCACAAGAAACATGAACGCGCGAAAAACGCAACCCGACCATACATACCAACCCGTTTGACTAAGGCTGGAGGCCCCACTGTCGTCGTTAATGCAGGTTCAGTGGCAAACGGGTCTGTATGGCATACTATTCATAAAACTTACGATAGCGCCAAAATCGCAACCTGACCATACGTGCCAACCCGTTTGACTAAGGCTGGAGGCCCCACTGTCGTCGTTAATGCAGATTCAGTGGCAAACGGGTCTGTATGGCATACTATTCAGAAGACTTACGATAGTGCCAAAATCGCAACCCGACCATACGTGCCAACCCGTTTGACTAAGGCTGGAGGCCCAACTGTCGTCGTTAATGCAGGTTCAGTGGCAAACGGGTCGGTATGGCATACTATTCACAAGACACATGAAAGCACCAAAATCGCAACCCAACCATACGTGCCAAACCGTTTGACTAAGGCCGGAAGCCCCACTGTCGTCGTTAATGCAGGTTCAGTGGCAAACGGTGGCAAACTAATTAATGCAATTCATTTTAAGTGTTAAGCGTGAAAAATGCAACCCGACCATACATACCAACCCGTTTGACTAAGGCTGGAGGCCCCACTGTCGTCGTTAATGCAGGTTCAGTGGCAAACGGGTATGTATGGCATACTATTCACAAGACTTACGATAGCGGCAAAATCGCAACCGACCATACGTGCCAACCCGTTTAACTAAGGCTGGAGGCCCCACTGTCGTCGTTAATGCAGGTTCAGTGGCAAACGGGTCGGTATGGCATACTATTCACAAGACACACGAAAGCACCAAAATCGCAACTCAACCATACATGCCAAACCGTTTGACTAAGGCCGGAAGCCCCACTGTCGTCGTTAATGCAGGTTCAGTGGCAAGCGGTGGCAAACTAATTAATGCAATTCATTTTAAGTGTTCATGCAGAAAAGGTTTTTATTTATTTATTTGGTTGGTCTGTGTTATGACCGTGAGTGCATTGTTCCGTGAAAATAACTATTGCGATTTAAGAACCTTTACTAGACAAATTATGCGAATGCTTTGTTGAAGAGAAAAGTTTTAAGTCTAGATTTAAAATGATCGACTGTGTCTGATTCTCGGACATCGGTTGGTAAATCATTCCAGAGCTTAGGGGCTAAGTAGGAAAAGGATCTTCCACTTTTAGACACTTTTGATATTCTAGGGATAATCAATAGACCAGCATTTTGCGACCGTAGTGTGCGTGATGGAATGTATTCTGATAGTAATTCTTTAAGATATGAGGGTGCTAAGCCATTTAAAGCTTTGTAGGTGATTAGTGATATTTTAAATTGAATGCGATATTTAACTGGTAGCCAGTGTAAAGATGCCAGAATTGGGCTTATGTGGTCATACTTCTTAGATCGAGTAAGTACCCTTGCAGAAGCGTTTTGAACTAGCTGAAGCTTGTTGACCTGATTTGAATGGCATCCCCCGAGTAGCGAGTTACAATAGTCTATTCTAGAGGTCATAAAAGCATGAATAAGCTTCTCTGCATCAGATGTAGACAGCATATGGCGTATTTTTGAGATATTTCTAAGATGGAAGAATGCTGTGCGGCAGACGTTGGCGATATGACTATCAAAGGATAAGTTGCTGTCGAACATCACACCTAAGTTCCTAACCGTGGAAGATGGCACCACAGTACAGCCATCTATGTGCAATTTGTAATCTGACATATTATGTTTGTAGCGATTTGGTTCAATAATAAGTATCTCTGTCTTATTGGAGTTGAGCTTAAGAAAGTTATGTGCCATCCAGTCACTAACATCGCTAATGCAGTCTTTTAGCTTAGAAAACGTGTGTGTTTCGCTGGGATGCGAGGAGATGTAAAGCTTCACATCCGCATAGCAGTGAAAACTTATGTTATGTTTCCTGATAATGTCTCCTAGGGGTAACATGTATAACGAGAACAGGATAGGACCTAAAACTGATCCCTGCGGTACACCGTATTTAACCAGGGACTCTTCCTCATTTACATAAACAAAGTGATAGCGATTGGTTAGATATGACCTAAACCAGGCTAGCGCCTGACCACTGATACCAACATAGTTTTCTAGTCTATTGAGTAAGATTGTGTGATCTATTGTGTCAAAGGCTGCACTAAGGTCTAGTAATATAAGAATTGAGATTTCACCACGATCGGATGTTAATAGGAGGTCATTTGTAACTCTAAGCAATGCTGTCTCTGTGCTATGGTGGGGCCTGAATCCTGATTGGAACTTTTCATATGTACTATTATTTGTCAAGAATGTGCGTAACTGGCTTGCCACTACCTTTTCTAATATTTTCGAAAGAAAAGGGAGATTTGAGATTGGTCTAAAGTTATTAAGTTCTCCTTGGTCAAGCTGTGGTTTTTTAATCAGTGGTTTAATAACTGCTAGTTTGAAAGCTGTTGGAACGTATCCTATTTCTAGCGATGAGTTAAAGATATTTAGAACCGGGGTTGACACTACAGGGAATACCTCTTTAAGTAGTTCATCCAACATCCAAGGTTGCGCTCTGTTTGGCGTAGGGTTTCAACAGTTACCAACTGTTTCGTTAGCTTGTGTGTACAAGAAAAGATTTACTGCACTGTGTGCACACTTTCTGTTGAGTTGTGCTACTGTTGCAGCTAGCGATGCATTCGGAGGTAAATGATGAGGATGGAGATTAATCTTTTAGTATGTTTATTAACTCGCTGCCGACACATCATTATCACGGTCAGAGCAGCTCTCACACACACACTGATGAACACTGAGAAGAACACTACCGTAACCCACAGGGGACAAACATTAACGCAAACGCGTTTTACATAGCTTACACTTTGGTGCCCTCTTGTGGCTTACTCATATGCATAACACAGAACAACTGAGGACATTATGAACATATTCTAACACCCCCACTTGTACTCAGGTTGTTATGTAACAAAAATAGAAGATATAAATACATGTAGACCTTTTTGTCAAACACATATTAATGTCCAAAAAGAACACTTGCAAACCTACTTAATTTGAACTTAGTTACAGGTTTGGTCATTACATCAGCAATCATGTTATCAATAGAACAGTACATTAAAGTTACCCTTCCTTCATTCACAAAAGACCTGATAAAGTGATACTTTATGTCTATGTGTTTACATCTCCTTCTGTTTACATGGTGTTTCTCTGATTCTACAGTCTTGCATATTAAAACGCTGTAGTATCTTGTTAGTGTATTTTTCCTGTGTCATTTTTATACACCCATCTGACAGATTAAAGTCAATACCCAGAAAATGTTTCAATTTACCCAAGTCTTTCATCTTAAACTGTTCTGCAAGCATCTCTTTCACTTCTTTCAGTCTCTCATGATTGCTCGCAGCAATGATTAAATCATCAACCCATGTAATTATGATCACCTTTTCTCCTTTTGACTCTTTGGCATAAACACAGTGATCAGCTGCATTTTGTGTGAATCGGTTCTCAGAAAGACAATTGTGCAAAATCTTATTCCAGTTTCGCCCGGATTGCTTCAAACCGTAAAGTGACTTCTCTAGTTTGTAAACTATACCCTCTTTCTCTTGGTAACCCTCTGGTGGATTGATGTAAATCTCATAGTCTATGGGAGCATGCAAGTATGCGGTTTTCACGTCCATTTGATGTAGGAGTAAATTTTCTTGAGCAGCTTTTTGTAGCACGACCCTTACACTTGTCAAGTCCGCAGTGGGCGAAAATGTCTCTCCATAGTCTATTCCCATTCTCTGGTGGTAACCTTTGGCCACAAACCTGGCTTTGTACTTGTCTTTTCCATCTACATCAGTCTTTATAGAGTAGACCCTTCCACCCCCCACTGTTTTCTTGCCGATGGGCAGTATCGTCGGGGTAAACGTTTTGTTTTCGTTTAGAGACTGGATTTCTTCATCCATGGCTTTTATCCATTCTTTTGAGTTAGCTGACCTCATTGCTCCCTCAAAAGTCTGTGGAATGCCACACACCGCTCTGCAGCAATAATCTATTGTGATATTCACCTCATCATTATCACTGTCTTCAGTTACAAAGTCATCCAAGTAACTCGGTGTTTTTCTCTCTCTGGTCGGATATCTTCTACTCTCGGTTTCACCATTTGTCACATCACATTTTGTGATTGACTGCGATCACTAGACCTGGTTGCTTCATTTAGACTATCACTATCTGTACTTCTACTCTGTACACTTGGCTCTGGAGCAGTTTCTGCACTCCTTCTCTGTGTAGTCTCACCAGTCTTTGGTTTCACTCCGACATAAACATCACTTAGATCTTGCTCACCTGTCTGTGTCTCTTTTTCTGCAGCCGCTTTGCTCACAAATTTGACTAGTCTGTGTTTTTGTACTTTCTTTGTATCTGGATGATACACCAAGTACGCTGGGCTGTTCTTGTCGTAGCCTACAAAACGACCTTGGTCACACCTGGAATCAAGTTTTCCTTTTTCCTGCTTGTAAGTGTAGCATACAGATCCGAACTTTTGCATTTTTGACAAATTTGGCTTCTTGTCAGTTATCGACTCATAAGGGGTCTGTCCTGTACGCTTGTTGAAACATCTGTTGCGTACCACTGTAGCTGTTTGTATTGCATAGTGCCATAGTTGCTTTTGTAATGCACTTTCAACTAACATGCATCTTCCCATCTCAAAAAGAGTACGCCAGTTCCTCTCCGCGGTTCCGTTTTGGTGCGGGGAATACGGAGCTGACGTTTCATGCCTGATGTTGTTTTTCCTCAACAATGCTTGAAAGTCATTGCATGTAAACTCAGTTCCGTTGTCGGATCTTATGCACCTCACTTTCCCGTAAGGGGATACATCCGCTAGAAATTTTTCAGTAGCCTGTACGGTGTCACTTTTCTTCTTTAGGAAATATACAAACACTGCGCTCGAATAGTCGTCAGTGAATGACTGCACATATTTGTAACCGTCCATCGATTCTGTAGCTACTGGTCCTGCAAGGTCTGTGTGTACCATCTGTAAGGGTGCCTTTGCTCTGGCATCAGGGTCCCGATTTCTGGTTTGGGCAAACTTTCCCTGAATACACACCTCACACTCTTGTTCGGGTCTGCCAGCTTTACCTTTGATCTGCATGCCTTCGACAATATCCTGCAACTTAACAATGTCTTCATAGTTACAGTGACCTAAGATCTCGTGCCACGTTTGTATGTCATGGCAGGCCTTACACTTATCATTAGATTCAGTTCCAATATGCAAATAATATAACTTGCCGTAAACATGTATGTTAAATCTGTTACCGTCTCTAGTTATCAGGGTGTCTTTGTTTTCTTTAAAAACAACTGTAGCCCCATTTGCGGTCGCTGCCTTCACTGAAAAGATGCTTTGGGGGTATGATGGCACAAACAAAGCGTCTTTTAGAACTGACTTTCGTTGCTGTCCTCCGCTGTCGATTAGGAAAACCTCAGCATTTCCCTTCCGCTGAGCGACTCCATTGCATCGAGCGCCGTCTGCCAGCTCGACGCTGTGTGTTTCAGGCCTGAAAGTGTTGTTGAAACTCTTGAACATAGTTATGTCCGTGATGATATGAGACATAGCCCCGTGTCCACCATTAGACCATTTTCCTTGATGCTGCATGTTGGCTGCCGCTGGGTACGGGTCTCTCTGTCTTTCATCTGGAAAGCATAGTCCTCGACATCTTCTGAGGCTCTACTCACACCATATTTTCTGTCTTTAATGTCCTTACGCCTACATGTTGCGTCTTTGTGTGTGTCTCTTCGGCATATACTACACCACACTTTCTGTCGACATGCTCTAGCTCTATGGCCTTTGTTACCACACTTAAAACACACTATCTCTGCATCATCTTTGTTCCACTCACGTGCGTTCGTCTTTGCGGGTCGTCGTCCAGCTTTCCCATGAGTTTTCATCACACTGTCGCTCGACTCAATAGCTTTTATCTTTTCAGTTTCCTCAAAATTGCGTAGTTTAGTCTTGAACTCAGCAAACGTGATTTTGTCATCTGTATGCGCCACGTGTATTGCGAATGGCTTAAAACTCTCAGGCAGTCCTTTAAAGACCATAGCCACTAGCAGTCAGTCTCCTAACGTTTCACCTGCGTTACGCAGTGCCGTAATGGCGATCTCTGCCCTGATGATATAGTCCATCACACTTTCATCGTTTACTTTTTGAAGCGACGTCAACATCGTGTATAAACTTATTATACGGGGCTTTCCCTTCCCTGCATAATATCCCCTCAGTATTCTAGAGCTTTTCTTCCGTTGTTGGGCGCATCTCTCATAACTAATGATAGACTTTTATCATCTAACATTAAAATGAGTTCGGCATATGCGTCTGCATTTTTCTTTGCATCCGCTGCTATCTCAGCTTCTGACTGCGGTTCTTTTAACACCGTGTCTTTTAGTCCAGATAAATGAAAATGTCCCAACATTTTAGTTTCCCAAATCTCATACCTTGATTCATCTCCATCGAACATTAGTCGAGGCATATTGTACGTCCTTCTTTGTTCATCCGCCATTGTTAGCACGCGGTCCATTGCGACTTTCTAACAGTGGAAAACAAGCTCCTCCGAACAACTCCTGGGCCCATAACCTGTTGAGTTGTGCTACTGTTGCAGCTAGCGATGCATTCGGAGGTAAATGATGAGGATGGAGATTAATCTTTTAGTATGTTTATTAACTCGCTGCCGACACATCATTCTCACGGTCGGAGCAGCTCTCACACACACACACTGATGAACACTGAGAAGAACACTACCGTAACCCACAGGGGACAAACATTAACGCAAACGCGTTTTACATAGCTTACACTTTGGTGCCCTCTTGTGGCTTACTCATATGCATAACACAGAACAACTGAGGACATTATGAACATATTCTAACACTTTCAGATGAAACCGAAACCAGGATATTGCGTCTTACAGTTTTACATCTGTACTTTGGTTTATTTGGTCAGGACCAAAGGCAAAAAATTATACATTGTAACTTTTTTTTAGCAGTTTTGGTTCCCTTTTACACCACACTGATTGTTCTGGTCGGAACCAGTTGAAACAAACCAAAATGCAGTCATGCAAAAACGTCCACATCACTCTTCTTCTTCTTCTTCTTCTTTGGGGTTTTACGGCAGTTGGCATCCAAATTGTTGCATAATTGCCATCTTCTGTTCAAACTGTGCCTTACACTATATTCTCTTATCCAGTGCAGTTTCTTTTAAGTAGTCAAATAAATACTTACTGCCTTGTCCCTTCTCCGCATGTTATAAGGACATGCTCCTATAGACTAAAAAGGGCCCATGGTGATCCGGGGCTGATAGGTTGGCTTATTTTTTTATTTTTAACCAATAGACCTGAACTTGTTAAGGTAAACTGGGTTTTATACTGTATGATGTTCTCTTTTCCTCTGGGTCACCGCAAGGACGTGTACTTTCACCTCTTTAATTCACTGTAAAAATTACATACATAATTGACATAATTTCAAGATGAAATTGTTTATCTTAATTTTTTAAGTTAACCCTTATGTGTTGTTGGGGATGTTTTCATCCACTACAGAGTTTTTTTTACTCTTAATTTGGCCGTAACTTTCTCTCTGTTTTAGCAAATTGAATGATTTTTGGTGACAAATCTTATATTTACATATATTTTAAGAAAATGCTTTGAATTCTTTTAAAAACTCAACGATATACCGTGGGCAAATTTACTACCCTTTCGTGTTGTTAGTGGATGAAAACATCCACTAAATTCAACGGCTGTAAAAATTTATCAGATGAATATTTTTTCCAAATTTTTTTTCATAAATCTGTTAATCAACCTCAGTACTGATCAAAACTACCAAATCTTCACAAAAATTCCATGATTTTAACCCTTTAATTGCCAAGTTTATAAGGTGTGTCACTGATTTGGGGAAAAAACACACACAAAATGACAGATTTTCAATATAAAAAGTGATTGTAAACTGGATTTTTGTTTACCTTTTTCAGAGTCTTGAACATGTCTAAGATTGGTAAAAACATTGGCTTTGAAACATTTTTAGTTTTTGTGTAGCATCAGTTTTAATTTTTTTCTCCCTCATTTATTGTTAGTGGCTGTTTTTGCCCCATTGACTTCCATTATAACCACATTTTTTGATTGCAGAGCTATGACACCTTTTTATCATGCATTTTTGAATGTTGGATTTTTTTCCTTTTGCTAAGAGGTCAAATTTGTAATTTTTACAGTTTATCACCATGTGGCACTATTAACCCTTTAGTAGCCCTGTGCAAAAACAATGCTTAATTTCTGACTTGTACATTGAGTTATATGGAGTATAACTCCATAATAAAAGCATATTTGTGTGTGTGTGTGTGTGTGTGTGTGTGTGTGTGTGTGTGTGTGTGTGTGCGTGCGTGTGTGTGTGTGTGTGTGTGTGTGTGTGTGTGTGTACCTGGTAATTATCACGTTGTGGGGACCAATTGTCCCCACAAAGATAGGAATACCAGTGTCTTTGTGACCTTGTGGGGACATTTTGATGTCCCCATGGAGGAAACAAGTTTATAAATCAAACAAAATGATGTTTCCTGAAAATGTGAAGTAGGAGAAGGGTTTTTGTGATGGTTGGGGTTAGGGAAATTTTCTGTAAAAATCTTCTCTGCATCGGATTTATGAACATCATTTATTATGAACACAAAAACAACTTCAAATAAATTGAACAATGAAGCAAGAGTAGAGGATGGATGGAGAACTAAACAATCAAACTAACTTTTAGTGTGTATGTGTGCCGGGGGTGCGTTCAGTATTTCCAGCAGGACTTGCAGCATATCACTTGGTGCTCTCTGCAAGTGTGTCCACCACAACAGATGCAAGTGCTGACATGTTTGTTCTTTGCACCAATTGCATGTTCCCCTCTTCACTCCTGAGCTGCTGGTGCCTGCTGGTGTCTGTGGATTTGTGTCTGAAGAGACAGCTGCAGGAGACTGAATCTCTCTCACCAGTGCAGTAGCAACTGGTGTGCGAGGGTGATGCTCTCTCCTCAATATTGCTGCAGAGATTTTCCCAGGTCTTCTAGCAAAGACTTCTCCTAAACAGCTTTTCACCTCCCTCGTGCATGAGTTGCTGTCCCTCCAGACAAAGTTGCAGAGAGCACCAAGTGATATGCTGCAAGTCCTGTTGGAATGACTAAACACTTATGTGTTCATAATAATGATGTTCATAAATCTAATGTCTAATGCAGAGAAGATTTTTACAGAATATCTTTTTTTCATGCACATACACACACATACGCACACATACGCACGCACACACACACACACACACGCACACATACGCGCACACACACACACACACACACACACACACACACACACACACACACACACACACACACACACACACACACACACACACACACACACACACACACACACACACACAAATATGCTTTTATTATGAAGTTATACTCCATAAAACACAATGTACAAGCCAGAAATTAAGCTTTGTTTTTGCACAGGGCTACTAAAGGGTTAATAGTGCCACATGGTGATCAACAGTAAAAATGACTAATTTGACCTCTTAGCAAAAGGAAAAAACAACAGCATTCAAAAATGCATGATAAAAAGGTGTCATAGCTCTGCAATCAAAAAATGTGGTTATAATGGAAGTCAATGGGGCAAAAACAGCCAATAACAATAAATGAGGGAGAAATTTTTTTTAACTGATGCTGCACAAAAAATAAAAATGCTTCAAAGCCAATGTTTTTACCAATCTTTGGCATGCCCAAGACTGTGAAAAAGGTTTAAAAAAATCCAGTTTACAATCACATTTTATATTGAAAATCGGTCATTTTGTGTGTGTTTTTTCCCCAAATCAGTGACACCACTTATAAACTTGGCAATTAAAGAGTTAAAATCATTGAATTTTTGTGAAGATTTGGTAGTTTTGATCAGTACTGAGGTTGATTAACAGATTTATGTAAAAAAATTTGGAAAAAATATTCATCCGATACATTTTTATAGCCGTTGAATTTAGTGGATGTTTTCATCCACTAACAACACGAAAGGGTAGTAAATTTGAACAATGCACAAGGGTTAAAGTATACAATATCTGTTGATTTGACAAAAATGCTGCATGTTTTTTAAAGATGTCATAAAGTTTGCAGATGACTGTTGTTGTGTCATTATTAAACAATGAAGATTTTGATCATGGTTCTGTTCTGGAGGACTTTATTGACTGGTGTACATTAATGCATCTAAGACCAAAGAGATGGTTGTGGATTTTAGGAATAACCCTACAACCATCTCTTTATTGAGGATCAGGCTGTTGAGATAGTACACCGATTTAAAACCTTTACACTAAAACTATTTGATATAGCTTAACTTTACAACAGTGGGAGATGGATCATGAACTAGTTCAATTCTATATCTGAAAAACCCAACCACTTAATAATTAAGGTCATTCAATATCAAGTCTAAGACAATTAAGGTTTTGCCTGAGCTATTAATGTAATAGAAATATAAGAATTAATATTTTATGTGTCTAATATTTTGAGTAGACTGAGTAACTTAAGGCTAAATAGTTTTAATTAATTTAAACCGTTAAAAACTATGACTACTTCATACTTCATGACTACTTCAACTACTTCATCGGTGCTATATGACACTTAAAATGGTTCCTCTATGATTACAAGCTTGCATATATCTGGATAAAATTAGCCTACATTTTCATCTCTAGTGGTGATAAACATAACCTATTGAATATTGAATGGACTATCATGTAGCGGTTGGCTATAACTGACACTAACATTATTGTAAGCTCCGTGCAAATATATATATATATATATATATATATATATATATATATATATATATATATGAACTAGTTCAATTCTATATCTGAAAAACCCAACCACTTAATAATATATATATATATATTATGTTTATTTATTTAAAAAAAAAAAAAAATTTCAAAAAATACTGGGTGAGTATTTGTCAGCACATTTTATCTCTCTCTGACCTCTGGAGACACGCTTAGTTTCTGATGTCCAGACTTCTACTTCCCCATCAAAGACATCTCTTACAGTTTACCATCTGATTTCACAGAAATTGACTCTAGTCTTAAGGCTCGAGGCTACATAAGACTGGAGGAAACCATGCAGTGAAAGGGGGGAGTCATTTTGCCGAAAAAAGCAGAAACAAGTAAGAACTTTGTTTTATTTGTAACTCTTCGGATAGATACATTTATCATTTCTATTACATTACTACAATTACTGTTGCTAATAAAATTTATCTCTGGGGGTCCCAAAAGTGCGTGATCCCTTATCGTCCAAACTACCCTCTTAGTGGCACCCCTAAATAAAATGAAACCGAAACGAAAAAGTAATGTATAACGCATCTCCGTTTTCGTTTCCTGTGCCTTTGCTGTTCAGTGAGTACCTGCATCTTTCTGTCTTAATCTCTATTTCTTTACCGAAATTACACATTCGTCTCAACTGTAAAGAGAACTGTAAAATGTTAATTTTGTGTTTACTTTGACCTTGTTTTGAAGTATTGTAATGAAGTTATATTAATCATTTTAATTAATCATTTTAACATATCTCCTAAAGTTTACTTACTGACTTAATCATATGCTTAACTTGGCACATGCTTAAAGTAGCCTAAGTAAAAAAAGGGGTGTAGCGCAAAAGGTTTGGTTGTTTTGTGCCGTGATTAATGTAAATGATGCCCCATGGTCTAGCGACCCTTCACTAGCCTGGCTAACAGTCTCATAGAGAGCCGCGTGAATAAATTTGCGCACAAGGCAGCATGGGGAAACCCATTCACTGCATCTAGTGAAGGAATGAAATACAGCACTTTACCATTGAAGCTGTTTAAAATGCCCTATTCTTGGCATTTTTTTGACACAAAGTCTTAGACAATGTCGGTATCCATTTGACGCGTGAGATCAGTCATGAGTTTTGACTTTTATAACTGCCTGACTTCCTGGCTTAAGTTAGTTACTGCACGTGGCGGAAGCAGACAGAGCGCGCTGCTTGCTTGCGGCCAGCTCAAAATTAAACTGAAAGGAATACATTTTCAAATAGAGGGTATGCACGTGACGTCACCTTCGGCGAAAGTGACTGCGGTTACACCCACTGAGTGGTAAAAGACAGACCGGCAGAATTTGTGTGCAGTGTGAAGTCAGCAAAAACACGGGGAAAGCGCGTCTAAATGGGGAGAAAAGCTGTTGTGCGATAGACTGTAGGCTACTAACAGATTTAACAAGAATTCGGAGCTATCGTTTTACAGACTGCTAAAAACACCAAAAGGAGAAGTAAATTGATAATTCATGCCAACGTCAACAGAACACAGGTGGGTTGACAAGTCGCTAGGGTCACTATCTAGCAGAGGTTTTACTTTCTACTTAAAAATATTTTTTCAAGTATTTGTATTTTATCCGTGTTTTTCTTTGGAAAACACATTCCAAAGCATATTATCATAATTTTTACTTTATTACATTTCATAAATACACGTTTTTGTTTTATTCAAGTAAAAGTAGGCTACACAATTTAATGTAATTTGGTATTAAATAAA
Organism: Paramisgurnus dabryanus; assembly: GCF_030506205.2. Classification (NCBI taxonomy): domain Eukaryota; kingdom Metazoa; phylum Chordata; class Actinopteri; order Cypriniformes; family Cobitidae; genus Paramisgurnus; species Paramisgurnus dabryanus. Next base: position 14,107,115 of record NC_133351.1, read on the forward strand.
TGTTAATATGCAATATTAAAGATAACACAGTATGATTCTATGCTTTAAAAATAAGTAAAAATTTAACACCCTATAAAGCACAGTTGCTTGGAAAATGTAACTAATGTAACTAAGTATTGTCCACCTCTGCTATCAAGTCCAACTAAATTTAATTTAAGCTGATAATAGTCAGTTTTTATTGGCATTTTCGCAGCAGCCGCTATGAAAACCAGCCATTTTGTTGAACGTTTGCCACTCAACAGGGCGTGCTCTGGCATGGTCACGTGGAAAAGTGACGTCAATGCATACTCCTATACTATATAATATATATATATAATTTTAGTGCTATAGAAAAGAAAGCAGACTGTCACTCTTTGATTTGAATTTTGCTAAAAGCACAAGAAACTAAATAAATGGGGTTAACAATAACGAAGCGATATTCATTATAACTATAATTTGTTTCATTTCATGTACATTACAGTTTTACGATTGCTTACACACAAAATCTTTTCATGTCACACGATTTTTGAAACCTCTCACTCAAAGTGCAAAACTACATGCCAAATCTTCAAAACCATTAGCTATTTCTCAGCCTTTGACTCAGTTTTCAATTGCATAAAACACTTTTTATAAAACTCTACCTAAAACACAAAGATCTACGAGGAAGTCACTTGCTTTCCTTTTCCAAAGACAACCAATCAAAATGCTACACTTATTCACCAGGCCACACAGACCAACTCTTCACATGTGCAAACACTAATTGCTTATCTGATCACTAACCAATCACTGCTTTACTTTACAATAGTATAGATAGGCCTATAAATAGGTCAAAGGTCAGATTACCTGTTTTGGCAATCTGCACCCCACCCCCCCTGCCAATTCCTGGACCGGGACCCCACACATAATTTATTGTATTCTACTGGAAAGAATATACTTTTGGTTTACATGTTTATATGCTAATGTATACCACAGTAATGTTTGTCCTAATAAATATTTTCTGTTTCTACATTGCATTGGCGTTTCCGGTGTACTTGTTATCCCTCTCAGCAGATTACTTTCACTGTAGATCATTGTATTGAAATGTAGATATAAGCCTATGAAAGACCAAAGAGCTTTAGATTTAGAACAGCAGTGTTTACATGGTAAATCCAAAAATGTATTATTATGAAAGAAGTGTTTGCCATTTGATGCAAATGCTTCATTCCGACATGTGTTTGTGGCATTTTGAATGCAGTGTTGCATTTTAAAGGAGATGTATGCTATTTTGCATTTTGTGTGTGCAGTTTTGAGAATTGTGTGTAGAGTTATGAAAAAATTAGACTTTTGAAAACGTGTGTAAGCAATTTGTAAAAACTGTAATTTATACAAACGTATGCATTATTGATTCCTTATAAAAATTATAATTTTGAACAATCAAGATTATATTGCATAATAAACATTTATGCACTCCTCACAGATAAAAAAAAGTCATTAAAACCTGTTGAGAAATGTAAAAGTTATTGTGTTTTATATTTAAAAAAGTCACAGCTCCCCCATTTTCTAGCATTTCCTAACATATGGCAAAGCGGCCAATGCACAATTTAGTTATTTCTTTATGGGTTGTTCGGGCTGTTAACAGCCACTGTGAGGTTTTTTGAGTCTTAATTTGGCCACTTTCTCTGTGTTAGAGCAAATGGAATGATTTTTGGTGACAAATCTTATATTGACAAATGAGAAAATGCTTTTTCAAAATCTCAACGATATGCCGTGGGCAAATTTACTACGCTTTCGGGTTGTTCATGTTAACAGCCACTAAATTAAACGGCTGAAAAAATGTATCATACATTTTTTTTTTCAGATTTTTTTGCATAAAGCTGTTAATTAACCTCAGTACTGATCAAAACTACCAAATGTTTACAAAAATTTCATGATTTTAACTCTTTAATTGCCAAGTTTATAAGTGATGTCACTGATTTTAGGGAAAAACACACAAAATTTTTAAAACCTTTTTCACAATCTTGAACAAAGATTAGTAAAAACATTGGCTTTGATGCATTTTTAGTTTTTGTGCAGTATCTGATTTTATTTGTTTCATCCTTTGATTGTTGACGGTTTTGCTAAAAGGTAAAATTGGTCATTTTTACAGATGATCACCATGTGACACCATTAAACCTTTAGTAGATCTGTGTAAAAACAGAGCTTATTTTTGGCTTGTACATTGAGTTATATGGAGTATAACAGAATATTATTGTGTGTGTGTGTGTGTGTGTGTGTGTGTGTGCGTGCGTGCGTGCGTGCGTGCGTGTGTGTGTGTGTGGCCGGGTAATTATCACGTTGGGGGGACCAATTGTCCCCACAAAGATAGGAATACCAGTATTTTTGTGACCTTGTGGGGACATTTTGATGTCCCCATGAGGAAACAAGCTAATAAATCAAACAGAATGATGTTTCTTGAAAATCTAAGGTATCAGAGGGTTAGGGAATGGGGCAGGTAAGGGGAATAGAATATACAGTTTGTACAGAATAAAATGCATTACGTCTATGGAATGTCCCCAAAAAACATGTAAACCAGAACGTGCGTGTGTGTGTGTGTGTGTGTGTGTACGTACCTGGTAATTATCACGTTGTGGGGACCAATTGTCCCCACAAAGATAGGAATACCAGTGTTTTTGTGACCTTGTGGGGACATTTTGATGTCCCCATGAGGAAACATGCTTATAAATCAAACAGAATGATGTTTATTGAGAATGTGAAGTATCAGAAAGTTTTGTGTGATGGTTGGGGTTAGGGATTGGGGCAGGTAAGGGGAATAGAATATACAGTTTGTGTGGTATAAAATACATTACGTCTGGAATGTCCCCACAAAACATGGAAACCAGAATGTGTGTGTGTGTGTGTGTGTGTGTGTGTGTGTGTGTGTGTGTGTGTGTGTGTGTGTGTGTGTGTGTGTGTGTGTGTGTGTGTGCGTGCGTGCGTGTGTGTGTGTGCGTGCGTGCGTGTGTGTGTTCCCGTCTTTCCAGCAGGACTTGCAGCATATTACTTCAGCATATCAAGAGCATGTTCCCCTATTTACTTGTGAGCTGGTGCTTGCTGGTGTCTGTGGAATTGTGTCTGGACAATTCGTCAGAGCAAGGATTTATGAATAATCTGAATGAACAATATGAAAAAAAGGTGCGTCCCTTTATTGACCTAGTGGACGGACTCAGGTTACTTGGTATCGAGAAGGACCTGAATCTGCCAGCTATTGCTGTTATAGGTGACCAGAGCTCAGGAAAGAGTTCTGTATTGGAGGCTCTGTCAGGTGTGGCACTGCCCAGAGGAACAGGTAATACAATTCAACATAATTCAAGTACAGTGATCTGCAGACTGCCTGTTTACACATTGTAATTCACTCTCTCTCTCTCTCTCTATCAGACAAATAAACCTTGATAAATAGATTGCTAACTATCTGTTAACACAGGTATTGTCACAAGATGTCCTCTTGAACTGAAATTAAAGAGAGTTTCAAAGAATGATGCCTGGAATGGATTGTTGTCATATAATGATAAAAAAATAAACCTGACGAATCCAGCAGAAATAGAGAAAGCTGTCCTAGATGGTTTGTATTACATGGTTTCTAAATTGACTTATTTTTATTTTTAAAAGTTAAATCAATTGTGTTTCATCATCTGTGAGGTGATGTCAGCATAATTTGTGTATGTAGCACAGACAGCATTGGCTGGAGAAGGAGAAGGAATCAGTCATGAGATGATCACTCTGGAAATCAAGTCCAGTGATGTTCCTGATCTTACTCTCATTGACCTGCCAGGAATTGCTAGGGTTGCCACTGGTAACCAGCCTAGTGACATTGGAATACAAGTAAGACTTTATCTGATAAACTCTGTATGCACATTTAGTGATAAGTAAACTGTTGCCAGACAGAATAAAACAAGTTATATTTGAAATATTTCTTTATGGAAGAACTATGTAAAACCTAGCACCGTAATGCTACCACGTTATGATGAATAGTTTGAACCATGTGCATAGTTAATGAAAGGTAACAGAGGCAAATAATTGTCAAAACACATCAATCCAACCATATTCTTATAATTGCTGATTGCTGAGTCAAGACTTTGCAAAATATCTACTTTTGTCATGGGTTTAAAGATTTAAAAAGTCTCCCTTTTTAATGCAAATATTGTTTGGTTTCTGTTATAGATAAAAGATCTAATTAAAAAGTACATTGAAAGACAAGAGACCATCAACTTGGTCGTTATACCAGCAAACATTGATATTGCCACCACTGAAGCACTACAGATGGCATCCAATGTAGATCCAGATGGGAACAGGACACTGGGTAAGTAACATTTCAGGCTAATCGAATTAGGCTACTAAATAAGTGACTTTATCTCAGACTTTGTTTTTGTTATCTTGCTTCGTAAAATAAAATGAAATATTTATACAATCTTAATAAATCTTTATGTATATAGGTATTTTGACTAAACCAGACTTGGTGGACAAAGGCATGGAGGAGACAGTTGTCAAAACCGTCAACAATCTTGTGATACCACTGAAAAAGGGCTATATGATTGTAAAGTGCCGTGGCCAGCAAGAGATCAATGAGAATCTTACTCTGGTTGATGCTTTGGAAAAAGAAAGACAGTTTTTCAATGAAAATGCTCATTTTAGGCAAGAAATTTTGTTTTATAAACTTACTTGATTTATTAAAAAAAAGTGTACAGCACAAACAAATTAATTTGGTCTGTGGAATACAAAAATAATTTTAGATTTTTAAATAGCAGTTCTCACAAAAACATTTCTCTTCAGGCCTCTTCTTGAAGAACGTAAAGCTACAGTACGTTTTCTTGCAGAACGGCTCACTAACGTATTGGCTATACACATTATTGTACGTATGTAAAATTACAGAGAATATAAAACATGGAAGCCTGGAAAAAGTTGTGAATACACGATTTTAGATCGCTGGACATGTTACATCTTTTTGTCTTCTTTTCACCTTTAGAATTCACTGCCACAGTTACAAACCCAACTTAATGAGAAATTGACAAAGACCACAGAGGAACTTAAAGTACTGGGAGATGAAGTTCCTCTTGATCAAGATAAGAGGAATGATCTCCTGACTATGGTAAAAATATGAAGCATATGTGTACGTTTGTGTGTCCCTGGTCCACCCAACTAAAGTAATTATTTTGTGATTTACTGTTTTTACTTAAAATCATCCTATAATGTAATGAACCTTCTGTGAAAATATAAACTTGATATCTTTAAGGTTGACTGAGTAAGGTCATGTCAAAGATTGAATTGAAAGTGAAATCAATGAATGAAATCTAACTTTGATGCTCCTAAAATTACGAAAGACTATGAGACTTTATCCTGGATTTCACAAGCAGGGTCGCATATGTATATAGGCCACCAGCAAGTGTCAGTCTGTTCATTAATCTTTGTCAATTTTTTAAGTAGGTTGTTTTTGTAAAAAAAATAAAATACTTTTGTGGTCTACAGAAAATTCGTCAGTTTTATGATGTACTTGAAAAAGTAAAAGGGGCAGAAGAAGATCTTAAAGACACAGATATAAGGGTCTTTTCCAAAATCAGGACTGAATTTGGTGAATGGAACGACCTCTTGGATAAGACTGGTAAGAGTAAGTTTAGGGGGGCTGCATAGGCTGTATCAGTGCTTGTATTTTTCATGATTCTTTGTAAATATTCTCTATAGTGGAGCAAATCCTCAGATCAGATCAGATTGAAGTCTACATTAAAACTTACAGAGGAAAAGAGCTTCCTGGATTTATTAACTACAAAACATTTGAAAGCATTTTCAAGAAACACATAGAGGAGCTAGAGGAACCTGCTTTAAAGATCCTGAAAGATGTCACAGGTAACAGCTTTAATAAAGATGATTGTTATCCGTGCAATCAATGGCAAACATGCATGGTAATGTGTTTTATCTCCTCTGATTGATTCCTCTGTTTTCTGTTCCCTTTTATTTACAGATATTGTTCACAATGGTTTGGACACTCTTGCTAGCCATAACTTTAAGGGGTTCCCTGACCTCCTGACGGCTGCTAAACATCCAATTGAAGATATTCTTGAAAATGAGTTTCAGAATGCAGAGGAGAAAGTGAAATCTCAGTTTAGAATGGAGAAGATTGTCTACTCTCAAGATCCTCTCTACCAACGACAGCTTGAGGCTGTAAATCTGGAAGTGCAAAAATCGAGCTTCAGGGATGATGATGCACTCGAGATTGCGAAGCATCTTAAAGCCTATTTAACGGTAATCATTCATAACATTCATGCATCTGTTTAAAGGAATTTGCCTTTAATTGGGCAGCATATTTACAGCTCATTACAGATTGTTCCACATTCATTAGTTCATTACACTAGACATCAACAACTAGACATAAACAAAATGTTTATATTCCTCAGGAAAGTCAGTTCATACATGGTTTATGTATAATTGTCTTTTCACTATAATGTTGGTTATTTTAACAACCACTTTACAATTTGAAACTTGTATCTGCTACATTTGTTAATGCACAATGAACTAACATTGAGAAACAAATGAGGAGCTCAGATGCAAAAACCATTAAACACCACCTCTGTCAAAAATGAGGTACAGTAATGATATTAACCGAATGCTCTCCGTTCATCAAATACATTTGCTTTAAATCCACTTAATTTCAGCCTCAGGCCATTCAGAAATATCGGTTTGTTGGCAGAATCCATTAAGAGTCTGATAAAATTACTCATTTAAAACACAACATGTCAGACGCACCAGGCGGGTTTTTGCATCTGAGCTCATCATATTATATTAATAAATAAACCCTTTAAAGGGACTTTATGTAAGGTCCTGTGACAAATGCTGCCCTGTTTGAGTTACTGCTGTGCATTTTTAAAGACCTCATGTCATTTGTCTGTATTTGCTGCTAGATCACATTTGACCGTCTGGCAAATCAAGTGCCACTGATAATCCACTACCACATGCTGGAGCAGTACATATTTCAGCTTCAGAATGAAATGCTTGCCATGATCAAAAGGAACAACACAGAAGGTCTGCTCAAAGAAGATTCTGGTGTTGCTCGTAAAAGAAAAGAATTGAAAGATCGTTTGGAGCGCCTAAAGAATGCTAACAAACAAATTAAAAAGTTTGTAAAGGCTCCGTATTATGCAAAGTAATTTTGATACACCATATGCAGTTAGCTCATTTTCAGGATGTCCAAAGAAGTTTCATTAGACTGCACTGTGCATATATTTGGTTATGTTTCCATGCTGTTTCTGTTAAGATGCTTTATTATTAAAAAGGTTAGCTTGTATTATTTGAAAATGTTAAGCTGTGTTAGTTGCTATGTTTTAAATAAAGTAAAAAGGGTTAATTAATAGTGTTTGTACACAACTAAAGTAATTTAATGTCAATGGCTTTTAAGCCTTCATATTAATACTCTTTGTATTAGATGTAGTAGATAATGAGTTTTATTTCTATTTAAACTTAAATAAAACAGAATTCACAGAACTGTTTTTGGGGCAATATACAAAGATAAGTAAGATCTTTCTGCTCATTCTAGCTTCTTTATTACCAAAGTAATTCAAACTTGATATAATTAACTACAGTATCTTGATTTTGTAACGTTCACAAAACGTTTTCTGTCCTTTATTGCCAACCTTTTAATGCCAATTTTTACCCATTTCCATTTTACAATTGAAGTTAGATTACTGTTCAATTTCCGTTGAATTCTAACAGAAGATGAGTTACAATCACTGTTACAGACTTTAACATCCAAGTTCTTAGCTGGGTCCTAAATAAAGGCTAGTAATAATGCCTGATTTAATTACTATTTCAAGAAACAATGTTATTAAATGTCCACTAGATGGTGCTATAAGCAAATACAGCTGGTTCTCTATTTACTACAATCACTCCTGATTCAGAGAGATAACGCACTATTGTCAGTTAAAATTGACGAGTAAGCATAAGGGAAAGGGGAAAAAATCACAGTATACTCACTACAAAAATCTACACAACTGATCACGGAGATTACGGAAAATACACAGAAAATGCATCCAGGATTTGTCCGGGATCGTTTGGTTTTTGGTTCATTCAAACTGCCAATGATTTTCTGGAAACTGTGTGTGCGTGCATTTACACACATAACGTAAATATCCCACAAAGACATGTGAATTCTGGTTGCAATAACACTCACACTCCTAACAGCATTGCTTCTGCATCTTGATTTCTTCACACAGAATGCTTTCCGTGTTACAGCAATGTTAGACTGGGTCTAGGTCTTCTTTACGGGAGCAATCCCAAAACAACAAGCAAACAGTATAATTTTTGCTTCTTTGGCTGTCATAAAAACAAGAAATTAAAGGTCAATTGCCTAGATTAAGGTAAAACTAATAACTGTTAGTGTTAGGTTGACTTTTGTTATTAATTATTTCTTCAGTGATTGTGTTTGTTAACAGCAGGTGTTCATCTTTAATGTTCATTTGTTACTTGATTATCTCAACCACTTCAACACTGAATCAGTGTTGCTAATCTTTAGTGTATATATACCCAGTTTTGGAGAAAGTTACTTTTAAAAGTAATGCATTACAATATAAAGTTACTCCCAAAAAAGTAACTAATTGCGTTACTTAGTTACTTTTCATGGAAAGTAATGCTTATGTTACTTTTTAGTTAATTTTGCGATACTTCTGAGGCTTGATCTCTTTCAGGCCTTGCAGGTGTTTTTTATGACTGAAAAGTTTTGCATTCAGAAATGTAATATTTTATCACAAAAATGTCGAACTGGCCTGCCATCTCAGTTTCTAACTCAAACTGTTCCCACACACTGAGAACGCAGAGTGCATAATGTGACTACATTTAGTTTAATTCAGTACATAATTTTTTTTATTGAATTATTAAACTAAAAAAGTAACTTGCAGTACTTTTTTTAAATTAACTACAATATTAATGTGTACATTTAAAAAGTAATGCGTTACTTTACTCGTTACTTCAGAAAAGTAATATTATTACGTAATGCACATTATTTGTAATCCATTATCTCTAACACTGGCTACGAACAAAGATTTGAATAATGTATTAGTAAATGTTTAAATTAACATAAACAAAAATAAAAAATGCTTTATAAGTGCAGTTCATTATTAGTTCATGTTAACGTATGTAGTAAACTAATGTTAGCTAATGAACCTTATTATAAGTGTTACCCAATTATAATAAGGAGTTTTGTTGTTTTCATGTAGCCTTGGAAACTAGCCAGCCTGAAAAATATTCACATGAAATTAAACTTGTTAAACTCACCTCAATGTCTTTTACAATCATTTAACCCGCCATGGGTAATGTTGAAGTCACTGTTACAAACTGTACAGCGTGCAAGGTTGTCATTATTTTTTAACTCTTATGAGAAAGGGGGAACACTTTTGTATAGTCTGGCGTAAATGTGTCTTATACTTTCGCTTTTTGGGGCACTCTCCCTCTACCATGGCATTCCTGGCTGTTTCTAGATTCATTAATTCAGTTCGGGAAAAGAGATAAAAGCCCGCCCACACTGACAAGTGATTGGTTGATTTACCGGAACGGGCCAATCAGGATGCTCTCTGTCTTACATGCGCTTAATGAGGCACACTAGCACACACACGCAAGGTCTCCCCCTACCTCTCTGCCGTGCGCATGCTACTCTTGCTTGCTCGCTCTAGATTCCGGTAGATTTTAACTAATTTGCGGGCATCAGGGAGCCGCTATCAAAAAATAATTTTTAGCGTGTAAAGTTAAGCAGCGTGTAAAGACTCGAGGCAGCCATGAACTTGGCAGAGAGCTCTCCTGCGTATGTCTGCGCCTCGTTCACTATCAGGAAACGTGATCTGAGGTGTGGTGTGTGCACTGGCTGTGTCGTGCAGAACAATAGGCTACTAATCCTGTCAAATTATGATTCAGCCATTCACTAATTCATACTTTACGCGATAGAGGTGTGGTCCGTAAATCACAACCATAGATAAAACCATGGTAAGTGTAGTAAAACAATATGGTTTTGCTAGTAATGCAAAAAAACATGGTTACACTTTAACACAAAAACATAATTTTTATAAGGGCCATCAATCTGTCATGTTTCACGCTTTTTTAAAGGTTCGTTTTCCTTTTGAAGATAAAGCGATTTTGACACCATCCTTTATGGCTACGCCTTTTATTGTATTTAACATGACTTTGACTTTGTAAAGTATTCTCTATTACGATTAGCATAGCGCATAGCCTATAAAAATCTACCGAATCCTAACTCACCGCGGAATTATTGGAAATGAATGATCAAATAATAAAAGTAAACATCAGCACTCTGCGTTGGGTTTCAAAATTGCAAGCCACCAGCCGCTTTGTGAGAAATGAATCACTACAAGGTGTGCACACTTTCAGATAAATGAAACCGAAACCTACGTTTAAAAGTAATTTGCGTCCCAGTCCTTATTTCATTTGGCTGTGCCTTCGCTGTCCAGTGAGTATACCGGTATTTGTCTTGATCTCTGCTTTTTTTAATAATATAGCGAAATACACATTTATGTCAACTTTAAGGAGGACTGTTAAATGTTAATTCGCTGTCCAGTGAGTATACCGGTATCTTGATCTCTGCTTTTTTTAATAATATAGCGAAATACACATTTATGTCAACTTTAAGGAGGACTGTTAAATGTTAATTTTGTCTACTTTGACCTTGTTTTTGACAGATTTTTTTAAAAGGTTTATTTTAAGGATGCTACTCATCATGATAGAATTTAAAAGAGTAACATGTCCTAAACGTGTGTAACCAGTAAATTTACTTGGCATATGCTTAAAGTAAGTAGTTGTAGACACTGAATAGAGACATATTCAAAAAGGACATACATTCAACACTAGTGTTACATTCAACACTAGTATAGTGTGGTAGTACAGTATGCTATACAGTACAGTATGTATAATATAGCATATTCACTTTGCTGTACATCAATCGGTTAATATAGGCTTAGTTTTCCACAGAAATACAAGCCATATCATGCAACTTAGTCAGCACTAAGAGAAATTGACTGTATTAAACAGGTTATATAGTACAGCGAATTTACAGCGTACCCTTCTGTAGTGTACTTATAAAGTACGTACGTGTAATTATAAAGGAAAACAATTTATAATATTTGGGGAATAAAGGGGTAACAAACAACTAAGAAAAATAAAAATTATATATGCTAATAATTATAGTAAGTATTTTATAACTAAGGGCAAACTATTTTAATATTGCATTGTATGTATGACCTATTTGCTAAAAAGGTGGAAAATTACAAATTATTTATACAGTAAGTATTTTTTAACCTAGGGCTAAATATTCAAATATTAGGTCTACGTGATATGGCTATAGGCTACATGCAAAACAACAATCTTATGTTTGAGAGCAATTTAGCGAAAACACACACAGAATTGGCTCGATCACACTACTTTCCACATATAGCCTAGCTGGTGTGTGGTGATCGCACTGGTGTCGTAGTACCATGGCTGCTTTCACATGGATTCTGCAAACTGTAGAGACCTCATAAAAGGTTACTTACCTTAAGAAAGAAAAAAGTACAGGATTTTGTTGGGTTATTAAGCAAAGTTAAAAATAGAAAAGGCATCTACACAGCAAAATCACCAGTTTTACATTCAACACTGGTGATTTTGCTGTGTATGATGAAAACAAGGCAAGAAAAACTAAAATCTTTCTGTAGTTACTGTGTAAATATACCATTGTTTTGTGTTGTTACAGTGTAAGTCAAACTTGTTACCCCCTTGTTTCCAACATGATCTCACAAAGTTCCGTGGGATAGTCACAGAATTTTTTGCTAATTTTTCCGTGGCATTCTCACGGATTGGTTACTCAACTGCTTTATCCTATTTTCAAACCATTTTCGCTTCAGTTTAGGGTAAGGTTTGGTGCTTGGGTTAGTATGTCACTTTAAGTTTTGGTTTATACAATTTTGTCTGATTTATTCTTTTATATTTTCTAAATTTTAAACAGGTTTCACCTGGCGTTGGGGTTAGAGTTGGGTTTGGGTAAGGATGTCATTTTATGTAAATCTAACCCTAAACCAAAGCGACAATGGTAAGAAAATAGGACAAAACACTTGAGAAACCAATGAGAATAGGGGGTAACAAGTGGTACTTTAATTTATAGCTCACAGATGTCGTACTTGCTCTGTAACTTGGCTACGTGAAACAAAAGGGTATAGTTTGACTTACACTGTAACAACACAAAACAATTGTATCTAGAACACAGTAACTACAGAAAATAGTTTGTTTTTCTTGCCTTGTTTTCACCATAGTTGCCTTTCCTATTTTTAACTTTGCTTGATGACCCAACAAAATCCTGTACTTTTTTCTTTCTTAAGGTAAGTAACTTTTATTGAAAATTCTAAATAAATTGTTCAAAATAATTTTTTGTACTAATAAATAGCATAACTCATTAACTAATTTCCCTGAATTTTAAGTTTTGTTGTTCAGTAATCTCCATCATGCATCATGAAATGAATATGTACCCCCACATGGTTAAAAAATACCTATGCCTAAATATATTTTAATACCTATATTATTCCATAAAGATATGTGGTGTATGATTAGGATTGAAGGAAGACCCAGCACACTTTACAACCATTTCAGAGGTCTCTTCTAAATCACCACAGTTTTCAGAATCCATGTGAAAGCAGCCATGTATACTTCGACGCCACACACCAGTGGAGAGAAGTGTGATCGACGAGCCAATTCAGTGAATGTGTGTTTTTTCTAAATTGCTCTCAAACATAAGATTGTTGTTTTTCCTTGTTGTTACCCCTTTATTCCCCAAATATTATAAATTGTTCCCTTATAATTAAATGTACGTACTTTATAGGCACACTATAGGTACGCTGTAAATTTGCTGTACTTACGCAGTACTTTCCGGGCTGTAATGAACTGCAACTTCACTTTTGGAATTCAACTGTACAGCATCACTGTTGGACTGTGTTAGTAGACTAGTGTTTATATTGTGTTTTAAGAATCAAATAGGCCTAAAAAGAAGAAAACCCCACTTACTAAAACATTATATTTTGCAGTACCAACATATAGTTTAAACATGTCTCAACACAGTTCCTCAAAACAAGGAATTATGAGTAGTGGTCTGAATGAACAATATGAAGAAAAGGTGCGTCCCTGTATTGACCTAGTGGACAAACTCAGGTCACTTGGTGTCGAGAAGGACCTGAATCTGCCAGCTATTGCTGTTATAGGTGACCAGAGCTCAGGAAAGAGTTCTGTATTGGAGGCTCTGTCAGGTGTGGCACTGCCCAGAGGAACAGGTAATACAATTCAACATAATTCAAGTACAGTGATCTGCAGACTGCATGTATACACATTGTAATTCTCTCTCTCTCTCTCTCTCTCTCTCTCTCTCTCTCTCTCTCTCTCTCTCTCTCTCTCTCTCTCTCTCTCTCTCTCTCTCTCTCTCTCTAAATAAGCTCTCTCAGCTTAATAAGCTTTGATAAATAGATTGCTAACTATCTTTTAACACAGGTATTGTCACACGATGTCCTCTTGTACTGAAAATGAAGAAAGTTACAAAGAATGCTACCTGGCATGGATTGTTGTCATATAATGATAAAATAAAGAAACTGAAGAATCCAGCAGAAATAGAGAAAGCTGTCCTAGATGGTTTGTATTAAATGGTTTCTAAATTGACTTATTAAATTTTATTTTAAAAAGTTAAATAAATTGTGTTTCATCATCTTTGAGGTGATGTCAGCATAATGTTGTATTGTGTATGTAGCTCAGACAGCATTGGCTGGACAAGGAGAAGGAATCAGTCATGAGATGATCACTCTGGAAATCAAGTCCAGTGATGTTCCTGATCTTACTCTCATTGACCTGCCAGGAATTGCGAGGGTTGCCACTGGTAACCAGCCTAAAGACATTGGGATACAAGTAAGATTAAATTTGATATGAACTCTGTATGCACATTTGGTGATAAGTAAACAGTTGCCAGACAGAATAAAACAAGTTATATTTAAAATATTTCTTTATGGAAATATATGTAAAACCTACAGTAGCACTATAATCCTGCCAAGTTATGATGAATAGGTCGAACCATGTGCATAGTTAATGAAAGGTAACAGAGGCAAATAATTGTCAAAACACATCAATCCAACCATATTCTTATAATTGCTGATTGCTGCGTCAAGACTTTGCAAAATATCTACTTTTGTCATGGGTTTTAAGATTTAAAAAGTCTCCCTCCTTTAATGCAGTTATCGTTTGGTTTTCTGTTATAGATAAAATATCTCATTGAAAAGTTTATTAAAAGACAAGAGACCATCAGCTTGGTCGTTGTGCCTGCAAACATTGATATTGCCACCACTGAAGCACTACAGATGGCAAACAAAGTAGATAGAGATGGGAACAGGACACTTGGTATGTAACATTTTATTCTACTCAAATTAGGCTATACGGTATACAAGTTACTTGTTATTTAAAACTAAACCCCTAACCAAACCCTATCGTGGTTTGTAAAACGAAATTACATTTATAGAATCCTGATTAATATCCATTCATATAGGGATTCTGACTAAACCAGACTTGGTGGACAAAGGCATGGAGGAGACAGTTGTCAAAACCGTCAACAATCTTGTGATACCACTGATCAAGGGCTATATGATTGTAAAGTGCCGTGGCCAGCAAGACATCAATGAGAAGATTACTCTGGTCGATGCTTTGGAAAAAGAAAGAAAGTTTTTCAATGAAAATTCTCATTTTAGGCAAGAAAGTTTGTTTATAAATCTGCTGTATTTATTCAAAAAATTGGAGATAGAAATGGTTATAATATGTGCAAGATATATTTCCAATATGTGTGTCATTATTGATTTTAATATTGCAAGTTTAATAGATGAAGAGTGTTTTTGAATGAATACATTTTGTCATATCAAATCTTTTTGTCAATGTTTTTGATCTTGATTTTTTCTCTTCTTTTTATACATATTATAAAAATCTGGCAATTGCCCCTAAATAACAACATCTTATAAAAAAAATGTCTTTCTCTTCAGGACTCTTCTTGAGGAAGGTAAAGCTACAGTACCTCTTCTTGCAGAACGGCTTACTAAAGAATTGGTTATACACATTACTGTAAGTATGCAAAATTAAATGACATAAAAACATTGAGACAGAAAAGAAAATATGAAACATAGAAGCTAGAAAAATGTTGTAAATTCTACATTTTATTGTCTTATTTCACCTTTAGAATTTACTGCCACAGTTAAAAACCCAACTTGAGCAGAAATTAGCAAAGACCACTGATGAACTTAAAGTACTGGGAGATGGAGTTCCTCTTGATAAACAAGAGAGGAAAAATTTCCTGATTATGGTGAAAATATTTTTTATGTCATTATTTAATGATTTACTGTATACGACATAATAACATTCATACTGTATAATGTAAAGAACATTGAGCCTCCTTTATGAAACAGGAGCAAAATGATTTTGTGTGTAAATCGTTCGTAAAGTCGTTCAGACGTTAATTTTCGATTCATGAAAATGTTAGTATTTGCAAAATCCTATTTGATATGAAGGAAATTTTTAATATTTACTTAGGCCACAATCAAAGATTGAAACCAATGTGAAAACACTGAAATCAAACTAGAATGCTCCTAATCTAATAATTAGATCATAATCTTTAGCTTGGATTTCACGGACAGGGACACGTTTGTATATTCGACCCTAGCAGTGTGGCTTTGTTCTTAAATTTTTGTGATTTCTTGAGGTCATTTTTTGTAATGGTCTCACAATTTTTTCATAATAAAAATGCTCTACAGAAAATTCGTCAGTTTAATGATGTACTTGAAGGAGTAAAACGGGCAGAAGAAGATCTGAAGAACTCAGACATGAGGGTCTTTACCAAAATCAGGCAAACATTTGGTCAATGGAAACAACTCCTGGATCAGAAGACTATTAAAAGTAAGTTTATGATAACATACAGTTAACATGAAATTAAATATCAAGTCTTATGGTATGAGGCAAAGCATGGGGCAAGATTTATTTTATTTATATTGTAAATGCATGGCTTAACACCTTAAGGGGGTGACATGCATAGACTAAAGAGCGGTGTTTCATAGCCAGTGCATGCATTCTTCATGATTTTTTGTAAATATTCTCTATAGCGGAGGAAATCCTCAGAGATGAGGTTGAAGAGTACATTAAAAATCGCAGAGGAAAGGAGCTTCCTGGATTTGTTAACTACAGAACATTTGAAAGCATTGTCAGGAAACACATTGAGGAGCTAGAGGAACCTGCTTTAAAGCTCCTAAAAGATGTCACAGGTAACAGCTTTTATAAAATGATGTTGTTGTTTTTCAAAATAATTGACAGAATTACAATCAATGGCAAACATGGACGCTAATGTGTTTATCTCATCTGATTGGCTCATCTGGTCCATTTTATTCACAGATATTGTTCACAACTGTGTGAACACTATTGTTAGCTATCACTTTAAGGCGTTCTCTCACCTCCTGAGGGCTGCTAAAGATCCAATTGAAGATATTCTTGAAAACGAGTTTAAGAATGCAGAGGAGAAAGTGAAATCTCAGTTTAAGATGGAGAAGATTGTCTACTCTCAAGATCCTCTCTACAGTCGCCAGCTAGAGGCTGTAAAACAGCTACCAGTAAACGCAACCTTAGTTGATGTAGGCTTTGGGACTCGGAGGGTAAAGAGCATCAGTGCTGATATACGCGAGATGACGCAGCATCTTAAAGCCTATTTAATGGTAATCATTCAAAACATTCATGCACCTGTTTATATACTAAAGTAATACAGAATCTTTGCCTTTGAAAGGGCAACTTATTAACAGCTAAGGAGGTTCTCCCACATACATTAGTTTATTTAACTAGATGTTGACATGTTACAAAAAACATAGTTTACATATCTCAGGAAAGTCAGTGTAGGCCTACATGAAAAGGAGGTTTGACAGGGTGGCTAGGTGTGTATGTGGCTGGCTTGAAACCAGTGGAGGTATCGGTAAGAACAATCCAGTCCAGTCACTTTAATTGCACAGTGTCTTTATTTCATTGTATTAGTATGTGTGTGTGTGTGTGTGTGTGTGTGTGTGTGTGTGTGTGTGTGTGTGTGTGTGTGTGTGTGTGTGTGTGTGTGTGTGTGTGTGTGTGTGTGTGTGTGTGTGTGTGTGTGTGTGTGTGTGTGTGTGTGTGTGTGTGCGTGTGCTTGTGTGCGTGTGTGCGTGTGTGCGTGTGTGTGTGTGTGGTTTCTAGGAGGGAAAAAGATACGGGATACAATTAACTATAAGGCCAAGGCCACAATTCATTTGAATGACAATCAAACAAGAACTTACATGCAGGAAATTAGCAAAGTAGCCTACTACTGCAAATGCTTGCTTATTCTAGTTACAGTTGTGCATTGAGATGACATTAGATGTAATTTGTCTGTATTTGCTCCTAGATCACATCTGACCGTCTGGCTAACCAAGTGCCACTGATAATCCAGTACCACATCCTGGACCAGTACATATTTCAGCTTCAGAATGAAATGCTTGCCATGTTCGGAAGGGACAATGCAGAAGATCTGCTTAGAGAAGATTCTGATGTCGCTCGTAAAAGAAAAGAATTGAAAGATCGTCTGGAGCGCCTAAAGGACGCTAGCAAAGTTATGTCCAAGTTTGTAAAGGCTCCATATTAAGCAAAGTACACACACACTAACTCAACTTAAGCTAATTAAAACATTGTGCAGTGTAATTTTGATACACTGCAAAGACCTTTAATAGGTTTCTTTATAACTATTAAATTTTTTTATTATTTTATGTTGTGTTGTTTTCAGACTGTAGCCAGTTTAGTTCATTTGCAGGATCTGCAAAGACGTTTCATTGTTTAGACTGCACTCTGCCTATTTGTTTAAGTTTCCATGCAGCTAGTTCTGAATGGAAATGTTTATTATTAGAAAGGTCTTCATAGTCTTCCTTTGTTCTCTTTACAATTTTATCTTCAACTGATATATAAATAAAATATTTATATTATGTTGCATAATCGAGCATGAAATTTTTTTTATAAATGTATAAAAAAACTTTTACCAATGGGACATTGTTAAGATGGCATGTTCATCTTTTTTTCAAATGTTTATATTTTGATATAGATGATATTCAAGGGAAATGATTCAGTCAGATGACATTAATAGGACAAATATAAATGGGCCATTCTACCGAATTGGTGCAAATTGACACTTCAAAACTTCTTGAAAAAAGTGTGTTTTTTCCTGCAAGCTTTGTAGTCATAAACATAGTAGAACATCTAAGGAACACTAATCTACTGATTGGACACTTTAGTTTCCTAGCGTGTTTTTATACAGTTTCGAAATGTTTTCTCTCTCCCAAAATGTGTCACTACCGAAACACAACAACATTTGATATAAAAATTAGGTTTTTAATAGCCTATTCTGATTTTCTTTACATTAACCTTCTAAATATATTTTTTACATTTTTTTAAAGACAGTTTCATTGTTATATCGATTAGAAATATAATTTTAACAAAACTATAAGCGTGGTTTATCAAATGAAATGCATTTTGAAAGCATTATTTCTCTGTAATTGCCATACATGCACTGATACAGATTTGAAATTCAAGGATTCATTAGTTTAAATTTTTATCTAACTAAATAAAATTATATAATCTTTTCTGACAACAAAACCTATTTTATTTTTCTAGAACATTATTTGTTTCGGTCGTGACAGTAATGTTTCGTTAGTGACATCCATATTGGATTGTCCATATTTTGTTTAAAAAAAAATAATTAGTTAGTCAAAAATGATTGGCATTATGCAGTCAAAACATACAGCACAAAAAATATCTAAAGCAACACCACATAAAAGCACTTTGCACTGACATTACGCTGATGACGGATAGTTCAGACCTTAAAGGGATGCAAGATAGCCGATTTTTGCGAGTTTTATGTGTATCGTGTATATTTTATGTGTTTATGTGTATACTGGCCAATATGTGGCTGCTGTGTTCACCGACATTGTCACTGGCATTATTTACAGAGTGCAGGAAGCCGCAAGCGATTGCAGGTCATGTGACTAAAAACAAACAACCTTTCCGTGACAACATTGTAAGCTCGGCCTAACAGCTGATCATAACTTGACAAAGCGGGTTTTTATTTCTATATAATTTTTTTATTTATATATATTTGTAGTAATAAAGTGCTAGAAATCAATATCCTTTGCTGATAGTTCCTCATCATTGTGGAGAGTGCAGTTCATGGTTCCATAGAACCATCACCTTTTTTAAATATCGTTTTTTTTTTAAGTTCAATAAATGTTACTTTTTTAAATTGAGACATTTATAATGTAAACTGAGTGAGCAAAAGCAGTATCGGCTCCAAGTATCGGCTCAAGAAAATAGGCAGCCTGTATCGGCTAAGGCTAATGAAACAAAAATCGGTATCGGCATTGGCACAAAAAAAGTCCATATGGGTCAATCTCTAAAAAGAACTATACACACAGAACTGTCTTTTAACCATCTTCCTGTGTTTGTCCTGTCTTTTCCTCCATTCTTTTCTGACATTTCTTTGCTCCCTGTCAGATAATTGTTTGATACTTTTCAGCATCCTTTCTTCCTGCATTTTTGATTTCGTTCTCTTTGCTTTTTTAAGTATTCTTGGTCAGGGCTCCAGACTAACTTTTTTTACTAGGAGCAAAGTGGCCCCCAACTGAAAATTTTAGGGGCGCAACCAAAAAAATTAGGGGCACACACCGTAAATCAACATGCTAACCAAATAATCACATTTCTACAAAATTCCACTGTATTACTAATACATACTTTGATGATAGATGCAGAAAGTACAATGTGCTGTTTCAAATTCACTGTCACATCAGAAAAAAAGTCAAATTTACTAGTCGCACATGTGCGAATGGATGTAAAATTCAGTGGCACACTCTCAAATTTTGGTTGCAAAATACCACCAATTGGTGGCAGTCTGGAGCCCTGTTGGTACCTTTCTGGGTCCTCCCTCGATCTTTGTCTGTATTTTCTCAGTCTGTCCGCTCTACTTTCATCTTTCCGTCTATGCATATTGGCAATTCCTCTCTCTCTGTAGCTATCTCTACAAATTAACCAAAGATATTTACATTTACATTATTAGTGTGAGCCTGCCCTGTCTACACTTAACAATGACATGTCAATTTACTATGATACCATGTGCTATCTGTTATATAAATTATATGATGCAATCAGTCAAAGTCCCGCTAAATTAGCGCAGAAAGTTTTCCATGAGACCAGAGGTAGAATCATTTAGCCTTCATTTATCTCAATAATGAGTCAAGCTACTATGAATTAATTAAATTAATCTGGCCTAGTTTGTAGTCCTAGTCAAATCGCATACAACATTACAGAAATATGACTGACAAATTATTTGTACTGAAAAAGAATATATGTGCACTTGAAAGTTTCTATTTATTTATTAAAATAAAGAAACAAGTGTCATTTTGTCACTACCGAAACAATCACGTCACAACCGAAAAGTCAACAAATGTTTCGGTTGTGACTGTTTCGGTAGTGACAATTTAAGCTAACTTTGATCCTACTGCTAAGAAGCTAATTAGTACATAGTTAGCCAGCACAGTTCTCGACATTGAAACATGAGTAAAACCTAAATGACCAGTAGAAAAAATTTTAAAAAATCAATTAATCATTAAAAATGTGTGATCGGTAGTGACATTGATAAATGTCACACACTGATTTCCAAACTTTTGATCACATTTACTTCAAAACCATGGGACTGATCTAATCACCATGCCACCACGAGGGAGTGAGGCACAGACAAAGTTTCTGGTTCAAAATTGAGGGGAGTGGCTTAAAGCAGTATTATATTATTGACCGAACTATGCAATGTTTCGGTAGTGACGTGAAAATGCGGGACAGTGTTTTTTTACATGATTATTCATGATTTTTACTGAAAATATCCAATAAATATATTTTTGGTTTTAATTAACAAAAGTAATCAAAATGATACTTATTTAAAAAATTATAAAAAATTATTAAAAAATTATTTCATATTTTTTTTTCTATGGTGAAATTCAGACCTTGGGGTTTGGGACAACCACCTCTCAATTGAAACCACTATATAAATGATGATATTTTATATATAAAGTCTGCAGCTACCTCAAATATTACTTTGGGTTTTGATTGCTATTTGCTTATATTTTTTTATTATCAAAAATTTTCCTACGTTAATGCTTTTTAAATTAGTTTTTTGGTTCCGGGACAGCAATTTGCACGAATTCGGTAGAATGGCCCAAATATCAAACAGCAACAATAAAAAAAAAAATGGATAAACAATTATAAGAAACGTTAACATAAACGTTAACATATCCCAGTTGTGTTTAGATTGATATATGTTGTCATTCTGTTCTGACTTAAACGCTTTATTTTTTATTCATTTTTTTAAAAATTTCTATAGATCGTTTCAGCAGTAACAACATAAACAAGCCGCTGTCGCGGTCCGCACGTAACTTCCGGTAAACTTCGCTAATAATAAATAACAACAAAGTTCTTTAAACATAGTTTATTTATATAACAAGCAAACAAAACAACACATAAATTACCTAGGAAACCAAAACATTTGTTATTTTCAACGAGGCATTTGTTCAAGAGATCAGTTTAGCAACTAGTCAGACCATTAAAAAAACGAAACCGGAAGTAAGGTTCGGATCCAGACGTGTATCACGTGCGTCCGATGAAACCGTCTATTTTAATAATTTCAAAATCTGGCCGCGGACAATAAGCGCTGTTTTCATCCTAATTTTTATTTTTGGGTGAACTAACCCAACATCTCGCGAAATTTGGCCGTAGCTGTATTCCCTCTAGCCAGAACCAGGCAGGTGCTGATGCAAGGTGGAGCGCTAAACTCAGCAAGACACCGGTGTCATGAGCAATCCAGTCCCCCCGAGCAATTCTGCCCCCCTAGGACCCCGCGTAATTCCATTGGCTGAAAAAACTCCTCATGGGTAGCCTTTGTAGCGCCTTATTACAATTCCTTCAAAATTTCGTGATGATTTATATCGTTAGAATGTTGTTAAAATTACAATTGGTCTATTTTAAATTATCCGTTTAATATAGTAGTATATAACTGATGCTCTAGGTGGTGAGATCTACCAAATCTCGTTCTTAGATTTTTTTTAATTAGCTTAACGTGACGTACCAGCTTAGCATACAGCTATCGGGTAAAATAGCTTAACACAAACACCAGTTGCACTCACCGTAATAACGTAATGTCATTTTTTTTAATCCTGAGGTTTAAAAAAATATGTTTCACGTTCAGATAACTTAGTAATCAATAACATAAAATTGAAATGTGTTTTTGTTGTGTAAGGCAATTAATTGGGTTTTTAGGCGATTACGTGTGTCATTACGTGCTGCTCACGTGTTTGCAACATGAATATTAGTTCATTAATTATATTATTTTTGTAAGCTTTTATTTTAAAAATATTTTGTATGCTTCTATTTTGTAAAAAGTACCTAGCTTGCTACACCACTAACGCAGCTTCGATTAGCATCAAGATATCGCGATGACAAGTTTTTGACCAGGCATTACTGCTAGGTACCAATTGGGGTCCTAGGGGGGCAGAATTGCTCGGGGGGACTGGATTGCTCACGACACCGGCCCTCCAGGACCGAGTTTGGGCACACTCACGAATTGGTGGCTGCTGGTGCGCACAATAAACAGTAGATGGCGGTATAGGCCAGTGGTGCTTTATTGGCCACTAACGCAAAGAAGTAAGTTGTTTTATGTCCTCTGCTCTGTCAGACTCGGCGCAATGTTTGCTGTACGTTCACTGCTACGATCTGCGCACATCAGATATGCGCTGGCTGCTCAATTTCACGCCACTTCAAACTGTACAGGGGCAAAAGTCGCTGTAGTAAGTATTTAAGCGAAAATAATAATGGTCTTGCACGTGGTTGTTTTTGGAACGGCATGTCAGATTATTGGTACCCGTTTAACTCAGCTTTAGGTTTGTCTGTGACACACTTCATATAAATATGTGTCATCTAAAGTTGCCCAGAGTTTCTTAGATCAAGAATGATGATGCATTTAAATATTAAACTAGATTAGATTAACCCACACATTCAGTGGCACGATTTACCAACCATCTATAAAGTAAGTTAGCCTACCTGTAGTTAAATGCTGAATAACACATACAGGTGTCAGGGGAAACTGTATGAGATGTGGTTCCAGAGATTTTTACACCTACAAAATAACCTTTACTTTTGTTAAACTACTAATATCATATGCATATATGTTTGATAGTAGTGTTGTTGTTGTTGTTTTTTTTTTTTTTTACTTTATACTGCCCCCATGACTAAATCTATCTCAACCTAAGAATCTGAATTAACAAAACATATGATATTATACAGTGTAGTGCTTTAGGACTATTAATTTTTTTGATTGATTAAGGGTTGATAACACAAAATTTATAACAAATGTATTTAAAGCAACACCAAAGAGTTTTGGCTCTTTGCTCCCCCTACAGGTTAGAAGTGTAATTGTCCATTACCCACTGTCATAAATACTGAGGCATAGCTGGCTCTGATTGGATTGTAGGTCTGCCGTAAAGTTTTTGTAGTATTCACTCGGACTACAGGACCACTACCCAACGTTTGGAAACTTCTTTAGTGCGGTTTTGGCCGATAGAGGGCTGCAAAGCGAATGTGAAAGTGCTGTTCACCCTGTTTAGAGTGGATGAGCGACTGAAACTGTTTTGGAAGCGTTATTTTAAGGTAAAAAAAACTCTTTGGTGTTGCTTTAAAAACTTATCATAAAACTGGGGCCATTTCGTGCCCCCCAGTTTGAGAGCCACTGCTGCAGACCAACATGTGTTTACTTCTTCTTTCACTTTGTCATTAGGTGTTATCTGGATGTGGTGTTTATGATGGCACTGAAATCCATGAGGCATCAGCGTGAGTTTCTATATCTGTGCAATAAATTTTTTCTTGCATTATACAGGTGCAGAATACTTTTAGACATGGGTTTAAACTTCCAAAACATAACAGGTTGCTTTTAAAGGTCACTTTGTTGCTTGTATTTTATAAAAAATCCAACTTTAAATGCTCTTATTACACAAATATAGTGAATATTAAAAAGTTTATTGAAATGTTAAACTTCTTTGTTATGGTAGTTTAAGCCAGTTTCTCAGATAAATTAAAGTTATTTTTTCTGTCATCTTTTCAATGAGATCTTTTGCTTTTTCTTGGTAGAATCCTTGTACAGCTAAGTCGAGGAGGTGCCGAGGTGCAGATGTTTGCTCCTGATGTGCCTCAGATGCATGTGATAGATCACAGCAAAGGTCAGCCTGCAGAACAAGAGTCAAGGTAAAGCCCTTCATCTACAATGTTCTTGTATAAATATGTTTCATGCCATGATGACAAAAAGTTCAGGTTTTTAAGATGTTCATGAACATAATGTATAATCTTTAATGTATAATAATTTTTAATTAAAAACTTTTAATTTTGCATTTGTGTTTGAACTATGTCACGGTTTTTAAGCCACAGGTAAAAAACTCAATTGCAAATACAATTTGCAATTCCTTTAAAATGTTGTCCGCAAAAATGTTCCATAGTTTTTATTATAATTTTTTTTTACATCTGTTGATATATTAGGAATGTTTTGTCAGAGTCGGCGCGTATAGCCAGGGGAAACATCACAGACCTGGCGAAACTGAATGCTAGTAATCATGATGCTGTCATCTTCCCTGGTGGTTTTGGCGCAGCTAAAAACCTGTAAGTTTGAATGCTTAAGGGCAAAAAATATTTTCCTGTCTTTAAAAAATATTATAGATAAACTCAATCATAAAACATTTTTATTTTATTTACCTCCGAGATAAATTCTTGTTCTGTTGTAGTGCTGCTTTTTATGTGCTCATCCTTCTGTAATTATTATTTTTTTATCTTTCCAATAAACAGGTCATCATTTGCTGTTGATGGAATAGATTGTAAAGTAAATGTGGAGGTGGAACGGGTTTTAAAAGACTTCCATAAGGCTGGAAAGCCGATTGGGTAAGTAATCTGGATGTCAGATTGTGAGACAAATAATGTTAATGCATCGTTTTTTTGACTACTTATTCCTATGCCACTGAGGCCTTGTTTTGTGGTGCCCAGGTTGTGCTGTATATCTCCAGTGCTGGCAGCAAAAGTTCTTCCTGGTGTTGATGTGACAGTGGGTCATGAGGAGGAAGCAGGTGGAAAGTGGCCATATGCTGGTACTACACAAGCTATTACTGCCCTGGGAGCCAAACATACAGTTAAAGATGTCACCATATCCTACCAGTACAGAGTAGACCTATTTTATTCTATTCTCCTCCTCTGTTTTCTTTTATTCTGTTCCCCTCCCCTCCCATCTCCTCTTCTGTTCTCGTCTCTTCTTTTCTCCTGTAACATTTCATCTAGCCTGTAAATGTTATTAGGCATTTTTGTTTTCCATAAGGCTGATTTATCCTTGACCTTTGATCCTTACGAAGCCCATGTGGATCGGAAGAATAAGGTGGTGACCACACCTGCATTCATGTGTGATACCAAGTTACACTTGATCTTTGACGGGATTGGTGCCATGGTGAAAAATGTCCTAAAGCTCAGCGGGAAGTGAAATTCATTCAGCTTGCTACTTATTACTATAATAGTGTTTTTATGTTTGCTAAATAGAACATTGCTTTTCAAGCATGTTGCATCTGCATCAGACAAGTTTCTCAGACATTATTAATCAACTTTGCTATATAGTATTTTGCAGGATGTTCAGTAGAGGGCGCTCTCTGTTTCATTAACAATTAAGGCTTAAGTTCAGTTATAGGCTATGACCATACAATGAAGTATGAATCGGTGTTATTGACAAATCTGTTCTGTAGTGGAAAATGTGAAATATGTGAACCTTTAAGGTTAATTAGTTTTTTAAATCTTTATTAAGGTATTTAATTTGGAATTAATTTAAGGGGAAACGTTTCAATTCATTAAAAGGGAAAAAGTGTACCAACCTAATAAAACACATCAATTCAAAAATAAAGTAAACATTTTCTCTTTAAAAATAATATCTGTGGCTATAGTTGTTCATAAGTTGTTGATAATACATTTGAAGTATCTATATCACATGAAGTGTATATATATATATATATATATATATATATATATATATATATATATATATATATATATATATATATATATATATATATTGTGAAGAGAGAATAGGAAATGCAAGTCCTGGATCATGAGAGAAATGGGTGTGTTGTGGACTAACAGGATTAGTCACATGACTAGTTACAGGCACGATCATCATATGGCATCATGCAAGGCTAAACGCACCTCAAAGGGACCTGTGAGCTGCCCACACAGATTAATTTCCTGAGCACCCACCCTTAATTATTGAGGCATGACTTCATAAACACACACTTCTTATAGACTATGGGTTATGTGAAATGGCCCTTTATGACAAAAAAAGTTGTATGATCTTACCACAAATCAGGGGCGTCACTAGACCCCTTTTCAATTTTAACAATTTACTTTAATTGTTTGTGTATTGATTTACATTTTTAATTGCAGCACCTGCACTACAACATAGTAGTAACCCAATTCATAACACTAACCGAGAACACAAAATCTGATGCAGAAATCCACGTGTTGCCAAGTCCGCGTCCTTCAGTCGGACTTAAGAATTGTACTACTTTTAAACTGTTTCCGCAAGTAGATTTTTTTTCAGTAGGTCAAAGATTGAAGGATTTCGTTTGTTAGTTATTTGCATTTGGTCTGTAAATGGTCACTGGATGCTTTTTGGCTAGTTTTTATTGACTAGTTGGCAGGTTTCATTACGCAGATCTGGCAACCCACACCGCCGTGCACACAGAAATCCAGGTGACGGTACGTGATTGAAAACTTGACGAAACTTAAGTGAGTTTTTAAAATAATATTGATGATCTTATTTTAACTATATCATTATGACTGCCGTGGTTGCACAGAGTTGGAAACCTGTGAGTTTTCCGAGAGGCGCAAATTCAAAATATATATGCTGTGTGTTGCTCCTCATTATGTCAAAATATGTGTTTGTTGCATCATGTTTATCATGTGTCTTGTCAAAATACGAGCCTGCAGCACACGCATCGAAAGGGTTTATGATAAAAAAGACACGTTCACGAAATACTCGCAAAACACCAACTTAACACTGAACTCTTATTACACATGAGATTAAGCGAGTATCTGGCAAATGTAAGAGTCTCTCTTATCATAAGCCCCTTAGAAGCGTCTGCAGCAGGCTCGTATTTTGACATCATACGTGATGCATAGAAGTTTACATGATATGCCGAACACATATTTTGAAATGATGAGCCACACGTGACGGACTAAATACATTTTGTGATGAGCTTCGAATCGTGCACCCTTGATAAAGAAGTCACCGGCCGCCACTGGTTGCACTTCTGTTGTGTGATCTGATAGCATGGACATCTGCGCTGGTTTCCCTCTTTTTTCTTGCTTTAGGGTCAGGTCAGGCAGATGCGTCTTTCTGCTGGTTACTTTAGACCTCTCTCTTAGAGGCCTGTTCCCAGACCAGGGAATTTATTTCTTCTATTCCCAGGAACATAACTGTTTGATGGGATTTCTACCACCCGCCTCTCATCACCCTACCCACTCCCCACAACCGTCCAAAGAGGCTGGGCAAACAAGACCTCGGCTTCTGCCAATTTGTTCGAACAAAGTGCAGGGATTTGGGGCCTACAGCCACTCTTAAACAGGCAAACAGTAAGTATTTGCCTGCTGGTCTAAGGCTACTTACCCCTACACCTTCTACACACACACACATCCATGCAATCCTCTCTTTAAATGGTCAGGCAGTCCTTTAATAAGCTTTAATCAGTCTTCATGAAGACTAAAACTTGTATTGCACTTTTGATTATATTACAATTTAAGCTGTTTGTGTTTTGTGCATGGAGAGATCCTGTGTGTGCATCACGTGTCTTGTCAAAATAAGTGCCTGCTGCATTCGCGTCTAAAGGGTTTATGATAAATGAGATGCTCGTATTTACCAGATACTCGCATAATCTCATGCGTAATCAGAGTTTACTGTTAAGAGAGTGACTTGCGTGTATTTGTGAACGTGAGCATTTTTTTTATCGTAAACGGTTTTAACGCGTGTGCAGCAGGCACTTATTTTGACAAAACACGCGATGCACATGGTTCACATGACGCAACAAACACATATTTTGAAAATGCAAGCAACACACATGACACTCACAACACTTATTTTGAATTAGCGCCCCTCGGATGAGCAGTCACGAGCCGCCACTGATAAATGTGCTGGTAAAATCTTTCTTTTATTATTTCGTCTAACCATAATTCTATCTGTCCTCCCTTTCAGCTTTTATGGATATATATATATATTTTTTTTTTTTTTTTTTTTTTTTTTAACTACCTTGTGTCAGTGTCTGAGTTCCACCTGGCCTGACATAAATTGTGTGGACTGTGGGATGTAAATGGGCTGGGGTGTATTATTGTCAGTGGGACTCTTATCAGGGACTGGTCTGAGGCCCCGCGGTCTCCCTGGCATCCTGATCAGAGGATTAGCAGCATACCGCTTCAGGTCAAGAGCATGCCAGTCACACACACACACACTTATTTCGTTTTCTCTCACAAACACCTTTCGCTTTCACACACATGCTGGACGAGAGAGTTTCTCAACCTCTCACACTTGTGCAGAACAGGCCTGTTTGATTGTAGCCTGTGGATTAGGTTTTGTGTGAAAGCTTGTTTCCCCCTGTTCCCTTTATTCTTATTCTGATTGGCTTATGCTCTTGAGAGTCTTTTATTCCACAGTGAGGTCGCAGTCTATACAATGCAAGGTAAGGGATTTTTCTCATGACATCATATTTTCCAATTCCTCCACTCTTTAAACGTTTTCTATTGCATTTGAGACAAAAGAATAATTATTGTGCAGGTGGTGGATGGTTTCCATGTTTTTTTTTTTAATATTATTTAAGATCTTTTGCTGAAATTTGATGTCTTGCTTGAGCTGCTAAAGAAATGCCGGCCTCTCAGATTGTTTCTTTTTTTTAAGGAATAGTTTAATGAATTATGTCATTGTTTACTCAAACCTGTATGCGTCACATTTTTCTGTAAATATCTATTTTAAAAGAAATGTTTCAATTAAAAAACAATGTAAAATGTAATGTAAGAAAAGGATGTGTACAAATTTACTTTTTTACATTTCACAAATTATTACACATATTTTGTTGTATTATACTCTAAAACATTAAGGCTAATTAGCTCATAATCAAAGGGGAACCATTTTTAGTTCTATAATACACCTATGAAGAACCATCCAGGGGTGATATAGCACCAGATATGGTTCTATTTAGCACAATATGGTTCTACAAAGGTGCTAGGTGCTGTATGGCACTTTAAATGGTTCCCCTTATGATTGCGAGCCAGTGAGCCACTTCTAGTGCTATTTAGCACCTTTTGTTTTTAGAGTGTACTACATGCATCAAAATTAACTGTTTTGGCATCAATGATGTGCACCAAACTATTTTTTTGTGTTTCATGACATCAGATTTAATTAAAATCATATCTTTTTTGCAGGATGTTTGTTTTATATCATTATATGTCTGTTCTGTAATGTGTAATTTTTAAGTTTCTGGTGATGTGTAAACTACAATCACAGCTGTCCCATTCCATACTTTCCAAGCACATTAGCCCAACCACTCTGTCCCTGCTGCCCGCATCTATAGATACAACAGGTGGTCAATGTAAGTCGGCATAATCGTTCCAGCTTCAAAACAGGGGTGGGCTGGTGTTTGACCAGAGAAGCGTGTCTTGTCTGTCAGTGTACCCCTGCACTGACCCCTGTCCATTTCTCCCTGTTCCCTCAATAGTATAACGCCTTGTTGCCCCCAGCATGAGGTCCTAGCATCCCCTAGTTGTTATGGTGGGGGGCACACAGCAAGGGGCCTTTGCAGCAGAAAAATAAAGGGGGACGAATTAGCGACTAAAATAGAGACTCAAATTTCCATATGCATGCAACCGACAAGTGTTATACTGAAAAACCCGGTACCAATACGTGCACAAGGTGGCCCAATCCAACAGGATGGGGTGCCGGGGGGGCTGAGCCTTAAAGGGGGCTGCAATATTGTACTAATTCGTGCAAGAGACTCTCTATCAAAGAGAAAGACACACGATAATTAACGAGGGGTAAGGGGGAAAAGAAATAAAGAGCAGAAGGAATGAATTTGGGAGAGAGAGGGACTGGATGCTGAGTTTGACGAGTAAATGCTGTGTTGATGTCTTGATTAGCATATGCTGGATTGTCCAGGCTCAGTATTTACCGGCCGAACTGAATGGGTGTGCAGCATGGATATGACTTTCACCCCCCTAAATTTCCATGACCACCTTTTCAGATCTCCCTCCTCCCTTCTGAAACCCCCTCTTACCTTTCAGTTCCTTTTCTTAGCTCTTTTCTATGGGCATTGCCTTTTTCTGCCATGTTTCTCAATGGTGTGAATGTAGAATGTACCAACGGCCACGCAGCTAGATTTTCTTTTCTTTAAATATTAGGATTATTAGCATAACATTAGCATAAATATTAACAGACTTTGTGAAAAGCTGACACTTATGTATTCTTATTTGTAACAAAAGAAGTGATTATGTATCTGCAGATGGTTGCAACTCTAAGTGATAATATGCTTGTTTTTTAAATGTACTTGATGTGCGTGTTGCACTTGTAAACTGATATTGGCACTGAAAATTTTATGTTAAAATATTTTAATAGTAAAACATGTTCATTTGTTATCAGTGAGAGAAACTGTTTGATTATATAAGCCTATAGGATCTTAAAGCAACACTATGTAGTTTTTATTTACCTTTAAATAATGTCTCTAAAATTATTTCAGTGATAGAACAACTTTTAACTGGACAAATTGTACTGTTGCTGCAACCTGAGCAGCCTCCTAGCAGCTACAAGCACACTCTGAAAGTGGCGGTGGAGGGGTAGAGCACACAGCCCCGCCCCTCCCCCTGCCGGCAGAAAAGTGTCTGATACCAGGCACTGTTGCGCTTTTCAACCACATGGGGGAGCTGTAAGTCATTTTTACATGGAAACTACATAGTGTTGATTTAATAATAGTAGGGGTGGCACGGTCCATGAAAAAAATCCGAACCGTTTGGTTCGCTTGTCTCGGTTCGGAGCGCGTGTGTGCCGCACGGTTCAACGGTTCGTGGCATGCGCAATGTAGTCTCATTCCCTGTATGTGACCTCAGATAGCGTGTTTCCCTTTCGCGCGAAAGAAGAGGTGACTGGTTTGGAGTATAAGTACTGCAGGTTATGTTACGTGTAGAAATGACAAGTGGGAGAGAAAAAGAAGTCTGCCCGCAGTTGGAGGATGCACCAGCGTCGTATAAGTTTGGTGTGTGGAAACATATTTTTATTTCATGTTAACTATGATGACAGCGGAAATAAAACAATAGATTGAACTGCAGTCTATGGGTTGAATGTGCTCGAACAGCTACAGCTACCATTTATTTAATCTGAGGTACTGAACACTGTTTTACGTCTTTAGCGCTATTTTTAGCCTTTCATTGATAAAATTAAAGCGGCTGATTTCCGCGTAGTTTCATTTTGCTAGCGTGTGAAAGTTGCGCGATCTTATTTCAGAAATTGCCTCTCAAAGTAATCAGGACAGAAGTGGTCAAAAGTGGACAAAAGAGACTTAAAGAGATTTTAATATTACAGGTGCAAAGGTTATGTTTCTCTCTCGTCCACATAAACTCTCAGTATAAAAGCAGCCTCCGGGTGATAAATCTAAGAGCTACACTGAAGTTGGCATTTTAATAAATGCAAGTTATCTTTGTGTGCTAAAAATGCACATAAAGTTCATGTAGATGGCAATACACATTCTCTTTTTTGCCAAATAAATGAAAAGCATGTTGAAATCATCAATGTCTTCCCTCTTGCTCTATCAAAATCTCATCTGGCTTTCCTCAGAGATGGTCCCAATAATGTGCTTAAAGTCAAATTCAGTTTGTGCATGATTACATGATATAACTTTTTTTTAATACTGTGGAGTGTTAAAAATTTAAAGAAAAAATAACAACAAGAATCGTACTGAACCGAGAACCGTGACCATAGAACCGTGATACGAATCGAACCGAGGGTTTTGTGAACCGTGCCACCCCTAAATAATAGTATCATTTTCAGTGATCTTTGTTAAAGTGCACATATTTCATTGCTAAAAAAAAAATTATTTTGTGTATTTGGTATAATATAATGTGTTTGTGTGGTTTATGGTTAAAAAACACATTATTTTCCACATGTCATACATTTTTGTAGCTTCAGATTTGACACTTTCCTGAAATGCACAGATTAGAAAAGCTTGTTGTAATCCAAGAAAAGAGATTTAGGTTGGAGACGATAACTCATGTCATCGTTTACTTTGAGGTATGTAATTTTCGCATATTGTTAACATGTAATAATACACACTTACACACCAAAGTATATGTAAAAACATGAATCGGACAATAGGTGCTCTTTAAGATGCTTTTAAATGTCCAATTTGTTCTCACAGGAAGACGTACAGTACGCATTTTACGAGGTGGCCATTTCATATGAGTTTGTAGAAAGTGAATCTTACAAAAAGCAAGGTTACTAGAAAAAAACATTCATAAAGCCCCTCCCCTAACCCCAACTTCACAGAGTGAAGGCAAATTGTACTGAAATGACATGATACGAAATTATACACTATAAAATTATAAAATCAACAAATATTTTATGTACAAATTAAGTTAAACAATTTTAACTTGTCAACGTATCACAACCCAAAACTTAAAATAGTAGGTTGAATTGACTTGATTGTTTTTACAGTGTACGAATTGGCCACCTCGTAAAATACATTTGAATTCCCATGAGATTGTACTGAAATGTCCTAAAAAATACATGTGCCCATGCGAAGTGCATGTGTAGCTATATATATTTTAAGTCTAAATTAACGTAGCCTGTTGTTGTTGTCTGTGACTGTTGTCAAAGTTGTTTATTTAACTGTATAGCACTGACATTCGTTTAAAGGTGACAAAGAATAATTGAATG
This sequence comes from Paramisgurnus dabryanus, assembly GCF_030506205.2. NCBI lineage: Eukaryota > Metazoa > Chordata > Actinopteri > Cypriniformes > Cobitidae > Paramisgurnus > Paramisgurnus dabryanus. The sequence goes on from NC_133351.1 coordinate 14,140,182, forward strand.
GGGTATTTATCCTTGTTCTGTGATGTGACATATAGACAAAAAAAATTTGTTTGGGTCTGTAATGCCTTAGAAGCTTCCTAAAAACCTCTCTCAGATAGCTCTATTAGGGTGGGGGATTTTAAACAAATGGTTTTGCACCTATTTGGCTCCTCCTACTGGCTTAACTTGCAATCTCATTACTAATTGGCTGACTTTGCTGCCACTCAAAAAATGTAGCCAATTATTTTAAAGTGGAGGGGCAGTGAGATGCCTGTGATGTCATAAGCATCAGTTTTTCAGATTGGGCCGTTTTCTGGCTGACATTTCTAAAAGAGGAATTTCTATGAGACTGAGATGTTAAGCATGTTTAGCACTTGTTGTATGTTTGTGAATGCGGGTAGACTACTATTATTCAACAAAGACAAGGTAAAAATGTTTTTCATTCTCTGTCCACTTTAATGACGTTGAATGATCAGTTGTCTGTGCTTCCCTGCATTTATCCCTTCGCAATGAGTTAAAGAATGTAGCCAATCACACTTTTTTCTGTTACTGAAAAAGAGCAGAGGGGTTGCCCAGTGTGGTGCCTCTTATCTTTTGTGTGCTGGTTTGCCTGTGCCAGCTTTCTGCTGTCAGACCTTCACCACCGAATAGTTTTCTCTTTCCTGGGGAATAGCAAACCATCAATGCTTTCAACCATCAAATGTGTTGTTGTGTGGCTATATGTTTATCCACCAAGACCAGTCTGTGTGAGTGTGGTCAGCCTGTTTCAGGTCAAAGTTCACAGTCATCGATGGATGAAGTGGATGTCTCTCCATCTGGTTGGAACTTGGCCTTCAAGGGTCAGGACCAAAGATTATCAAACTGTTCTTCAAAAGTTTAGTTTGTGTGTGGCAAAGAAAGTGTGTGAATTACATGTGTGCATCTGAATGCTCCAATCACACACAACAATACTTGTCAAGCCATTTGACCATTCACAAAAAGCTCTGCAGTCCTCTCTTTCTCTCTCTGGCAGGTAGATCTTTGGTCTTGCAGCTGCATGTCATGAATTGAATGAAAGCAGGCACTTGAGCAACTGCGTGTGCACCCAGTATATGTGGTGGCAAGCCGTTGGCGCCCTTCTCTCAGCCAGAATGCACAAACTAGAACGCACCAAGTGAAGTTGATTCACTGAGAAGTGAGCACCGCATGGCTGCCATTACTTGGATGTAAGAAAAAAATATTTTGTGCCGAATTAAGCTACGACAGTCAATGGAGATGTAGCCGGTGAAGTTTTATATCTTTTCCCTATGTGTCATTCTGCGACACATAGGGGAAATGTACATTTGGACATTGGTTTGATTAATGGGTTAATGTTTCCGTAGTGATTGTTTTGTGTATATTCAGATTAAATGTATAATTAAATGTTTAAAATATTAAATAATCAGAATTTAAGTGTATTTACTATGGTTGTATATTTGCTGTTTATTTAAATGGTCTGCTTTATGGTAATTTAAAACCATGCAATTAATCTCTTTTTGTGTGTAATGGCATCTGTTTTTGTTTTCTCTTACAAGATTAGTCCATTTTCTTAAAAAAATCCAGATAATTTACTCCCCACCATGTCATCCAAATTGTTTATGTCTTTACTTGACTCTAAACGATCCCAAACGAGGCATAAGGGTCTTATCTAGCGAAACGATTGTCATTTTTGGCAAGAAAAATGGAAAATATGCACTTTTAAACCACAACTTCTCATCTTCCTCAAGTCCTATGACGCGTCAGCGCGACATCACGTAATTGCGTAATGATGTCGAAAGGTCACGTGTTACATATATGAAACGCACATCTGCGGACCATTTTAAACAATAAACTGACACAAAGACATTAATTAGTATCATTCGACATACAACAACGTCGGAACGGGCCTCTTTCTCCACACTTGTAAACACTGGGCGTAGTTTCGATACGTCATCCGTGACCTCTTGACATGATGACGTATTACGTGAGATCGCGCTGGCGCGTCAGAGGACTGGAGGAAGACGAGTTGTGGTGCATATTTTTTATTATATCGTTTTGCTAGATAAGACCCTTATGCCTCATTTGGGATCGTTTAGAGTCCTTTGAAACTGCAATTTTAAACTGCATTAAAACTGTTAAGTGTTGGGGTCCATTAAAGTCCATAAAATGTTTTCCTCAAAAACATAGGAAAGACATCAACATTTTGGATGACATGGTTGTGAGTAAATTATCTGGATTTTTTTTAACTAATGGACTGATCCTTAAAAATAGTGTTTACAGTATCTGTATTTAAAGTTTTTTTACCTGATTGGTTGACTGAATGAACACTGCATTGAATTTTCTAAATAAAAAAGGGAAAGGGAGAGAAAATGGGGTCAATGAGTGAAGCCCAGTTGAATTCTTCTTGTAGTGGGCTGTCTTTTTCAAGTGAGAGAGTTCTGCATAATCTTGCAAAAAGTGAGGATTCACTTGACAGTAGGATAAAAAGCCTATTAATCCTTTCCATGGACTTTGCATGACCATTGCAGAAGCATTGCCCAAATACATCCACTGAGTGATTAGATGAATCAGTGATCATTTTTTTGTTTTCCAGTAACCCATTCATCACACGCTATTTCAGTTCCAGTCTTCACAAGTTTTAATATTAAGCTCTCCAACAGTTCTCTGAAATATCATTAACTTGAATATAGTTTGATAAGTAACATCACATTAATCAAACCTTATAGAATTAATATATGTTTTTCAATATTTAAATCAAATATTGTCAATCATAATGTCTCTCTGTATAAGTTTTCATCCAGCTTCCTTATCCCTCTCTCTCTGTCTCTCTCTCTCTCTGGCTGTCACTGCAGCACAATGTATGAGCATTAGTATGCTAATGAGGTGCAGGGCGACAGGTGGCCTGCTAGACAGCTCAATTAAGCAGCTTGTTAAAGGCCAAGCTAACGAAGCGGTCGGCACTGCAAGACTGAACAAACAATGTGACTGCGCAGGCTACAAATTGGTGAGTGCTAGTTCAGTGTGTGAGTGTGTGTACGGGCGTTAGGCAATGAGTTGCTGATAGAGAACGTTGTAGTGTTCAGTTTGTGTTCCTGTGTGTGCATAAAAGAAATTTAGCCATTAGCAAGGTTGTTTGATGACTGAAATGACTATAAGAGATTCTTTTTCACAAATGGCATAAATCGAGACCTAAGAAATGCACGTAGAGTTTGATAAATTGGTCACAAATACTTGTTATGGGTTATACATACAGTATATTAAAGATTCACAGTAAACAGACACACAGTCATTATATTAATAGTTTATAAACATAATCTAATACTAATTTAAAGGTATGCACATTAAATACAATATCAGGAATACCCAGCAAGCAATGGCCATCATTTCACCGTCTAGGTTAACTGTAGACCTGATATGTGAGCTGTCTTAAGTCACACAGGTATATTAGTTGCAATAACAAATTGTGTGGGTCATAATGAGCAATCTTATTTTCTCTTATGCAAAAAAATCATTAGAATATAATATTAAGATCATGTTCCATGAAGATATTTAGTACATTTCTTAACGTAAATATTTTAAAACTCTATTTTTGTGAGTAGATGCAGTTGCTAAGAACTTTATTTGGACAACATTAAAGGCGACATTTTTCTCAGTAGTTTGATTCCAGATTTTTCAAATAGTTGTATCTTCTTTACTGGTTTTGTGGTCCAGGGTCAGACTTCCAGCTATGAGTATTTGGTTACATTTTTGGTACGCCGTTTTTACCAAAATAACTTAAGATGTTTAATGTTCCATTATCTAAGCAAAGTCAACAGTGATTACAAAGTGTTTAGTTTCATTTATTTGTTTATTTATTTATTTTACTTTTTTGGCTGTGATTAGAAATCAATTAAATTTAAGAACCTTTAGTGAAACAGATAATGTTCTGGGGTTAATTATGAGGTTCAACCAATTAAGCTTTATGTTTATACATATGACAAGAAATAATAAACATCTGATTAATAAACGCCCATACCGGGAACAGTTAAACAGTTTTGGAGCAGTATAACCCTTACGAAAATGAACCATGGTACAGTTAAAAAAACAAACATGTTTTTACACTCTTTACACTCTTAGAGCGGATGTGTTAAAAATAACACATTAGTGTTGATTCTGGGACAACACACTAAATGCTTTGTCCCAGAATGCACTCATCTCTGTGTTATTATTGAAACAACACATTTTGTGTTACTTTTAACACAACTTGTGTGTTACTTTTAACACAAAATCAACACAGAATGACACATAATGTGTTAAAATTACACATAATGTTTTAAAAGCTTATCACAAAAAGATGTGTAAAAAATTAACACATCCTTTCTAAGGGTGTAGTAAAACCATGCTTTTGCTAATTGTAATCAATACACTAAAAAACCATGTTTACTACACTTTTACCACAAAAAAATGGTTAATTTTCGTAAGGGGAAGCCGCTGTAGTTCCTCATAGATGATGACAGCATTGTGTATTGTGCTTAGATAAAGTTGTAACACAGACATTTTAATCAGTTTGTAACACTTAGTATCTGAGCCTTATTACCCGGGGTGTGTTCGCTGGTGCGTGAAACGGTAGCGTTTGGGTTCATAACCCGACCCTCCTGTCTGGCTGGCATAAAGGGATCATGAGCTCTAATGGTTCAGGGATCTGCCCAGCAAACGAGGTTAGGTATGGAGAAAGACAAAAACACAGGGGCTAAACAGAGACAGCCCATTCGCCGACAAGCTGCTGCAAAGCTGTCCGACTCATGAATATGTTAATCCGCATTTGCCCGAATGAGTACAGAGAGAGGGAGAGAGAGAGAAATAAACAACATCACTCATTAATTAATAAGGACAATGTGTCCATAATGACAGTGTTGACACTGTTGCCGAACAAACGGTTGGGGCCTGAGAACGTGAGGTCATCAGAACAAGAGGAAGTGAGACAGTGATGGGCATTACTGTCAGAAAGAGTTTTTCTATCCTGTAAGAGGGCAGAAAAGGTGCTCATGGATGGGCACGCAGAGACAGAACTGTGCTATGGGAGAGAGACAGATTACAAGCCAGTTGGACAAGTAGACAGCGTAGGGGTACGAATAGTGAATGGTTTATAAACAAAAATATGGAAGGGAATATTTCAGTACGTGAGGTAGCCGTAAACTTTATTGATGAAGAACTATAAAGATAAAGTGTGTCATTTCTGTACCCAACATAGAACAAAATGAAATAAGAATATGTTTGCTGAAAAATCCTTTTATCTACAAAAACATAAAGATGCTAAAACATTTTTTGCTGTATGGTCCCATCTTTTTACTGTTTGTACACAGTGATGATGTAGCAATGTATGTGCGCGCATTTTGGCAACGGAAGTATGGCGAGAATCAGCAACGTGTCAAGCTACGCGAGGGGATTAATCAACACAGACAAAGAAAGTTATTTTAAAAAGTTGACTTTATCAAATGGTATCCGGCTACCAGATCTGTGATCTATAATATAATAATAATATAATAAAAAAAATATTATAAAAATATACAAAATATTAGTGCAACCATAAACGCAACAACCAGACATTTTGATGCTGGGAAACTGTTTTGATAAACTTTTTGGGGCGGTTTCCCGGACCAGGATTAGCTTAATCCAGGACTAGGCCTTAGTTTAATTAGGAAATATAACTAGTTTTAACAAACATGCCTTACTAAAAACATTACCTGTGTGCATTTTGAGGTAAAACAAAGGGCCCTGAAGTATTTTAAGATATGTAAGTGCAAGTTGTTTTCAGTTTGGAGAGCTCTTAAAAGTGTTTAAGTCTAGGACTAGTCTAATCCCTGTCCGGGAAACCGCCCCTTTAAGTTGCTAACACATTAGAACCATTTGGGAACATCACCACTTCTGTTGCCAAAATGTGCGTGCAACTATTTGATCATGTGGGCTATTAAAGTGTCTATAAGGATTCTTTAAAGGTGATGTGTGTAAATTTTAGCGACATCTAGTGTCAAGATTGCTAATTGCAACCAACACCTCACCCCTCAATTTCAAAACGGTATGGTAGCCGCCACAGGACAAACATGAGACAAAGTAGGGACGAAACGCGCTCTGTTAAACAGTTTGTTCAGGGCTACTATAGAAACATGGATACCTGCAATGTATGGAGATAAAAACGGCTCATTCTAAGGTAATAAAAACATAACAGTTCATTATGTAAGGTCTTTATACACCACTGATAATATAGTTATGTATATTACATTGCATTTCTGTCAAGATATCCTTCTAAAAGTTACACAATGCACCTTTAATATCCACAGAACCTTTCTGTTTATTGTCTTCAAAGGATCTTTAGACGGTAAGATGGTTCTTTTGAAAAAGCTTTGACTGAATGGTTCGTTGAGTAACCAAAATAGTTATTCTATAACTTTTGTAGCACCTTTAGTGTTGTACCCTTAACTACTTATTATTATAAAATGTAAGTGTTACACAAATCATAAATCACTCATCTTCAAAATGTTAAAACTTTTTCATTTCTGTGTGAATCCATTTTAACACCATTTACTACCAGCACTTTTTTGTGCTATTAAGAAGAGCATAAAGCACACTTTGCTTCAAACGCATCTCCATTTCTAAAGTTATTGATGCAACACATTTAGGCTATAGGCGTTTGAAACTGATGCACGAAAGCCAGACAATGGAGCAATCTTTTTGGCACAATCGTTGTGCCACACACACGGAGATCAGAGTAACTTTATAAAGTAATCTCTCTTTCTCACCCTCTTCTCTCTCACTATCACTATAGCCCCTCCTTCTCTCCCACCCTCCGTGTTATGACATAGTAATCTGTGTCTTTAGCTGCTTGACTGAATAGGCATATGAATGGCTGTTTTCTGCCTACATGAACCTATTGGAGGTGGATCAACCATATGCCCATGGACATGCACGCTCAAAGACAAAGACGGATACCAACAGGTCCTCCATGACACAAAGCGCCTTGGGGTTGAGAGAGGCGGGCGGGCGCAGAGGGAGACTAGGGGTGCATCTTAACCTGAGGCGCACACGCACACATGAAAGTAAATATTCTCACGCGTATACCCCACTGCATTGCCACCCACGCAGCAATATGGAAATGTGATATTGATACTCTGAGTTTGTGTATACCATTATAAAAATGTTTCTGTGAAAGTTTGGTTATGGCTTTTGTGGCGTATTGATTACTATGGTTTTACTACAGTTACAAACTATAGTAATTTTTCTAAGGGCATGATTTAGTTTTTTGTAACATCTTAGTTATTGTGGGTGTTGGTTGTGTATACTGTATTTCACATTATGGAGCTTATTGAAGAATGCAAATGTTAGCTACTTATGGAGAAGAAGGTGGGAGGGAGAGATAGTCGGTACCTTTTTGGAGGGTCCAATCTGTTGCAGCTCTGGATGAAGTCTTGTGATGGAGAGACAGTGTGTTAAGCGACATATGTGACACAGAGGGACAAAAGGATTACGGTCCTCTTCTCGTTATCCGTGCCTTTGGACAGTAGGATTATCATCCAGGGAATGAAGATCTCGGGCCACTAAGCTTCAGTGCGGCCCAGTTCCTCATCTCTTGTGTGGGGTGGGAAAGCAGGGGTGAAGGGGATCCCCTGGAGAGAGGGCCACTATCAGGATTTACATATTCATCAGAGATCAGAGCCATGTCCTCTTTCTCTCATTTTTCTGTGTTCTTTTCCCTCTCTGTCCCACATAATCACATGCCATATTCAACCACCCTGGTGATGTCTTATTTACTGTGTTTATGAAATAGAAAGGGCCATGTTTCATTTTATACAGCAAGCTTCACTTTCTGAATCGAGAAGTGATACACCGTTCTCAGATATGAATTTAAGATATGAAATGAGGGAAATCACAGTTATAGTAAACTGAAGGAAATTTGATGGGGGAAATACTGAAGTGAGGGGCAAGTGAAGTTCATCGTAGGTGAAAGGGTGAGCCAACAGACGGGCATAATGAAGGAACGCACACGGACATAGTAAGTAATGGAAACAAAGGATGTACAGAGTAAGCGAAAGAGAGCGATCTCAGTGGCTGTCTGGTGTTGAACTCATGGTCATCTTAATTGATGAGGTCATTTCGAGGACTACCCCGAAACCGGCGTGCACCCATGAGGTCGTCACCAGGTCATTCAAAAGTCAAAAGGCATTGGTGAACGATGATGTAACATTTAACTTTCTTTCTTGCTTAAATCAATTAATAGTTTACTTCAAAATTCAACAATGATAACACATTCGGTAGAAAAGCATGTGGTGTTTATCTTTGTTATCATGTACTTTATACATTAATATTTATTTACAACAATTGTATTACGTACCTTGCAAGAGAAGGACAAGTCTGCAAGATTTTTATTTTTCAGTCTGCTAAACATCTTTGGAAGGTTCATGTCTTGTCAGCAGCACATTTTGCTTGCCAATTATGCTAAAAAGGCACAGTTTCTTGTAAAATTGCTTTGAAACAATAATGCATTGTCAAATGAACTATATAATGATTCATTGAGATTAAGGTTTTCCCCAAATTGTCTTGTTTTCATTGTTTGATTGATTTATCACTTTCTCTCTCCATTTTGGTTTTTAGTGTGCTTTATTGGCACGACAAATAATTGTACATTTACATTGCCAAAGCATTTGCAGCCTTGCATCCCAAAAAACTGTGCAAAATAAAAAGTCAAAAAATTTTTAAATAAAAAACAACTAAGAGGAAACCGTTCTAGCAGCTCATTGCATTAGCAGCACAAAAGGTTGTGGGTTTGATACCTAGGGAACACTTATACTGACATGTATAGCTTAAATGCACTGTCGCTTTAAATAAAAGTGTCTGCCAAATGTGTAAATATAAATAAAACCAATGAATTATAAAGGCTGAATAAATAGACAATTATCTGTTATGCATGTGCACACACACATCTACACAAAGGTGTTTTAAAACAATATTTTGCTTTGATATGCTGTCAGTCAAATGTTCTCTGCTGGAATTGGTAGAGAGTAGGTGTCAAAGTAACCTGGCATCCAAACACAAATAGACTCGCTCAGCTACAACACACTCGGTAATTGCTGCCTATTAAGGTCTTCGCTTCTCTCTCACACCTCATTACAGACCTAAACACACACTGCCCCCTCATTACAGTTTGCTTCCTAAACACACACACATATACAATTCCCTCATTCCCACCTGTCAGTTAAACACTCAACCTGGCAAGCGTGGCCGCTGAGAGTTGGGTGTTAACTCGCTGATGACAGTATATGAGGTAGCGCTCTGTAAACCCATACCAATACATGCCAGTTATGCAATTTGACCTTATGTAGCCACATGTGTGTTCTGGGAATTTACTAACAAGCTGTGTTAGTCAGGCTGGGTTATATCTGTTGGGATGTTTCTGTCTGCGTTCTTTCCTCTGTTTCTATTCATATTTTTCTGACCTCCTCTTTTTTTTGTCCCTACTTCTGCAGCCATCTGCATTGTTCCTGTAGCTCAGATTTTGGACCGTGGAGTTAACAACGCAAAGGTTTTTGTCCATACTGATAAAATGAATGGTTGCTTTGGATAAAAGTACTTGCCAAATGCATAAAAATACTAAAATATTAAGGTTGACTTTAAACACCCTATAAGGAAAATAGGCTCTTGCTTAAAAAACAATTAGAGCTTGAGATGTAAACCTTATACTTCAAATGGACAAAATTTATACCCCACCTTTTAAAAAAAGTACAGCTTTGCACCTAAATAGCTAAAATTAGTAACTTAAAGATTTGCACCAAATCTATTCATATCTGTAACTAATGGTACATATTAGGACCTTTTTGAAGGATACTGCCTCAATAACAGCTGGGGTACGTATTTTGCAAATTTTTTTCTTTGTACTAAAAAGCTGGTGACATCATTGTGGATTTGTTTCATTGTCTTTTCATAACCCTATGTGGCAGGGTAGTTAGATCCTCCCCCACACCTAGTCTTTTTTTTGTTTCCTGCAGCAGGTATTGTTTGTGCTATCATTTTATTTTTAAATAACCAACAGCTTGTAAAAGCTCCATCAGCCCACCACAGTACCTCCATATCTCTATCCTGACCCATGTTGCTCTCTGCACTGGAGTAATGTGCAGCCCTTAGCAATAGGGGGTTTGTTTATCATAAAATTGTGCAATTCACTAGAGCCTGTTTTTTTTGCTAAGCCTATTTGTCAAGGTGAAAGTGTGAAATGTGCCAAAAAGAGCAGATGGGATGGAGGCAAGAAAATAAGAAGGCAACAAAAAGTTGCTGTCAAACAACTTAAGGTGTATTAAGTTTATGAACCAAATATGATGATTAAATCCTTAAATCCTGTATGTAGGCATAGTTTTATTTTATTATCAAGTTATTAACAGTGCACTCTTAAAAGGAAATTTCATCCTGGACAAACCTGAGATACGAAGCCTTCCTGTAAGTACACAATAGTGATTTGTGGCTTACACAGCAAACATTGGAGAGTTAAAATTTCAGTGTTATTAAAAATTCAACACCTAAAGAGTAAATGTAAAAATATTTAGAGTAAATTGTTGTTCAGAGTTAGAGTTAATTGACAGAATTAATCATGCCACTGTTAACCTAACTCCTTATAGATGAAATTACACTCCGCCAACACATTTCAGTCTTCTGTGTCCTGCAGATTGAATGGTAAGTAAAACTAAATTATTTACACAAAGTTTTTAATGCTCCTTTAATGCAATCTGTAACTTTATCCTCTCTATCACAATCTCTGAAACCTGTAATTGCATTTTACATCCTACTTTTGTATGTTTGTTGGCTGTTTCATTTAAAGTCACCATACGGACTACCGGCACATCCGGGAACTTGACTGTACATTTCGTCACCGCCCCTTTTTGGGGGAAAACAAACCAGACTTCCCATTGACTTCCATACAAAATAGCGGAACAAAGCAACGTTTGTACACAGCCGGCAGGCATAAATAATTTGTGAAATCACTCAGATTAAACATGTCGAGTATTTATCTGTCCACCCTGCCTGCTATAGAGTGCGAAAGATACATTAACACATTTAATTTGGTCAATATAAAAACATGTCCCTTTCATTCTCACAGCGTCACATTTGTGTAACAACGCCATCCAGTGATTGCTGGAAATATCGCTAAGCCAGTTAGTTGTATGGTTGGAGGGAAAAGTTTACTCGGTACTCTAAATATAAAGACATAATATATAAATACGAAGTAACTTTCAAATACGAAGTAAAATCATTTACTGTCTTCCCTGTTGACCCAATGAGGTACGAGTAAATATCCGGGTAAGACACCTCTGGCCAATTGGAAGCGTTGTTACACAAATTTGATGCTGTGAGAATGAAAGAGACATGTTTTTATAATGACCAAATTAAATGTGTTAATGTATCTTTCGCGCTCAATGGCAGGCAGGGTGGACAGATAATTACTCGTCATGTTTAATCTGAGTGATTTCTTAAGTTATTTACGCCTGCCGGGTGTGTACGAACGTTGCTTTATTCCGCTATTTTGAATGGAAGTCAATGGGAGGTCTAGTTTGTTTCCCCCAAAAGTGGGCGTGAACCTGTTCAGAGACATTCTATGACGTTGCGCCGGTTGTGCGTATCATTGCGATCAGTGTTTGCATCTCATTAGCTCATTTGCATTATAAAGGACACACCCCAAAACGGCACATTTTTGCTTGCACCTACAAAGTGCCAATTTTAACAAGCTATAATAAATTATCTGTGGAACTTCACATATGCACTCTAGGTTCACCAAAGATTTTACACCTTAAAAAAAAATCGCATAATATGACCCCTTTAACACCACATTTTTTTTCAATATTTTACTATGTTCTTACCTCAACTTAGACAAATTAATACATACCTATTTTTTCAATGCGTGCAATTAATCTTTGTACAATGCGTCATGAATGTGTTAGCATTTAGCATAGCCCCATTAATTCCTTAGGATCCAAACAGGGATGAGTTTAGAAGCCACTAAAACACTTCCATGTTTTCCATATTTAAAGACTAGTTACACAAGTAAGTATGGTGGCACAAAATAAAACGTAGCGATTTTTTAAGTGGATAAAATTTGAGAACTATATTGTATGGCGGAAGAGCACTTAGTTTGCAGCACTTTGACTTCGGCATCCAGTAACATCATCATCCCGGACTACTTCCCTCTCGCTCAAACTTCCATTAATATTACTGCGCCTGAGGTCAAAGTGCTTAAAAATCGCCACGTTTTATTATTAAGTGTGGAGCTATATAAACACTGAAAAAGTGTTGAAATCAACTCTATGAGAGTTAATTTAACACTGAAATTGTTGCTTTGTACTTCATATGGGCTTGAACAGCAACTTTCTGGATACTAGCCCTGCAAGTTTTAGAAAATATTAGTGAGTTAATTCTGTAAGAAAGTTTTAAACCTTTATTTATTTATCTAAAACAAATTAAATATTGATTAGAGATATTTATGATGTTATTTTTATGATTTGACAGACAGACAGACAGACAGACTATAAAAAGGATTAGATTGATTCCTGGGTAACACTTTATTTTGATAGTCCAGTTTAGACATACTAATTATAAGTAACTTTGCAACTACTTATCAACTATCAAACTTTACAGTATTAGTAGACTGTCTGCTTAATGTCTATTAACACTTTATTGTGATGACCCCTCAATAGACATTCAACTGTCTATAAGTATCTTTGCAGGTGCATGCAACTTATTCCACTAACCCAAACCTCTTCCCTAACCCTTACAGTCTACTAACACTCTAATGAGAGTTAATGAGTTAGTTAACAGGTAGTTGCAAAGTTATTTATAGTAAGTGGATTATCATATCAAATAAAGTGTAATTGATTCCTGAACTGTACAAAGATTATGTCTTTAGCAATTTTAGCTAGACCAATAGATAAACCTCAAATCTAGTAAATGCTGCATGATAAACAGCTGGTGTACTTTCAATACTGTACGCATGAACGCGTGTCTCAAAATGTTTTCACATGCATTCCTGCCAGTGAACGTTTGTGCTTGCAATTTGCAGATCCTCTTCAAAGTACTTCAGATGACAAGAGACCCTCTCTTAAAAACACAAGCCTGAACTCTTCAGTTTAAGAGCCCTGCTGTTGGTCTGTGTTGCAAACTCAGGAAACTGACAGTTAGCCATAAATTATTTGCCATTATTTTACAAGCACTGCTCATTTACATCAATTTGTAGAGGGCGGGGGAAAGTAATGAGGGGTGTGCAACTTTAGGTATGTATGTATGTGTGTGGGGGGGTCATCTTAGGTGGTCAGCACAGGCACTAGTATCCTGTCGTATTCTTTAACCCTGCATACTCATCTACACACACACACCCGCACACCCTGTCCACAGAGCTCAGATGCCTCCCCGCTAATTAGCAACAAGTCAGATCCGCCCACTTTAGCAGGGCAGTAAATATTCCCACACACTCTCACATGTGCACAGACGTCTCTAACTCGGATACAAGGCCCTCGTTCCCTCTCCATTCTTTCCTCTCTTTCTTTTCTGATTTTTCTGACCTCCCCTTTTTTTGTCCTTACTTCTGCAGCCATCAATCATCCCATTGACCTATCGTGTTAGGGGAAACTGACAGACACGCCCCCTCCCTTCTTACAGACAGTAATCTCATCCCACGCTCCCTTTCTGAGATATAGATTAACAATAGTATATGTGCATACAGTACACACGTGCATGCACATCTATATGCATATTCAGTTCAGATGAGCACTTACGTAATTCTGCATTGTTGCAAGGCTGCTTTATAATATTTATTATTTATCTACATCATTTATGTCCTACTCTTTTACCTTCTACTTTCATCCCTCCCGACTCTTCTTCTCCTCCCTCTGTCTTTCTCTCTGTGGTTAGTGGTCAAAGTGAGGGTTTTAGCCGTAGGCAGGACAGGGTCGTGGGGAGGTGTTAGGGGAATCAGGGACAGGGGGATTAGATTTAGGGAACACTCTGGGTGGTACGGTAGCCCCTGCCGAGAGCACAATGCCTCCTGTGTCCCCATGTGACACACACCCTTGTTTTACAACAGGGGAGGAGACACCTTCAATGCCCCAATGATGTGAACCACCATGAGCCTATTCACAGTGACAAACGGCCACCGCCGGCCCCTGCGACAAACGCATGCATAGACAGGCCTTGGCGATCAGATGCATAAGTGCTGTTTTTTCTTCATAGAGTATTAATTTGCTAAACTGTCCTGGCAAAAAAACTACTACTTAAGGCACAACAGTAGACAGGTTGGGTAAATCATGGCAGCTGTACTTTAGTACCACACTGCTGGCACCTAAATGGCATTAAAATTCACACTCAAAACCAAGACAGATGGAATAAAAGGCTTTCCTCTACCTTCCTCTTTTTCTTTCTGTTTCTCTCTGAAAGAACCTTCTTGGCCGGCTCTCAATTGGTGTGGCTTTAATTGAATCAACCAGGTCTTTTCTTGTGCCGCTCTTATGAGGCTAAAGCAGCCAAATGGCTTGATGACAACGTAATGGCGAAAGAATTGAATGAGCGACGCTGCCAGAAGAGCGAGAAAACCCAATGGCATTCCTTTGCATCCGCAGCAATACACACTTCACTAATGCATACATTCGTTACGACACTCTTTAGTACACTGCAAATGCCAAACGTTTTAAAATGGGATTTATTTGTCACAGTACGTATACATTATATGTATATATTTAACTGAAAACTGTTCTGTAGCTAAATCCATAAAAGTTATAATGAAAAGCAAGTATTACAACTTTCATTGCTTATTTTATTTCTTACAATATGACCGGCCACATAGATTAAATGTTTTTTATCTCATTCATGCCAAAATGCTTTTATCCAAAAGTCCATTGTATACAGTCTGTTCTCTTATAAAATGTGTTTCCAGTGCAAATGTTACATTTCACATAATTATAAACAGTGTTGGGGAAAGTTACTTTTAAAGTAATGCATTACAATATTAAGTTATTCTCCAATAAAGTAAATAATTGCGTAACTTAGTTACTTTTTATAGAAAGCAATGCTTACGTTACTTTTGTGTTACTTTTTCTTACTTGACTAAGGCTTGATCTCTGTCAGGCCTTGCAGGTGGCTTTTATGACTGAGAAGTTCTGCATTCAGAAATTTCCATCGCAAAAATGACTGAATCTGTTCCCGTTCAGGCGTGCATGCATGAGTTCGTAAATCTACGTTAATACATTCATTTTAATGTAGTACATTGATTTTTTTACATCTAATTAATTAACTTAATTAAGTTAATTAAGTAACTTGCATTACTTTGCTCATAAATATATATAGCTTAAATGCTTTAAGTCTAAGTTGCTTTGGATAAAATGCATAAATGTAAATAACAAATAAAAACATTTTTACGGTGCATGTGTTGTCTAGTAAAGGAACCTATGTTTTGCCATTGTTAATGCTTTGATCTACCACCTGATTCATTATTCAGTTTCCAGCAGAACGTCCTGGGGAAATGCTGTCAGTACTTTGAAGATGTTTGGAATGGATTATCAGTAGACAATCTGCGTAAGGCCGATGATCTCGACCCCTGGCTGCTATAAGAGTAGGGATGGAGAAATACATTCTTACTGAAGAATCCTGGAAGAGACAATGGAACAGTGCGGAGGCACTTGGGAAACAGAAGGGTGACACAGAGGGCAACTCTCACCCACAACAACTCTCATCCTTTGAAAACAAAACCCCAACCTGTTACTGCTTCACTTTGCCTGTGGGAGGGGACGCTCGTAATAAAGCTGCCAGCCCCCTTGTTAGGCATCGTGCGCGTATGTGTGTGTGTATGACTAGGAGTACAGGAATCCTCTATTTCATCTGACTTTTGGGAAGGAGATCACTTTTTCATATTCATCCCTTTACCATTCATTTCACCCCCCCAAAAAAATATTCAGACACATGGCACCAAAGAATACATGTTAGTACTGTCCCAGTGATGCTGGGACCATTTTTTCTGACAGTGCATCATATCTTTTCAGATGCCACTCTGGTCTGACATTTTGTCATCTAATTCACTTGATGCCATCTGTACATTTTATGCTTGTTACTTAAGTTTCAAAATAATTTTTGGACACTATAAACTTATTTTTGTGTTACTGTGATTTTGTGATACAGGCAGTTTAGATGCATGGTGATAATACTTAAGTTTGTTGTTCAGAGATCTTTGTAAAATTTCCCAAAGCCTTTTAAAATGGATTTTATTCCAATTTTAGCGTTTTGTACAATACAGTGATTTAATTTGTTTGACTTTATTAAATTAGAATAATTCACATCCATACCATATCATCTCATTTTCGAGACTGAGCTCTAACATTTAAGCGCACACACACACACACAGTCACACGCCCCCTCCTTTTTCTTCTCCTCTTGCAGGATCTGGGGAGCAGGTTGTGGTAACATTTGTAGCATTTGGCTGCAGCAAATCCCACAGCTTTATCCTGAAAAGAAGCAACCACCTTAAAAAAAGGGGGCTCTCCTCCAGTGAAGCCCCTGGTCTTTCTCTTGCTCTCAGCCTGTGCACAGCAGTCTGCGTGCCCCTCACCATCGCTTGCAAATCCCCCTTTATCCGCTGGCAGCCAGATGGGGTGGCAGGAATAATAGGCAGAGCCTGATGAGCACCATTCAATTTGTCCAGCCGTGTAAAGGAGCTTGTAAGCCGTTCCATTTGAGCAGGGTGTAATAGTAGCCAGGGGAGCAGAGGCTATGTTAAGACTTAATTACCTACTAATGGCTGTTGTAGGGACAAAAGACTTGTGTAGACCCCAACAACTTACACTCCTGTAATAGAGGAGAAAGGCAGGGAGAATAGGGAGAGGAAGGGGCGATGGGGGGATTGTTTATTAAGATGCTGTGGCAAGATATTAGCGTTGTTCATACATTTCAAATGGTGTATGGCTAAGCACAACTTAACATACATTCACGCTGCAAGGTGGAGAGGGAGAGAAAGAGAAAGATGTTGCATGTTTTGATTTAGGCCTACTGTAGTGTTGGTTATTGGACTCAAAAACATGAAAGAAGTTTTCTTGTGTCTTTCTCCATTCTTTAATCTTTTCTTATTCTCTTTCTTTTTCAGTTGGAGGGAAGATTAGCAGGATTAAGACTACCTCACATATGCTGCTCTTCACTATTGAAATTCAACACAACAGAGCCCCAACTGCCACCCAGACGGGGAGAGAAAGAGGGCGAAAGTGAAAGTTTACCTCTGACATTAAAGTATGCCACACAGAACCAACACTGTTCAGAATCATTGTGTGGGGAAAGCTGTTTATGGAGAAAGGGAGACAAAATCTTCAAGGAGGAAATTAGGATATGGGTGCAGATACATTTATTGGGGAAAATAGCACAAGAGTAATCATGCATTACAGTTGTCTCAAACATGGTGCACGCCAGCACCAGGTTGCCCGCACATAGTCTGTGAGTTGCCCGCCCAAGCATATTCTAATAATAACCTATTTATAACATATTTTTTATTAGCTTGGCTTCTTTTATGTATGCTAACTTTTTAAATATGATAAAATGATGGATAGCAGCATAAAACATACCAAGAAGTAAAATAAAATAAATAAAAGTTTTGAGTATACTATATCAAAAGTAGCCCTCCAGGTTGTTTTATCCATTGTGGTAGCCCTTGCTCACAAAAAGGTTGGAGACCCCCTGATGCATTAGATCCTGGTACATTATCAATTTTTAGCCAAACAGCTATTCACAAGATGCTTTAAATCTTTGGACCCCAC
Organism: Paramisgurnus dabryanus; assembly: GCF_030506205.2. Classification (NCBI taxonomy): domain Eukaryota; kingdom Metazoa; phylum Chordata; class Actinopteri; order Cypriniformes; family Cobitidae; genus Paramisgurnus; species Paramisgurnus dabryanus. The sequence continues at coordinate 14,157,953 of NC_133351.1, forward strand.
TAAGTATAATTTATTTTACCATTCAACAAAAATATGTTTTAGAAATACAATTAAAAATAAAGATGCTTCACAATTCCGTAGAAGAACAATTTTTGGCAAAATGGTTATATAAAGAACCTTTATGTTTTACCACAGGTTCTTTAGATTATAAATAAGAAATACTTATTTTGAAAGGTTCTTTGTGGAACCAAAACTGGTATTGCTGTGAAGAGCCTTTTAAGCAAAAGAGTGTGCTTAATAATAGACAGAGAGTCGAAAAAGTAACACCGTTTTCATGGGCGTCAGTTTGTGTTGAAAAGTGGTGGGGACAAAAGATCAGATGAATAAACATTACAGCAGGACTGGAAAAATATTGAATAACGCCGCATCAAAAATGGGCAAAAAAATTAACTTTTCAACAAACCCAACTTTGTCACAAACCCAATTCAACAGTGTGGCTGTTTGTCATGTTCACAGAGAGAGAATGTATAACTTGGACAAAAAGAAACTGTGTCAAGAATTTGTTCAAGCTACTGATTGCCATATGCATGTTTTGGATCATTTTAGAATCAGTAATAGTTTATTTTGTTTAAGTTACTTTTTTGGACAATGTACATTGTTTCTTTCTGTATATCTAAACTGGATTGCATGTTTTATTTTGTGCAAATAAAAGCTTTAACATTTCTTGGTTCGCTTGATTTTTCAAAATATTTTAACCAAATGCTTTCAAAGAGTGGTGGGGACAAAATAAACCATTTTAAAAAGAGGTGGGGACATGTCCCCAGTGTCCCCAGTGTTAATGACACCTGTGACTGTTTTAATGTTGTCCTAGTTAACCATGCTAAAAGTGAACTCCATCTGAATTCACTACAATTGTGCACGGCTAATTCAGCTCTTAGCAGCTTCTACACTTATACATAAACCTCTGCCCACATCATTACTGGAATGCACATCATTATCTAATGAAGTTAATGAGAAAATAAAAGTCTGCCTTTGCCAACATGCAGAAATTAGCACTCAATCTCCCTCCACACTCCGGCTAACATTCATTCAACCAGAGGTGGCAAAAGCTCTCCTATTAAACCTTTTTCACTGAGACAGGCCCTTGTTAAACAAATAGCTTTTAATGAAAAGATTAAGTGGCATAAAATGGAGCCAGTTCTGTATTTTTGTCATTTTATTTCATTTAATTCTCTGCACCTGAAGTGTGAATTTGAATAAGCTGTAAAACGCTGTTTGGAAAACCCTCACTTATTTATCTCTGCTCAGATGTTGTGTTTTAGCAAATACGCCAAAATTAAAAGCTTTGATTTGAATAGAAAGTTCTCCTTTCTGTCCATTTTATAAATATTTAATTAATTGCATTTTTTGCAAACTGGTTGAAGAAAAACGTAACTTCCCTACATGTTGTTTATTAGAAGTCTGTTATTATGCAATTTTTTCTGTTAACACTCATCCAAAATAAGATCTTTCTTTCTTTCTTTCTTTCAATCATTTGCACTCTACTTATACCCTTATACAGTATGTGTAATCTTACGATTAATCCTTTCTTTCTTTCTTTCTTTCTTTCTTTCTTTCTTTCTTTCTTTCAATTGTATTCTGTTTATTCACAGTATAGTTATAGGCTACTTACGTTTAAGCCGATCCGAATCACGAATAAGAGGATAGATGTCTGTCATTGTCTTAATTCGAATTGAATCAAAAGGTAACTACGTCAGTTGCGCACGCTCTTGATCAGCTTTAATTGGCAACATTATCAGTAGACTGTACATTTAGGCCTAAAGTTGGGCTGAATCGAGGGCAGACCCTGCGCTTCTCTCTCTGTAATTGCTCCCAAGACAGTTGTCAGTCAGTGTGAGTGCGTGTGAATTTTTGTGCATTCTTCCCCTGGTGACATTTCAGATAATTATATGCGCAAGGAATAAACTGCAGCCCTGACAATAGGGTCTTTTTCTGTCCCCTCGTTTCTAATCCAGACAGTCGCAGCATATATTACCATTCTGGTACACTTAACAAGTGAGATTACCAGAATTCATAATGAAGGAACTGAACTACAACTTTCCTTCGGTTAAACCATCTCATTTGCATAAGCGTATTTAACGAGAGTAAACAAGCAAACAGACGGACGGGAGGCTCCGCACGGGGAAAACAACCAAACAACAAGAACTTAGATGCTTCAATGTAAATATGTTGAATTTCTATGTTATTTGTAATTTTGTTATTTTCTATTTTCATATGCATATAATTTCTTGATTTGTTTTATTTTATTTTACTTATTTTGCTGATCCGAAAATTATTCGATCATTAGGCTATATAATATTTGTTATTGTATTAATATTAGGCTATATATAATATTTCCTTATAGGGTGTGAAGGATAAGCCTATATTGCTTAAAAATAGGCTATCAGGACAATCTGCAGCCAGTGACATATTTATGTCCTCCCCCCAATGTAAGGAACTTCTGTTTGTCCATATTGGCCTAATTGAAATGTTTCAGATCATAACCGTTGAAAACCATTTTGCATGCCTCGTTTATTAACGTTTTAAATGCGTTTAACGGCTGAAATCAGTCAGCTGTCAGGCGGCCGTATGAGGTCACCGGGTTAAAACAATATGATTGCATTCACACCCGCAAAACAGCGCCTTTAACTGCCCTAAAACATGCGCAATACCGCACGAAAATGCTGCATCGCATCGGCATCCATCCCTGGCCTTGAATCCCCCCAGTAACTTTAATTTTGTTTTACCAAACTGTCATTGACCGTTTATATTAAATCACATTTTGTTAATTCATAGTCGCATAAAAATAACATTAAAAAAATAATAATTCTAATAAAACTTGAGTTTAAATAAATGTCTGCATATTAATTACAACGATTATATAACATTCAAAACATGAGGGAAAAGGAAAATAAACATTTCGGCCTTATGTAGAAACAATGGAGGCCCATCAAGTAAATAATCATACATCCAATTTAGGGGTTTGCCCAGATAATAACAAAACTAAGAAGTGTTCTTACAATTTAAATTATAAAATGTTTGTCTTTCTCTGCGTCATTGACAGGACATAACTTGACTTGACTAACTTAAAGTAGGCTACAGACTGGACAGTTTGTTCAACCGACTGTAATATAAACCCCCGCGATATTTTGCAAAGACGCACCATATGCGAAGTGTGTCTAATGCATTTAATGAAGCCTCAGTTTTTTTAGAATGACATCAGGTTTTAGGACCCCCACCCACTGGAGCTCATTGGTTCTTGACGGGCTGTCGGAAAAGCGTTGACATTGTCCCGGTGACTTGCCCCCGGGTGGAGGTGGGAGGAGGGACCAACTATAAAACACCCTTCGTCACTCTTGAGTGTGCCAAACACAGACTGTGCACGAGTCAGCTGGAATAACGAGTGAATTCTGCAAAGACAACACACACAAGCACGCGCTTGCACCTGCTACCGGTAAGTTTGAATTTATATAAAATGCATTAATAATTTAAATCTAGTGACTTTTTGGTACTAATAATTTTGTTACCAATACAAATAAAAAGTCATGTATAATTTATAAACACACCAGTATGATTTAAACGCTTAAACTTATTTCTATGCATTCAGCTGGATGATCTGTTGTGTCTTAACATTAAATATACCAGATATAATATTTATCATATTTGTATATAGGCCCATTACTTTTTTCACCTGACAGTGGCAAATTTAATAAACAATAAAAAAATTATTAAACACTTCATTGGGAGAGTTTGCGTATTTATGTAGCTAAATCTCTAGACCTGTTGCTCTTTATATTTTATTCTCAACTATTAATGTTAATATTTGTATTTGTTGTGTTTTGATTGTAAATTTTGATTGTTCATTATTTTAAAGGAATACTGACATACTGAGCACACTGAACACCATGGACTCCGACTCAAGCCGAGTGTCTAGTAGACCTTCATCTCCTGAAGGCGATGACCTTTTCCTGTCCGCAGTGAAGAAGTCCGTGGGTTTCTCCGGTGCCGTTTCCTCCACCCAGAGCGACTCTCCTCCGGAGTTACGAGGCGCAGAACTGCGGAGCCTTTCCAGCGCAGACGAGGATGCAATGGCCCTGAAGATGTTCTCGAAAAAGGACCGCAAACTTCTCTCAGAAAACGAACTTCAGAACATGCGCCTCAAGATTAACAGCCGCGAAAGGAAGCGCATGCACGACCTCAACATTGCCATGGACGGGCTACGGGAGGTCATGCCCTATGCACATGGTCCATCCGTGCGTAAACTCTCCAAAATAGCCACTCTGCTGCTCGCGCGCAATTACATCCTCATGCTGAGCAACTCATTGGAGGAGATGAAACGACTCGTGAGCGAGATCTATGGCGGCGGGAGCGGGGCCCATCACGCCGGTTTCCACCCGTCCAGTTGTGGCACTCTTGCGCATGCAGCAGGAGCTCCGTTACCGGGCCACCCTGGTGCTGTCTCGCATACTTCTCACCCGGTGCACCATCCTCTGCTTCCACCAGCAGTCTCCACTGCCGCGTCTCTTTCCGCCACTGGTCTTTCAGCCGTCAGGCCGCATCACGGACTTCTCAAGGCACCATCAGCAGGTGCTGGACCACTTGGCACAAGTTTTCAACACTGGGGTGCGGGGATCCCGTGCCCCTGCAGCATGTGCCAGGTGCCTCCTCATGTTTCCGGTATGAGCACCGTCAGCATGCCACGACTAACCAGTGACTCAAAATGAGCTCTGGAAAGGAGGACCAATAGACTTTTATAAAAACTATGAACAATTTGTTTAAACATCCCGAAAAGATCTGATGTAAAAATTACACTAACATAGAATTTGCTAACACGTTAGAGTAAATTAAGGTTTGTTATCCATATATGCAAATCTGTGTATGAAGTTTGTGACAATGCTAGCCCTATTCGTTTAAAAGCTTTTTAAACTTGGAACTGCAAAAATTATAATTTGAAGTGCCAATTTTATTGTAATGAAATAGAGATATAGCAAGTCCATGTTTTGTTTTCACAAATGATGTTTAAAGCAAATCCGACCAATTCCTGCAGCAGTTAAGAGGGCTATTTATTGGGCAGTTTCTATAAAAAAAAAACTAACATTTTAAAAGTCCTATATATTTGGAAACATATTATAGGACTGTACTTTGTAAATATGTAGATAGCGTTTGTACAGTTTAAGAGATTTTATATTTCCTTCCCAGCTTATGTTTTGGGTCAGAATTCATTGCCAAGGTCTGTCTCTGAAGGGAACGATGCACCTGTTCATTCGATTTTCTGGCTTTCCATTTCGTTATTTTATTTCGCTCTGCACACGCATATTTGCCATTGCTGATACGAACTTTTATTTTTTATAATAAATTGCAAAATGATATTTATTTACTTATTTTGGTGGTATTTTCAAATTAATGTGCGTTGGATGTTTGAGTTCCAATTGTAAAATAAATGTTTACAATGATACATGTTTGTTTGTGCTTGCTCATTTCATCAAAAAGTTCACATACAGACTACATAGGGGTGACTCATTTTATATTAGCTATATAAAAACGTAGCATTCAATAATTCAATTATCTAGTTTTATTTACTAAGATATATAAAACTGAAGCACCACAAAAACTGACAGCATTTAATCCTGCCTCCTCATTTTAATTGGCTTTAGACTATCAGTGTTAGCCAACATAATGAGCCTAACATGCTCAAAGTAAAAAAATAACAAAAGACAAGCCCAGTTAATTAAACAAAATTAACCAAATTATATTTGTTTAAAAATATTTGTTTAAAATTTTAGCTTAAATTCTAATATAGTTTTTATATAGGCTATAAAATAGTTGTTTTTTTCGGAAACAAATACTCATTTATTCCCTCATGGCAAGAACAAACTGAGAGTGCTCAGACCGACACCATTTATTTATTGAATACTGGAACATGGATGTTTTAAATAAAAGAATGTTCAATTACTTATTCATTTGTTGAGTATATAAACAGACTGTAAACCACAATTTTATTTGAGATATTTTATTTTTTATTTTAACTTAGTCATTCAGAAATGCTTGTATGGTGACTACTAGTAATTGATTATTTTTAATTAATGTGATTAATGTAATTGTTATTGTACTAGTTATTCTTCTTATTTCCAATAAGTCATTTAAATTTCTAAAACTGGTCGTCTTAGTTACGCACCAATCTTTAAAAAGTTTTTTATGCAGAAAAATGTAATTATTAAAACAGTGGGGAGAGTATCTTAAAAATAAATAAAGAGGATGAATTGTTTTCATAACCGACACAATAGAAAAATGCAGGCTCCTGGTTTGTGTTCATAATTACCTAAATATTTTTATAATCATAATTATAACGCAGAACTGTCCAGTGACAGACAAATTAAATTCAGACACATGTCAAAGGCACAAGAGATCACGTTTTTATGGCTTCAGATTAACACAAAGAAATCCGCCTATCACCATTTGTTATTCATTTGGCATGTATACAGTTGACATCGAGCGGACTTAATTTCTTAATTTGATAAAGGGTGTGATTACCCTTTTCTGTCAAAGCAAGTTTCCAGACGAGAAGTTAGATTTTCTTAACTTTTATAAAAGAATATCCGCAAAAAAAAGAGTGTTTGCCCTCGTGATTTTAAGCCTAAAAGAAGGCTTCGTTTATTAAGAATGCAAGAAACGGATTTACATTCTTGCAGTACACAAAATATGAAGAAAAAGGAGCTGGGAATAAATCAGAGAGTAGGTGGAATACATAACTAAACGCCAGCAGCTGGATGGCAGATTGCTCTTTCTGTTGCAATGTTTTCCGAGGGATTTTTGAGCTGGAACGATTTAGAATTAAACTGGCCTTGAATATTCATATTAGCCCTTTATTTGTCTGTTTTGTATAAACAACTGAGTATTTTTTACACATGAAAAATACTGATTGTGTGAAGATGACTGATTAAGAAAAATGTATCTGTCAATTTATCTAAAAGGCAGTATATTTCGTTTTGCCTATATTCTGCAACAGGAGTGTTATGTTATTTTATCGGTTTTTGCTTTTAAGACACTTGAAATTCAATGTTTGAAATAGAGACAATTAAAAGCATTCAAGATTGTTTAACTCTAAAAGTTACGCATTTGGAGTCTGTACTTTAAAGTTAGCCACTTCGACCCCAGATTGAACACGATGAACGCAAACAGACTGCTGGTGTCTTGTCTTCCTTCACTAACATCTGCTTGTTAGTAATCTTTAGCCGCCTCGCCCATTTGCTCCGCGTAAAATGCAATTACTGCGAAAGGTAATGAGAATTACACGCTATCACATTTCCAAATTAATCAGAGCAGCACCTCCCCCCCAGAGGCACTGAACACAGCCTACCTTAACGAGGATCTCCATCATTCACTGCCTTACTGACACATATTTACAGATACTAATAAGCCTCACTAATTAACCATCTACTCAGCTCACAGACAAACTACTGCAAAGCAAATTTGCCCTTATCTAACGTGAAGCGATGAAGTCCAGTGATCAGCTTCAAGTGTCAATATCATGGGCACTTAAGAATTTTTTGGATAATTATTCACTGTTCACATTTAATTATAATCAATTTAAAACAGTTTAAATGATGATATTTTGCAAATTTACTTTCTAATAATGTTTATACTGTCATTAATGAAAGGCATTAAAAAATTAAACAAATGCATTTGAAAACAATCAGCTAATATTTAGTCATGCAATTTCACAGATTGTGATGTTTAGTGTTTAATATTTATGAGATTGTGGTGGGTTTTAAACTTAAATCTTAAAACCATACTTAAATCCTCCAATTCAGTCCAGATGTTGGTCCATTCACTCACAAACACTGAGACTTGTTAGCCCAACGGATTAGAGTGGGGATTGAAGTGATGCATCAAAGTTGGTATAAAAACACAAAAAAAGTGTAAACACAAGAAGAGACAAAATAAACAAATAAACGAAGTGAATCTGTAGCATTATGAAACAATAAAACATCAATTTATCATTCCCAGAATGAGTTAAGAGTTAAATAAAGTTATCCACTTGTCCTCTACGATTATGAAATGTGTTTTTGCCTCTAACTTTCATTGGTCTAAGCGTCAGTCATTTATCACATAATCGTTCCAAGAAGTGCATTTTAGAGGAGGAGCAGACGGATGGATTGAGGAACCCATACAGTGGCCATATGAGACACTTCCCCTGGGACGAGTGTTTATCTCACCCTTCATCATCTGTTCATCCTTATGCAACACAATCCAAGGAACGAAGGGCATTTCCATCTTAACCATTGTTTGCCAGCATTGGGTCAAAAAAAGACGAACCCTACACAATGGATTCTAATTTAAACTATGCTGGGTTGTTTTAATTTATTGCTGTATCAAATATAAAAAAAATTACAGAGAGTAAAGCAAAGTAAGATATAGATTAATTAAATTGACGATTAAATAGTTTTATTTGTTTTTCTAACAATATGTGTACTTATATGTTTACTATTAAAACAGTCAAGTAAAAACAGTAAAGGTTGGTGATGTTGGACATTTGGGAGTGAAATACCCCAGAGAGTGAGAAAGAGCTCATGTACTGTATGTGTGCAGATTACTCTCGGGAGCTATGTGCAACCAGAAGTCTATGATTTAAAGCCAATGCACTGTCATACAGGGTGGATCAATGTGTTTACTGAAAGAGACTAAGCCAGATGGAGCTGAGAAAGCAAGAAAGAAATAGAGTCAAAGAAGTGTAGGACAGAGAGAGATGCGCATTAGGAATGTTTGAGCGGTTAAAGAAAGAGAGGATAATCCTGTAAGGGGGGGAACTCTTGGATATTCATGACTGGCCGAGTGTGGACACAAAATGAAAAGAAGACAGAGCCCGAACAACTTAACATCAAAGAGCACCACGGGAGCTCAGCAGGCCAAAGAGGGTCTGTGTGCTGCTAGACCTTTGTTTGTGGCTTTGTTGGTGTCCAGTTGAACCCTTTTAGAAAAATGATCTTATCGTCGTCCCCCTACCTGATAAACTTTAAAGGACTTTGTCTTGCAATCTGATCCGGTTCTGGCATATGTCTCTACTGGGAGACGCTCTTTCTTGCCCTTTCTGCAACACAAAATCTTATTAGAAACTTCATGAAGGGAGAGAGAAAGTGTCCACTTATGTTTTCACACACGCTCTGTCTAGGATTGCAGCATATAGCGTGTGTTGTGTGTGCATGTGTCAGGGTCGTTGATGGATGGTTGGGTGACAGAGGTGTTCTGTTCTCAGTTTGCATGGGTCGCCCGACTCTTCTTTTCTCTCATTTATCTTCACTTGCTTCCAACCGCCTTGACAAGTGTCTGCGAATGCATCCTTCATCAGGCCTGAGCTGCCTGAATAAAGGGCACAACGTTTAACATTAAAAGTCAGAAAATACCTTGTTTGTATGCAATATTCATTATTAATCTAAAACCATACCTCAATTAACTTCCTGCACTGTGGATGCTGCTGTGTGTTGTAAGGTTTTGATTATCTTAGTTAGTTAATTGACTTTGCAAAGTTTTTAACTTTGGTGACTTTCTGCCCTTTAGCCTATGATCTTGACAGTGGGCGTTGTGCATTTCCGTGTTTTTGTCCCTCGGGTTTGGTCACATCCAGTCAGCCTGTAGCTCATCCATCATACATTATGAGCCGTTACTTTCTCTTATAGAAAGGAAAGCTTTATTAAGCAAATTAGTCTTGTTAATGCAGGCATCATCTCGGGGTGGTGAATGAAAAAAAATGAAAACCCTCAAAAGTGTTCTCAATGCATACATTTTAACCACAAGAAATCTATTTTAAGTCTTCAAATCAGAATAAAAACAGCAGTGGCGGCTGGTGACTGCTCATCCGAGGGGTGCAAATTCAAAATAAGTGTTCGGAGTGTCATGTGTGTTGCTTGCGTTTTCAAAATATGTGTTTGTTGCGTCATGTGAACCATGTGCATCACGTGTTTTGTCAAAATAAGTGCCTGCTGCACACACGTCGAAACTGTTCATGATAAAAGAGATGCTCACGTTCACAAAATACATGCAAGATACTCCCTTAACAGTAAACTCTGATTAGGCATGAGATTATGTGAGTATCTGGCAACCGCGAGCGTCTCTTTTATCATAAACCATTTCGACGCATCTGCAGCAGGCACTTATTTTGACAAGACACGTGATGCACACAGGATCTCTTGATGGGCAGAACACACATTTTGAAAAAGGAACCACACACATGACGGGCTACATACATGTTGTGACGAACTTCGCATCGAGTGCCCTCGAAAAAAGAAGTCACCGACCGCCACTGAAAAGCAGTCATGTATTTTTCAGGTTTATCCAGAAAATAACAAATGGAAACAAATGTTTTTTAAAGGCAAGACTGCTTTGGCCACCATGTCGTGTTATGATTTTGTGATCTGTCTTTTTTCTCTGTTCAATCTTAAACATAAATGAATACAATCATGCACAGAGCAACATTGCTAATTGGTTACTGTTAGACAGGAGGTACAACGAGTAAGTAATTTGCCATCACTTTAATTTATACATCAAAAGTGAATCTTGAGCCACAACATCACTCTTGTGTTTATTTCTAAACCCATCCTCTTAAAGATGTGAACACTTTAAAAACCATGAAATGCAGTTTTACCTGACAAAAGCTTTACATTTGTTTTTACATAAAGTCTCTTGGCATAGCATTCGGAAATGCATATGTTCAACGTGACGTGTCAGAGTGAGTGCTCTTATTAGTGAAATGTGACACACACGGCAGCTGGCACTGAGTAGCTCATGACAGCTATAATCAGTGTGTCCTCAGCAGGACTGCTTCAGTGCATGTGTTTCAGGAGCGATCCCCAACACTGACTGGACGTCAATGACTGCGTATGACTTTGAGTCTGTTGTGTCAACTGTTCTTCGGGCAACTTGACAAAAGACCCATGGGGTGACTCTTCGCCTCGCCTCATCCATCTGAGAAGCCAACAGTTCGGTCCAGGCCAACCTTTCCCAGAGCATGCTGGGAGCCACAATGACCAGCCTTCAGCTCATTGGTTCCGCCCTATTAACAGCTTGTAATCTTCTCATATCCATGGCCGCTGGCCCAAAAGCAACACGTCAAACAGAGTATGCAGCGTTCTGAAGCTCCAGACAGCTCACCTCCCCCATGTCAACTTTTTTTTAACAGATACGCACCCTTCCTCCCAGAATTTTTGAAGCTATTTTGTGAAGAACGTGAACCGTTTGAGGCCCTTCCGTCTTGCCCTCCACACCTGCTTCTCTACAGGGGAGATAAAGAGTGAATAAAGTTGTGACATCTGTTAATTTCTCATTAGAACTTTTCTTTATGCAGGTTTTTTGGTGTGCGAGACAGCTCCGCAGTACGTGCAGTACGGACGCAAGCTGGCAAAGGGCTGGCCAGCCGGCGGTTGAAATATCACGCTCGGCATTTAGCAGACGTTTCTCGGCATCCATGGTCTGGTAATGAATATGGAAGCAGACCTTCTCTGTTTCATTGTTGCTGATTTTTGCATCAGCTTGCATTTTGACCTTCCGCATCATGAAAAAACAGTTAGCAGTGCAAGCTGTCAAAGTTTGCACAGGTTGAACAACTTCTCAATGCCCAATGCTTTTTTTTGTGCAATTAAGCAAACGTTTCTGTCAGAGAGGTGTGTCGATGTTTCTGCTGGTGCACACATTTGTTTATTTGTCTTTTGCCCTACAGCTTTGTGCTGGGCTGATACTTTTCTTGTTATCCATCACATGGACCCTTGCAATTTATTGTAGGATAGTACCAGTGGCAGCTCGTGACTGCTCTTCCAAAGGGGCGCAAATTCAAAATATGTGTTTGTTGCATCATGTGAACCATGTGCATCACATGTTTTGTCAAAATAAGCTGCACACGCATCAAAACCGTTTATGATTAAATAGATGCTCACTTTCACAAAAAAACAGTCATACCACGGGTATATTTGTAGCAATATCCAACAATACATTGTATGGGTCCAAATTATTTTTTGATCTGTTTTATCTCGGGCAAATATTGTTCAATCATATAACAAACCATATCAATAGAAAGCTATTTATCATTCAGCTTCAAAAGATTTAAAAACAAATGGACCCTTATGATTGGTTTTGTGGTTCAGGTTTACATATGAACTCTCTATGTGCAGCTACCCAGCTAACAGAGAGAAGTTCTAAGAACCTTCCATGAAAGTTCTGGGTTGTCTGAACGTTAGAGGAATCTTACATTCTACCATTCTCAAACGTTATGACAATGTCACGTTTTAATGTTCACACAATGTTTAAAACAATTGTTTTTTATGATGGAGAGAAAAATATCACTCAGGGGTGCATCTGGTACTCACAATCATAACTATGGGTGCTCCAGAAGGGAAACAATATTCCAAAAATGGTAAGTGGATCCTGATGAAAGACAAAAAAATCCACACCCAGACACCTACAAAGTTATGAAGGTAAAACAACATGATCTCACGAAATTCCGTGGGATAGTCACAGAATTTTTTGGTCATTTTTCCGTGGCATTCTCACAGATGGCCCTGCCACAGACTTTCTTTTCCGTGGCATTCTCACGGATTGGTTACTCAACTGCTTTTTCCTATTTTCAAACCATTGTCTCTTTGGTTTAGGGTTAGATTTGGTGTTTGCGTTAGCAAGTCACTTTAAGTATTGGTTTATACTATTTTTTCTGATGTATTCATTTATATTTTCTAAACTTTAAACAATTGTCGCCTGCTGTTGGGGTTAGATTTGGGTTTGGGTAGGGATGTCATTTTATGTAAATTTAACCATAAACCGAAGCGACAATGGTAAGAAAATAGGACAAAACAGTTGAGTAACCAATCCGTGACTATGCCACGGAAATTTGTTTTTATTTTAAGTGCTAAATAAAAAACCATCACAGAACTGCACTTTTAACTTTACATTACCATAACAAATGTGTTTTATACACAAAAAGTTAATGCAACCAGGGAAAACCTAGCAAGCAAAATGTCAAGGGTCAAGAGTCCTACTAAAACAAACACTGATCACCATAACGGTGAGTTAAAATGAAAAAACAAAACATCAATATCTAAACCTAATAAGTGAATTATGTTTTCCACAGCAATATGTTTTGAGAACATTCAGAAATAATGTTTTAAAACAGTTTAAAATAATAAAATTCTCTATCATTTACAGAACAAGCAGAAATGTAAATAAAGAAAACAGCTGTTTTAAACATTGTGTGAACATTAAAACATGACATTGTCATAACGTTAGAATGTAAGATTCCTCTAACCTTCAGACAACCCAAAAAACTTTTTTAAAACGTTTAAAAAACTGGACACTTTTTATGATGGAAGAACTTTCTTGAGAATGTTGGGAACTTTCAAGGAACGCTCTTAGAACCATTTTGTCTGGCAGTGTATCGAACAGACTGATCTCACGGCAAGTCATGTTATAGTCATGAAACACAGGTGTCCATGGCACAAAAATCAGCTTTTGTTTTGTGCCTTGAGCACGAATTTCTATAAATAGTGTTTCATGTCCATTGCACAACTTTCTTTTTCGTTTAATTTCATGTATTGTTTTTTCATAGTTTTTTCCTATTTCCTTACCATTGTCGCTTGGGGTTGGGGTTAGAATCACTTTTTGTTACATTTTTAGACATCCTAACCAAAACCCCAACTCCAGGTAAGAATAGTTTTAAAAGGGGAAGAAAAACATGTAGAAACCAATACATAAAAGTACATCCTAAGCCAAACCCCAAATCTAACCCCAAGCGACAAAAAAAAAAACAGTAAACAATACATAAAATGGCACGAAAAAGAAAGTCGTGCCACTGACATGAAAAACTATTTTTATAAATTCGTGCTGAATGACATGAAATAGACATTCACGCTCAAGACACAAAAAAATATCTAAATATTGTGCCATGGACACAAATAAATGTATCACATTTTCCGTGACTATAACACGAATTTCCATGAGATTATGTTGCTATCGAACTAACTACCATTAACTCTCCATAACATTTTATCTTTGCTTCAAGAACCGGCTTAAAAACATATCTATTTTATACCAATTCTGGCAATATGTGTGGCTAATGTGTGTTGTGTTCAAATGTTGAAATGTAAACAATTATGTTAGCTATGGAAAGCTGCTATGTATATATGAATACGAAGTAATACGATTTCTTCTTCTTCAGCATGTTTACAATGAATGGCAAATTATAATCATTCCACAGCAAATCTTGAGTGCAAAAGTTAATGTGAGAAGCAGAAAAACATTAAAATTGTAATTTGCTAAAAGTCTACTAAAAATTCTCCACAAGAAACTGTGGCAGCAACAGATTCATCCATCAGTATTTAACAAATACACAAAACATTAGTGAAATATAGACAGTAAAACATTTTCTGAATAACTTAATTATTGCACTAAACCGTTATGTGTGTGTTAGTATGTGTGCATTTGTCTGTCTGAAATGGGAAACCCAACGATGCCAAGCGAACACCACTCAGCCAGGCATTTTACTGGTAACTACAGGAAACAGGCTTGGTGTGAATGAGCTGATTGAATCCACAGGTGCAGCTCCAGAGACCCAGCCCAAGCTCGCCGGCTTGGCCCAGACGGAGCACACTCTGACCCCCACAAAGACGGCCCTCATCCCCCCCTGCCAGGCCCCACCGGTCCCTGACCCAGTCCAGCCTTGCCATGAAACCCACAGAGACGATGGGTGCTGGGGATACGGATGTGAGCCCCCCGGCACCACACCACCCCATTCAGCACCCACAAGCTGGAAGGAAGGACGCAGATAGCAGGAGGGGGGCGGTGTTGCGGGTGGACACCAGGTTCTTTCTTTCCCTCTCTTTTTCATCTCTCTCTGTCTCAGTGTCAGAGCAGGTGTCCTTTTCTGCCCACTCTTCTCACCCTTCCTCCTTTCTGTTGCCGTTTCTTTTCACATACACGTTCACAAATATACAGCTGACAAACATCCCTGCTCTAATCTATCACAGGCTGTCTTTTATAGGTCAACTAGAGACACACACACTTCCACACACCGCAGCACACTGGCAGGTTGTGTTCTGTTCTCCTGCAGGTGTCTGGCGTTGCAATTGCTCTTTAAATTTTCTTTCCTGTCTAAGCCTGCGAGTATGTGAGTGTGGATGCCATGATACTATTCACCATCACGACCACACTGGGTGCCACAACCTTTTTACCCTCCTTTCCTCCCCAACAGACAAATAGGAGATTCTGTCCTCCACCTCCCGCTTTCAACGTGAACAACAACATGCTTTCTGTTTGCTTCTCTTCCTTCCTCTGACATTTATAGGGACCTTAAATGATTGTGTCATGAATGGTTGGGGTAAAGAGATCATTACAAAGTATAGCATTGCTGTAAAGAATACAATAATTACATTCAAAGAATCACTATGTGCATGCTTGTTGGCTCACTTGTTTATGATTTAATTTGATTCTTCATCCATTAGCTGAATATTACACCTCCTTATATTTACCCTGCATTTAACGTTATCATTGCACTGAGTTGAACGCAATGAAGATATCTTCAAGCGAACAATCTCACAAGAACTTGGCTGTTCAATGGGATGGGGGATGTGATTACGGTCAAGTTTTTTAACCAACATTTGGATCATGTCCATCATTTGGAAATGATGATCAACTCATTAGCATGGAGGGCAGTCAAGGGGGCGTCAGGGAAAGAGAGAGAGAGAGTGAAAGAGTAACTCATTAGCTCATTACACCAGTGCTACTCTCATATTCTTATATGGTTAGGGAGTGTATGTTAGTTAGCCACAGTGTAAAGACATCTAAGAGGGACTTTGGACAGATTATATAATTGAGCATTTAATATTTAATTATTGCTGTTAGGAATATTAATACTCTTGCTAGATGAATATGAACTTCAAGAAGTAAGCTTTATTATTATTCAAGAAAGAGCTGGAGTTTGGAAATCAAGAGCTTGAAGGTAAAGTCTTAACATTCCAGCAAATGGACTTAAGCCTTAGGCTATGAATCACATTAGAGTTTCTGCAAAGTTCACTACTTCATTTAATCTTTTTCTCTCTGTCAACCTTACGTTTTCTTGTATCTCTTATCAGAATGCAGGCTGTACCTGGGTTTAGGTGCAGAGAACAGGGTGAGCACTCTTTACAGCAACTTATGCCAAGAATGGTACGGGTAACAGGAGCTGTAGGACCAGGCTCCAATGTTGCAGATCTCCAGGGGCCACTCAGAGCTACAAAACCCCCACGTGAACTGAGTGTGGAGGAGCAACAGGAGCTGAGGAGAAAGATCAACAGCCGAGAGAGGAAGAGAATGCAGGACCTTAACGTGGCCATGGATGCTTTACGAGAAGTGATGGTTCCTTATTCTCCCACCGGTGTAGGGGGGGCACTGCAACACCCTTACCTCCCTCCTGGAGCACCTCCGACTGGACGTCGCCTGTCCAAGATCTCCACGCTGGTGCTGGCCCGTAACTACATCCTGCTCCTAGGCTCCTCCTTGCAGGAGATGAGGCGTCTGCTGGGCGAGGTCAGCATGGGCGTCGGCGGGACTGTACCACGTCTACTGCTGGCAGGGGGGTGGCCATTTCTCACCGGGCCAGGACACTTTTTGCTCTCCCCTCCTGAACAGCAGCTGGGTGCAGCAAAGGGGCCTTTTCTGCCTCAGAACTCCTCGCCAGCCCAGGAAGAGTCCTCGGTGTGGGGGTCAAACAGCATATCGGAGAGCCCGGTGTGCCAGTGTGGGGTCTGCAGGACCCCAAGAGTGTTGCATATTAATCCTGCAGTACGTTTCCCAAAGTGAATTCAGATTGCCTTGGAGAAAGACATAAAAGTGTACCTGTAGCCCTGACAGATTTCTCTATCTGTGGAAGGTGAGGTGTCCGATTAATCTTTTTTTTTTATGCAAAATGTCACCATACAATATTTTGATGTAACTAATAACACAGCTGTTGAGCATTTTTCTCTAAATTACTTGGAGATAAGTCTTGTTTAAAATCCCAGACTGTCTACTACATTGAAGTTCTGTTTCATTATAGTTCTCCTTCAAATTCTCCATGATTATTTCTCTGTGTTTGCTAACAAATAAAAGTAGTAAAAATTAAACAGTTTGATTATGTTATTTAAAACTATTGGGAGAAAACACTTACACACTTACTGTTTTTTAAGTCTTGTTCTCTGATAGTAAAGTTGTGCATTTGTGTTTGCCTACATCCAAAAGGATTGAAATAATTAATAGTGCACCCTTTTTGGCAATACAAGGACGAAGCCTTTCTTTTACCCCACCACAGACCCCCATACAGCTTCCCAAACAAACCCCACATCAAAACCGGCACCCACAATAATTACTCCACCCTCTTTTTCCATCTTCACTGTCTCTTTAATTCACTCCCTCGTCCGCTGCTTGTCGAGGTAAATGCGTTTACATGGGCCGGTGTGGCGCCATTCATTGCTCTCTGTGAACAACATATTCAAACGCCCAGAAAATGTGTTTCCACCAAAAGAGTTCACTTACCGAAATTACGAACAACACCCTCTCCAGCAACCAAACTCTGACATGCAGGCTGGGTGGTTGAGTAAAAGAAGCAATTCTTTCAATCTCAGGGCAAAATGAACAGACCATGAAAGAGGGGGGAAAGCAATTCCAGCTTGTGGATAAGGGTGCGTGAATGAGAATGCAGATTATAATCATAAGAATAATGATAAAATACGAGGAGTAATCGGCCCTGAGGCAAAAGGGGATTAGTTCGGCCAGGCGCGTGAAAGAGGGCGAGAGGCTGAATGGAAGGAGTCTGTTGCCCATCGCCCGGGACAAAAGGAGAGGTAGATGCCATTAAGTGAGATTAGGGTTAATAGGCCTTGATTTTCTTACAAGGAGGTAAAAAAAAGAAAAAGAAGTACAGAGGAGGGGTGAGGTGGTACGGAGAAGTGGAAAAGATCAAAGTAAGACGTCCCGACTTAAAACCCTTCTCTTTGCGGGGACACACACACACTCGCGCTTTAACTTGCCACCTCTTACATTTACATATAGCTGCCTTATGTCCGCTGACAACTTGAGAAGATTACCTCACTAATTCTACCTCACTTCAATGCTTTCTTAAAGCCATCTTCTCCTGTCTTTCTATCCTGAGATGATAACTTTCCCCCTCTCTCTGTGATGATGATGGTGGACGTATTGTAAGAAGGATGTAGGGGTCTGCTCTCTCTTTGTGTTCAATCTTCAACTCATCAGTGCTGCTAAATCCAGCCACAACAAAATGAAACAAAAGAGGAGAGAGTAGAACGGGGTGTCATATTGCTCTCCACTAAATGCCAATGTGTCCTATACTTTTCTGGGATATGTAGCCAAACAAACTGACCTGTGAATTCTCAAATTCTCAAGTGAATCGATCTATTGGTTTTATTAACTATTAAAAATGGGAATTGTGTGTGAAACTATATGTCATGAGTGTGTAAGAATGTTTATGATGTGTGCGGGTGTGTGTGTGGGGGGGGGCTTAAACTGCAAAGGCCAATAAAACAATGCAAATGCACAAAATATTTTAGCATAGTAATGTAAAGAAATAGAAGCCAATACAAATTTCCCACCATAAACAAATGTGTGGGGTCTGTGAGGGCCAATTTAAAAAAGATATATTCATTTTGTCCTGTTTTTACATATACATAAAAATGTTATTCATGTTTGGTTCAGTTTTAAATAATTATAGTTTGCTTTATTTGATAACAATAGAAGTCTAGTTGTGTGTGTGTCAGGGAAAAGCTTAAGACCGATTGAGGGCCATCTATCCTGTGCTTTGGGTGAAAAGATGAGTGTGAGAAGATCTCCACTCCTCCTTTCAGAGCCTCTGCACACGTCCCAGGATTTATCTCTCTTCTCTCCGGCTTCTTTATTCCTGCAATTCGGCCAAAAAACACCAACCTCTTTGTGACTTATAAAAGGTTAGAGAGTCATCGATATATCACGCACACACACACAAAACACACCACATAGGAAACAACAGACAATATAAACATACCCGTAAATTAATACATTCACTACAATAAAGTTATGGTGCATGTTTTTAACATATTAAATTGTTAAATTAAACTATATTATTACTAGAGCAGCATGATACCAACATAACCAGGAGAGTAAAGCAACTGGAACATTTTAGCAACCTCCTAGCAAGCAACAACCACTCAGAAAACTTTAGCAACTACTGTACATACAGTTGCAACCATAGCAACCACTTAGCAACCTCATAGCAAAGCACTTATAACCTCTTCAAACACCTTAACTACTGCATAGCAACAACCTGACAACCACCACTTGAATGTTCTTCAGATGAAAATGTACAAATAGATTTTATATTTCAGAATAAGTCTCCACTCATGTGTGTAAAGCTTTTTAGTTTCAATTGATGACTTTTTACATCTCTTGAAAATTATCTTCAGGTTTTTAAAATTATTTTCTCTATCCCCCCTCTCTCATTTTCTCTCTCACTCATTTGTTCATCTCAACGTGGGGAGTCTTGACGATAGGAAATGCTGAGCCATAAATTGGAACATCTGAATGAAAGAAAGTCAGAGGGAGGGGTGGAACAGAGGACCCCTCTCTTCTTCCCACCCCTCTTATTTATCTCCCCATGCATTAAACCTCATGTGTCCCCACATCCATCCATCCCTCTCTCTCCACCCCAAATTCCTGCCTACTGTTCTCCAGCCCAGTTCAGCCCAGTACACACACTTTACTGGGCCGGTAATGACCTGTGCCATTAACCCCCTGAGCCTCTCACACCCTCTCTCTGTCACACAGACACAGTTTTATTGGCTTCCATAACAGTTGTCTCATTGCCCTAATGCCCCTGAAGATTGTGAGTGCTTCAGGGTGGCGTGGCATGGGAACAAACCAAAACCCAGCAGTTAAACACACTTACATAGACATTAGAAATGAAAGTTGTCAATGGTCTAAAATCTTAACCTTTCCAGCCAGCCCATTTTATTCTCTTAATGTTTTCCTATTGATTGCAGTTTCTCCTGCTTAAAAAAGAATTTGCAAACAGACTTATTTATGAATTGCATTGGACTAGAAAATAAAATATTAAATTAAGTGATGCAAACAAATAATTTTAGACTACAAAACTGGGATGGTACCCTTTAAACGGTCCTAACATGTACCATTTAGATACAGATATGTACCTTTGAGGTACTAATATGCACCCATTGGGTACAAAGCTGTACTTTTTAAAAGGTTACACCCCAGTGATAATTTGTGTACCAGTGTAGGTAAACTTATAAAGCCAGTTTCCCTCAAGTTCACACGGTGTACGGTAGTTTTATCATTTAAAACTTTTCCTTTTTGATAAATGTATTGAAAAATTTGCTACTTCATTTTGAGTCACTTCATTTTGAAATGTTGTTATCGAATGAGTGAAATAAAGTTAACCTAAAACTGACTTGTTTAAATATTTTTTTCTCAGAGAAATTGTATTTTGTGTCTGAATGTCATTAGTAGGCATGTTTCAGTTTTCATAAGGTCTGTAAAGAGCAATATAAACACACACTCACTCTTACTCTTTGGCCAGAGAGAGTTCACTCCAGTCTGAAGAGAAGAGCAAATACACATATACTTACAATCACTCACATGCACACACACACACAGAGAGAGACGCACTGTTACGGCCGAGTGTCCCTGTCGGCTTGGCAATGACCCAGTGGCTCTTAGTTTGACCTGTGCCCCAGCGCTGCCCTGGGGTCCAGAATGCCAGTTAACACATCACAGAGCTTTTCTATTCTCCCCTGTCTCTTTTTTCTTGTATGCTCTTCTTTATCTTCGACATGTTCCTGCCCTTCTTGCCCCGCAGAGGCGGCCGCGCAGCTGACAGGCAACAGGCTTTTCTCTTTCTCTCGCTTTCCCTCTCTTCTATGTTCCTTCTAGTTCTTTTTCCTCCTCTTTTCTGCTTAATTGAGTTGTTTGGCAGACGGGCTTGTCAACTCACCGCCACAGCGTGGGGAGTCGGTGTGTGTGTGTATAGACACACACAGTGAGTGTGAGATGGTCTTTGTGCTCTGCTAGACGGGTTAGTTTTTCACTGTTAGTGCTGCTTGACTAGATATTCCACAGAGTGAAAAGAGAGAGAGAGAGAGAGAGAGAGAGGGAGAGAGGGAGAGAGAACGAGGGACATAAATAATTTAATGCTTTTATGTCTGCAAGTGAAACAATCCCAAAAACAAACAGTTACAGAACATTCCAGCAGTATTTATATTCAAGACTTTTTTACTCTTATGATTTAGGTCCAGTTAGTGATTTTCGGATTTACCAAAGTTATTACTAAAGCTTTTCCAAATCTTTTAAATTGTTTACAATTTTTGTTTTATTATTTTACTCAAGGCACGAAAAAAGCTGAATTTCGTGCCATGGAAACGTATAAATTGATCAAATTTTGCGTGACTATAACACGACTATGAGATCAGTCTGGTATTGACATAACTAACATTACCAAGAATTAAAAAAAATGCTGAAAAACTATATTGTTTATTTATGTTAGTTACTGCATTTACCAATGTTTACTAATACAACCTTATTGTATAATGTTACCAATATTCTTTTCTCTTTTAAAATTACAGTTTAATTTGAATGCATGGGAAACAGGAATTGTTTCAATAAGGTCAAATACATGAATTAATTTCTAATAAAAAACACTTTTCACTAGAGAACTCAAGACTGAAATTATGGTTATAAAATGACCTTGCGTAACTGTGCCAACAAACACAAAATAAACTGATTATGTTTTTATCATTTGTGATGTGTAAAAAATATGTAAATACATTTATTTAATCAATTATTATAAAATAAAATTAACCAATTAATATTGAAAAAGCACTCCATACATTAATATGAGAAGAAAATCCATAGCTGACTGGTCATTTTAAAAGAGAGAATGGAAACAATGCAAAGCAGATAAAAGGGCACTCGGCCCTGACAGCCGAGCAAACACCATAAATATCTACCTCATTTAAGCCGAAAGTCCTTGCAGATGCTTCTATGTGCAGTATACTTCACCATGAGAGGCTCCCAGGACAAAACTAAAGCTTATCATCCTGTCAAACACATGTGCAGAGAAACGTAAACTTAAAAAAAGGAGTTCATGCTCATTTGCTGTTTGTATTTTACTGTAAATAAATTAATCTTTTAGTTTTTAATCTTTAAATTTAGTTGTTTTTTAATAAATTAAATATTGTGAACTCTTTATAATAAGCTTTTATGCATTAAGGTTATTTAATCGTTTAACAATAAACATTATTTTTTACATTTATTTATCTTTATTAATGCCCATTTATAAATACTATAGTTTATTGTTAGTAATGCATTTACTAACATACAACTTTGAAGGTTAAAAATGTAAATGTAAATTGAAAATGATATTTTTCATAATGTAAAAATTTGATTAGAAAAATAATATTATGTGTTAGTTCATGTTACTGAAACTAACTAAAGCCATAACCAGTGTTTACATACAGCCTTATAAAAAGTTACAGAATATTATTTTACTGGGAAATTATATTACAAAATAATCACCAAAAGTATTTATTAGTTAGTTCATATATGTCAAGTTTACAAGGTCTTCAAGCAAAGCAACGCAGATGCATCTTTTTATTATAGACATGTTCTATTAAGTTAAATATCCATAAAATAACCACATGTCTTCATTTTTATGTATAACATATCTGTACATCTATTAAGTTTATATTGTTTTATAATTAAATACTTTTATCAAACACAGTAAAGTACAGTCAATTAATACATGTATGTGTTGTGCTTTAAATTGTGGTTCATCAAAAACTGTATTTTGTGAACTTGAAACATCTTTTTAAATATACATGTAGAAATTCATGAGGCTTTTGGGTATGAGCCAAAGAAATCCTAGATAGTCCTTTCGTATGCGTGCTTGACCGTGCAAAGCATGTGCATTTCGCACAATGTGAGTGATGCTGTCATGCCCTCTTTTTCCTCCCCTGTGCACACTGCCGCTGATCACAGACAGAGAAGGGCAAACTGTGTGTGTGTATGTGTGTACGTGTGTGTGTACGTGTTTGTGTCATTTATAGACAAGGTCTGGACTTGAGCCACCTTACCACCCCAACCAAACATACACACCTCTCCTCATTTGGGGCACATTGACATCCATGCTAAACCTCATCACACGCACACACTCACCCTCTGGAACTGTACTGACAGCAGAGCTCAGCCAGACGGCAGACAGACGTTGTGCTGACCAGCGCAAACCTGCAGACACATCCACACAAGGGCAGTGGAGGAAAGGAAAGAGAGACGAGGAAAGAGAGAAGAAGGGTCAGATCCTCATCCTGCTTGCTGGAATGCCAAAACCAGCAGGCAGGATCAAAGCGAAACACTCTGCAGGGTTTGTAAATGCACTGAAAAGAACAGTTCTGTTCAAAACGTATTACTTAAACTGTGGTTTACCAACATTTCTCATATTCATTAAAAAAGAAAGGTAAATTAGATTTTACCCTAATATCTTGAAACTTTTTTTAATATGAAATTTTTGGTATATGTTCATTTCTGATACATATCTTTCATGTAAGAAACTAATTCTAAATATTCATAAACTGCACTTTCAAAGCTTATTAAATATTAAGTGAGAAATCACTATATATACAAAAACAACATATAATACAAAAGTGCAACTTTATTGTCAATTGTCCAAGCTTAAAAAATATCAATTTTAGATGATGTTATTATTTTGCACATATCTCATATGCTGTTATAAAGTCATTTTATTCAGTCTGTGTACTAATGTCCTTATGCTTATGGAGGGTAGTGAGAGAAGTGTGTGGTGTACAAAAAGCATTCTGTTCTGGTAAGGGCATGGGCACACACACACACACACACACACACACACACACTCATACACACAGGTCACTAGTGGTCTTGACTGGTCAGGTCCGCAGGTGCTGTTTGGCTTGACTGGAGCTTCGTTTGCATATATTTGCATACTGTCAGACAGCCTCAGAGAGTTGGAGTTAACCCAAAACCAGAGAGAGAAAGAGAGAGAGATGCACCACCACACTCTAAAAAATAAAGGTGCTTGAAAGGTTCACAGCAAGAACCTTTCTTGGATCCTTAAAGAACTGTTTAGTCAAAGGACCATTTCTTTTATACGTTTTTTTATAATCTAAAGACCCTTATTTCACCTTAAAGAAACTTTTTTGAAACAAAAAGGTTCTTTCTTAGATGTTAAGGGTGCTTTAAAGAACAATTTAGACAGAACATGTTCTTCTAAGGTCCATGATGCACCTTTATTTTTAAGAGTGCAAATGAGAAAGAGAGTTATCTAAAATCATTTTGTGTAGCTGGTGTACTACCTCTTTTTATATTTGCTCATACCTATGGCTTTCACTTGAAACATTGATAAGTACTATGGAAAATAATTTGAATGTTAAGAAATGTGATCTGCAATCCAACCAAAAAAATCAACCTATTATGGTCTTCTTATTACTGTATCTGTTACACTGTCAGAAAAAAAATTGCCCAAAAATGTTCCCTACATAGCTTTCACTAGGGTGGTACCCCTTAAAAAAGTAGACCTTTAAACCCAAAAAGTTCAGATTACTACCTAGATAATGGTACCAAATGGTGCATAAACCTGATCATTTCAACTGTGTAAATTTATCTGGTTACTGTCACATAGTTGCATTTATATCAGAAAGGGAAAAAGGCAAGAAGTGAGAATTAAAACACAGCCAAGAGGTTATGGGCATCATTAGTACCAAAAAGTCTGCACACTTCGAATCCATTACAAATAAACGTTAAAGAAACATGTTTGAAAACAGTGGTTTAGTGATAGGGACGAGACCGTCTATGCCGAGTCCGAGTCAAGACCGAGTCTTTGAAGGGTCGAGACCGAGTCGAGTCCGTTTGTTTTCAAATACAGTCGAGTCAGAGTCAAGACCGAGTCTTTGAAGAAGCAAGTCTGAGTCGAGACCGAGACCATAAAACTTGTCAGTTTTTATATTCATGATTTAATATCACCCCAGTTATATTAAATATATATTCATATATTCATATATTATTATATTCATGATTTAATATCATTTCACCCGTAGAAACATTAATCTTTATTGAAAGTGTGTCATATTTGCAGTCAAAATGTAACATACATTTAGAATTTGGTGCCTATTTGACCGAGAAAATGGTTGTCTGTAGTCTCACTCCCTCAACAAAGATATTGGACTTCCTTCTTTCAATGATGCAAAATGATGATTTTTACATCATTGAAAGAAGGAAGTGCAACACTGAAATCTGTGTTTCTCCTGTCTCAGTGGCAACTGAGGAAATGATGCACGACCATTCAAAAACATGACTGGGGTTCTAACTATACAAAGCTTTATGCAAATGGGGGAAGTGTCCCTTTAATAGTCAACAGTTAGGCCTACACACTAAGCTAGATTGGGAATTGTTTAGAGGAGCAGTCTTAATGTCTTAATATGGACTATGCTTTTGTTATCATTAAAAAATCCCTACCACTATTTTTCTAGAGATAAATAAACGGCTCTGATGGCAGAATCTGTGCATTGCACCATAGGATGTCATTTGCAAATAATGCGCATCACCAGACTCGAGTATACTATGTTTGGAAATTTTATTTAGTGATACAAATGGCACAAAAATTGTGTGCCACACACTGAACACACTTCAAATTAATGATCCTGTTTGTAAAACCTGTAAAAAAAAAAGTAATTTTTTAATGATTTACTATACAAAAATCATTCCACATGATGTAAAGAACAATCTGTGAAAATATAACCTTGATATATTTAATGTTTGTTGTTACTATTGTGTTATTGTATGTTTCTGGTTTTATGTATAATGCTTTGGCAATATTGTAAGTGACACAATCATGCTAATAAAGTTCCTTTAAATTAAAAAATTATATTTAATATCGAGTGAGTGTGGTCATTTCAAAGATTGAAATTAAAGTAAAATGAATGAGTAACATTGAACTTTAATGCTCCTTATCTCATAATTCAGTTATGAGACTTTAGCCTGGATTTCACAGAAAGGGTCTGTCTTAAATAAACCTCTCTCTCTCTCTCTCTCTCTCTCTCTCTCAGTCTCTCTCTCTCTCTCTCAGTCTCTCTCTCTCTCTCTCTCTCTCTCTCAGTCTCTCTCTCTCTCTCTCAGTCTCTCTCTCAGTTTGTCCTCTCCTGCTGAGGGACACTGATGCTTGTTTACTCCTCTGGTGTCTCTGGACAGGGAAGCTTGTAGCACAGCATGGGTCTCACACAGGTGCGAAACACACACAAACACTAAATATTACAAAGTGAGCGAGGCAGTGTTTCTGCACAATGATAGGTTTGAATTGAAAACATTTTAAATAATGTAGCAGGTTCTGTCAATATCTTTAAAATTACTGTTGCATGCTACAAATCAAATTTCTATAATAATTTTTTTTTTTTAGTTTTTAATAACATTTTACAGTTAAAGACCGTAAGAGTAGAAAACTAATAATCGATTAGAGGCATTGCAGTCACAAATCATAACACCACTAAAAAATAAATCATCACTTTATGCACTGACTTTCTGGATTTCAAAGTCTTTCAGGAGCTTGAATATAGGAATATATCTTATCATTGCACACTTACTGGCAGTGAGGATGTGTCTTTTTGTCCCCTGGAGACAAAAAGGTACTGAAGTCTTCAGTTAAAGTTATTGCATATCTAGCAGAAGCAAATAAAATTTTCTGATTCTTATACATCTCTTCACCTGATACTAATTGATCTTTAGAATTCCTATTGAAATGAAAGCATCTTATCGAAATCAAACTGGAGAACTTGAGTGCTAATGGATGGAGACTTAGATGGAAGGGTAGATATGAAAGTGTTACAGATTGACAATCGCTCTCTTTCTTTTGATACAAAGACTGGTCTGTTCCACAGCATTGCCGAATAGCCTGACCATCTGTCAACAAACCCCCACAGTACAAACATTGTGTTTATAGTGCGAACTGACCCGCACACACGCCGGCACACGCACACCTGACCGTCCCAAAGCATTACATCTCAGATTGTGTTCCTGCCAAGAGTTTATCACAATGGAACGCATCTCTTCCCTGTGCAATGATATCATAGAGAACCCGCTGCGCTCTTTTCTCATTCTACCTCTCTCTCCCTCTCTCTCTCGCTCTGTCTCTCTCTCACTCTGACACAAACCCTCTTTTTCAATGTGTGCGTCTTAAGCCGGCACAATAAGATCTGGTCCCCATACAGCGGGCATGACAGTAGAGTATTGAAACGCTATTGGAGAAGAGAGACGCCACTGTGTGACCGAAGACAGAGAAGAGACAGCATGAGAGAGAAGAAGAGAGAGTGTGTTTGTCAGTCCTTACAGCTTATGGAGCCATCTTTTACTAAGATGCTCATTATTGGCGTGTTTGTGTGTGAAAGAACCTGCTGGAAAAGACACACACACATACACACAGCTGTGAACAGGGTGTAAAAGAACAGAAACCCCCAGACTACACCAGCCATCACCTAGGCAACACGGTACCACCTGCATCTTTCTTTCTTATACACTTTATTTTATTTACTGATGATTACACAATACCATTAGGATGCTCATGAATGAATATGCAGCTTGGTTTATTATAACTAAAGAAGCTTTATAGTTTGTTGCACTGTGTGGCTCAGTTGCATCTGGGATGAACTACACAGTGTCTGAATTGCAATATGGAGGATAGGGCCAAACTGATCTCATACAAACTGATCTCATATAAAGTCAAATGCATAAATGTAAATACTATTTGTGGAATGTAGATTAGCTATAGTCCTGTAAAGCCCTTAGACTCTTGACATGCAACTTAAGAGTCAACTTTACAAAAGACAGTACATTAAAAAACATTAAAGGGATACTTCACCGATTTAGCATTCAGCTTTGTATCTGTAGAAACCCGGCAGTATTACCGAATGACCATGTTTCCCTCCCTCATTTCCCCCTGAGAGGAGAGATATCTGCATTTTGGTTCTGCAAAAAAGTCCTCCAATGATGTAATATGACGATTTTTGCATCATCGGAGGACTTTTTTGCAGAACCAAAATGCAGATATCTCTCCTCTCAGGGGGAAATGATGGAGGGAAACATGGTCATTCAGTAATACTGCCGGGTTTCTACAGATACAAAGCTGAATGCTAAATCGGTGAAGTATCCCTTTAACATTTACCTAATGTTTTACTTTGAATGGCATAAAGTTGATGTCAAATCTCAAAAAAAGTTTGAACAGGGTCAAAATTACACACAGAAAGGTTAACATGCATTAAAAAATTGCCAAATTGCAATATTTTGAAACTCAAGTCCAGATACATGTGCATCCAAGAAGCAGCAACAATAACAAGGTGAGATAGTGAATGCACCAGGGTTAATTTCCCCGGTGACTCTATCTCTCTCTTTCTCTGATACACACACACACAGTGTGGCAGGGGAAAGATGATCTGCAGAATTAAATGTTGTCAGGTGTGTTTTGTGCTTTAACTTTCATTCTGGGTATTTATCGGCACTAATGAACAACTCAGTGCAAGAGGGCTAATTGTGTGTGTATATGTGTGGGTGGGGGGTATTGGTTAATTTAGTAGAAGAACATTGGAGACTAAGAGACTGTGACATTTATAGGCAATTAAGGTTACAGAAAGAGGGATGAGAAACATGGTGTAGGAAAAGTAGGGGTGTAAGGTGAGCAATATTTGTGTGTAGTTGCACAACGTGCCATGATCTAAGTTAGGTTAGACATGCAGGCCTATTCCCCAAAGCTTTTTTGATTAGGATTCAGGCAGGAGTGTTCCTGTAGCTCAGTTGGTAGAGCATTGCATTAACAATGCAAAGGTCATTGGTTCGATCCTCGGAAACATATAGATTGAATGCATTGCACCTTGCTTTGGATTAAAGTGTCTGCCAGATGCATAAATGTAAATAACTATTTGTGGAATGGAGATTAGCTATAGTCCTGTAAAAGCCCTTACACTGTTTAAAGAGGTGATGAAGGTGATTGCACTGGGTCAAAGACATGTGGATGGACAACCCCTTTGACTGCATTTATTTAGACTGTGAAAGAATTTGACTGGCCTGGATGAAATCCAGACCTGAACTGTTCCAAATGTTCCAAATACCGGCATGTTCCAGCGTCTAGTGAAAACCTTTGTGAGACGTCTAGAAGCTGCCAGTTGATTTAAATGAAATGTTACAAAACCTGTATCATTAAACTGAATGTGCTATTATTCAGGTACCTAAACATGTTACAGTTTAATAAACTTTACTAACCCGCTCAGCAAGATTGTCTTCAGACATCTGCTTTTTGAGGACAGCAGTTGACCTTAAAGTAAAAACATAAAACTCAGATGGCAACTCAAAAACAGCCTGGCAGACAACTAAACACACACACACGCCCCCAATTGAGTCATTTAGTGCCTGATGCCCAAGCATTACACAATCCAGCACGGCTGATAGTCATGCTTGTTTCCATCGGCAACAGCTGCTGGGAGGCGATGATGTCGTGCCGCACAATACGGCATGTGAGCACTGACAAAGGCGGCACTGTGTTGGCGCAATGCCGTCACGGCCCGCTTAGTAGTTCGGCTGCCATCAACGTTTGCTTGTTTTTGTTGTTATTGTTGCTGCGGTTGTTTAGAGGCCTGTTTTGGAGACTGGGAAGAACACAAGGGTCTTAACCCCCTGGTCTCACAAATAGCCACAAAGAAGGGCGCATTCAGCGGCCGCAAACACACAACAATGCACCACACGAGGGGGGAAGTAGGTCATGGGAAGAAGCCCTGGATCTGGACGGAGATGCATTGTGGGTAGACGAGGTCATATGGCGTGGTGTGTTTTGGAATATCATGTATATTTGAGGCTTAGCGGCTGGTGAGTAAATATTCCCTTGATGTTCACCCTGACGACCTCTTAAATCCAGTGGGTTCTCGCTGGAGATTTGATTGTGTTCTCATTAGTAGGCATTTTCACTGTCTTTGTTAATTGTGTCCTGGTCTCTCCACACCTGGATCCACCTATGCATCCCTCCTGTCCATTCTCAAATTCATTTCTTTTACTTCATCTAGTATTGTGCAAAAGTATTAAGCCATCACAAGCTTTGTTGTTTTAGCAAACTTTAAATTACCATTAAAGTAAGAAAATTCAGTGTTTAGTGTGATCTCCCTTGTGACTAAAGCACATTAATTTCGTTTTAAGAGAGCATGCAGGTTTCTGCTATTACTTAACTGTAAGAGGAGCTTGCACTAAATACTTGACGCTTTAGCTTATCATTTTATTAATTTTTTTATTACTGCATACAAATTTCTGAATTTTCTGGTTGTATTGGTTGAAATTATTTTTAATGATTATTATAGCATTGCAAAAACAGCAAATCTGACATGATGGTAAGACTTTTGTATTTCCCAATTCTACTTTCAATGCCATTATTGCCTTTTACTTCCTAATGGCACATTTTTGACTTTGTTGTCCTGGCCACACCTTTTCTCTGGTTAATTGTGCTCATAAGGATTTGTTCCCTGTCACAACTGGAGAACAGACCGTACACAGACAGCATACAGCCTGCTATCATTGGCCCCTGAAGGCCCTCAAGACGGCCTTTCTGTCCCTAGGGCCACACCCACACAAATACAAGTGCACACAAACATACAAGTGCATTTCTGATTTATTTAACCGTTCATATACTCTTCCTTTCTAATCTCAATATGTGTACATTACTAATACACCTATTTCTTCCAAATGAAGTGTTCAGTAAATTATTTCTCTATTTTTACGTATACAGACATGAATGTACACAAGAAGTCACCAGGGGCCAATGAAAAACTATGCATTGATATTGTAGCTAACAGGCAGTTTTGGGAATAGCTGGTCCCAAGATCGGCGGGTGGGGGAGGTAAGATAGAGTAACGAAGTCTGACTGGGAATTCTCATAATATGTGGCATTGGGACATGGGGACCAATGTATTGTAACCTGATTGAGAAAACACTTCATTATGTGTCTATGTGCGAAGAGAAGAGGTCATTAATGTTGCACTGTAGACAACAACAACAACTGCAATAGTGTTTCTGCTGTAATAGGAGAGGAATGCCATAAAATGGTGACCTTTAAAAAAAAGTATTCGAACTTTGCACGAAACATACAGCAAGCAAACTTCAAGGTGTTTAGCTATTGAATAATATTACATATTTAGGGGTTTTGACAAATAATAGTATAAACAACATGTATAAACAACAATTATACATCCTGGTACACATGCATATTAAGGTAGTATTTGGTTCCACTTGGTTTTTTCGTAATTTTATTGGAAAAACTTAAAAATGCAACAGTACAAACCCGTTAATTGATTAACTCTAAAAAAAACTTGACTTACAGTTTACAGTTAGAAACTGTATTAGTTTTAACAAAACATGACGATAAAATAATGTAAAATGTTCCGTTTTTAAAAGTAAAAAATGTGTAAATTATCATATATTTTAACAATATTCAATGAGAATAAACATACTTTACAATAAAATGTTGTTAAAATTATGGTTTATTACTGCTTTTTTCCAAATGCAAAATATCAGGTACCATTTACAGTTTTCACTGTAAATGTTAACTGATATTTTGCATTTGGAAAAAAGCAGTTTCTCTGAACCTCATGGGTAAGGGGACTTTGGCACATTTGGCACAGGATGGTACAGTCGGTGTGCTGCTGAAACGCATATGTTAGAGTTGAGGGTGACTCTGTGTGTGTGTGTATATATATATCAGGGAATGTGGTTATCTCAATAAGATGTGTGTGTGTATGTGAGTGCTGTGTATCGGGCATGTGGTTTCCTCAGTGAGGGGTCTTGCGAGTCCTTCAGTCGGACAGCTGGAGGGCCAATCTGTCCTCTCGCTCGCCCAGTGATGGCAGGGCAGATAAGCGGCCACCACGGACCCGACCGTTACCCCTCTGCCCCAACACACGCGCACACACCCACACCGGCAGCCCAGGAGCAGCCCGCAGCCGGGGGCTGACAGCTCGACACAGCCGCCTCAGCATGGGGTCAGCAAAGGGAGGGGAGGAGAGACCTGAGGGAGGGGCCGAAGGTCTGGAGGTGGCCGTTATTGCAGCCAAAGCCAGGCTCACTGCCAAAAGCGAGAGAGACAGAGAAAAAGTGTGTCCAGATATACCAGCCAAGTGTTTAAAAGCCACTAAATGGCTGTCTAATGTGTCTGTCACTTTCCTGTTGTGCCTCTACAGTCCATTTCTGGAAAGGCTGTCTTTGAAAGTCTTAAAAATAGGAAAGATTATTCCATCCCCTGCCTTTATGAACTCTTTATGAAATTTTTTTTTTACATTACAGCCATTACTCTCATTCATGTATTAGGTTTGGAAAGTAACCAGGACAAATTCCTCTAAAAAATGCTACAGACTTTTAAAAGGTGAGGGCCTTCTCAACAAACTTTTCGTTACAATTCAAACACCAATTAATTACCACCAATGTCTTTCTTTAGTGATATTTTGATATCTTCAATGTTCCTGTTCAGTGAAAACTGATTTAAATAAAAATAATTAGAAACCCCCTATTTGTCCTTTGCCAGTAAGTTAGACATAGTAAGTTGAGGTTGTAAAATTATAATTTAAATATGGGGACCTATTTTAAGGTCATACCTATGGAGAAACTAATTGGGTTGACACATTTACCCATACTCCTTTGCTCCGCAGGCTGCAGGTACAACCCCACTCACCTTAAAACTCTAGCTGTGCGTCCTCATCACATCTTTTTATGGTTAAACTATGCGCGACTATGTGCATTCATCCACTTTCGACACATTTTAATGTCTGTTTTGTCTTCAGCAGTGACTGACAAACATTGGTGTGATGCCAAAGGTTTGTGTGTGTGTTGTGTATATAGGTTCTTTTAGAGGGCATGAACTTGATTTCAGATTGAAGCTGGCACCATCTGTCTATGGGACCTGCGATGCCATAGAACGGTGGCAGGATGTCCCGAAACGCCTTCCATAAACACACTCACACTGGGTTAAATGGGAAATACACAGCTGTCTCTCAGACCTTAGGTTTCTTAATTGGATAACCTCTAACATAACACAAAACATAAAAAACATGGTGTTCTGATGGCCAATGAGGTTTGAGTGACTGTGTGACCTGTCATAATAGTCACAAGATACTACTATTTCATGTAATGCCAATTCTATAACTTAATTTACATTTCTTTTATAAAATTCAACATGCTTTTAGTAACTATGTTTTTTGTTAAATTATTTACTATTTTTACTACAACAGTTTAGGTGAGTTCACACTGATCCAATAAATGACAACAACACCAACATTCTCCTTAGAGCCTTTTACTACAAATATAATGGTTTAACTGCATTCCTGTTGTGAGCCCATAGTTGTTAATAAACTATGGTTAATAGATGATGCAAATTAAACGGTGTAATTTATGGGATCATTTCCTGCCATTCAAATTAAATAAACATTGATCGAAATAAGAATTAAGATATTTTATATAAGTTAAAATTAAACCAGCTTCTCCCTATAGAAAAACTGAACAGTGACATCAGATCTGTCAACATACCACAGTAGGCCTACTGGATGCTTCCCATATTCATGTACTATGGTATTTACATGGTACTCCAAGAGACTTCAAATAATACAATGGTTTTATACAATTATCCAGTGATGTCATTGCACCCTGGCATAATTTCCAAAAAACAAAGTTTAGTTGAGAAACTGTACAGTGTTGCTTTGGCGCCATCTGTCGGTAAGTTTGAGGAAACGTCTCTCGGTGTCGATCGATGTTTCTGTGTTCTGCGCGTTTGTCTGACACCCTGTTTGTTTTGCTTCGATGGCGGCAAGGGGACTCTTGTTTAGTTTCATTTGTTTGTTCTTTTAATGATCATTTATTAATGGAGAAAAGGAAATTTAATATCAATTTGGACGACTCAAAATTCACCAAGGAGAGAAGTCCGGTGTGTATTGTTAAACTCGACCTTTTACATCTGCATGTGATTATGTTAGGATAGTGATTGGGTCTAAACCGGTAACTGTAAAAGATGAATATTAAAACCTCTACATGAATTATCATCTGTTTTTTTTCTTATACGTCATATAACTTAAATATACGTCCGCCTGATCCGCTGCTTAAACGTGACTGCAACAAAGTGGTGTTCACCCAAATTTTCTGAAATTTAACGTTACTAATAAATACATTCATTCATTCATTTAAATACGGTCCTGTCATCACTTAACAATAAACGAATAGCTACATTTTTACTTTAAGCTAACGTTAAATGTAAAGTATGATCCCTACCGTGCTGCATATTGTAAAATGCGCGAAGTCTTCTACGACATTGACCATTGCTTTTTATTTTCTGTTTCGGCGTGTTAAAACGATTAAACGTGGTGTATTTTGAGGGCCCCAGTTGGCTATTAACTAAAATTTGGTACTACTGATTGGTTAGTTGCATGTACTTTTGTGGAAGATCATCTGCTAGAGAGAATTTGATTGGACGTCTGTGTATGCAAGATCACTCATTAACAAGTTTGTCCGTTTTCCATAAATTTAAGGTTGTAAGCTAAGTAAATTGTTTTTCAACTTACCTTGTGTACTAGAGATTTAAAGGAATTGGTTAATCATTGCAAATCAAATAAACATTTCGCTTCCAGTACAAAATTAGCTTTGCAGTAACAAAACTAGCCTATTTAATACTATATTGAGATATGGGAATGTAAAATGATTTGGCTTTTTCCAAAGCGACTTATTGTAAATTTAAAGTATGCAGTTATCAGTTGTTGGTAAAAAAAAACCTTGAGTAAAATAAGTGGAAAAATAAATAATATGCTACTAAACTTTAAAACTAAAATGGGGATCTCTGGA
This sequence comes from Paramisgurnus dabryanus, assembly GCF_030506205.2. Classification (NCBI taxonomy): domain Eukaryota; kingdom Metazoa; phylum Chordata; class Actinopteri; order Cypriniformes; family Cobitidae; genus Paramisgurnus; species Paramisgurnus dabryanus. The sequence goes on from NC_133351.1 coordinate 14,192,846, forward strand.
GTCATGCAAGTAACCTGGTTTCCTACATTGATACAGGTGGCATCTTTGTTCAAGACGAAAGATGGCAATGTAGAGATCTCATCTGCTCAAAGTGCTCCAACAGCTCCTGGCCAACCACTGTCCTACGCAGATTTCATAGTACAGAACAAAAACAGGACTATTCAGGGAGCCGCCCATGGATCAGAGAAGCATACATCTGGTGCCCAAAATACAAATAATGATCCTGCAGGCAAAAGTTGCTTAAGCACAGCTGGAATTGAGTCAGTAACTAAGACCTCCACAGATTCAGGGAAACCCGAGACTGTCCAGCAGGGACCAGCTGAGGTACCCACAAAAGAGGATGGCCAGAGTTCGGAGAGCTGTGTAATTGCTCCTCATCTCTTAGGATCAGGAAACAGTATCATTGTCAGTCCTCGACAGGTCTGTGTACTGTATGTTTATTGTCATTAAAAGTACAGTCAGTAATTTGTTACACTACCGTTTAAAAGTTCAGGATCACTTACTAATTCATGTTATGTGTTCTGTGTTATATAATAAATGTTATCCAAAATAAATCAAACTTTGGTTATATTTTATCACCTGAAGTGTAGTCACCTTTGCAAAATCTTATGGCATTTGGCTTTTATTGGCTGCTTTTTCTCATTGATATATTTAGTTGAATGCTGCATTCTGGACAATTTAGATTTAGGATATTTCCCCCCTCAACTTAGAATAATAATACTGTGTCACTCTTTTAATGTTGGATAAATGTTTTGATGTAACTTTAATGTTATTAAATGCTTTTAATGTTACTTAATTCAGATATTATTTTGTTTTGATGAGATATCCTAAATCTGAGTTGTCTGGAATGCATTTATTCATTCAAAAAAATGTTTTAATAAAATTTTAGTTTTTTTATGAAAGAAATGAATTAATATGTTTGGCACAAGCATATTGTTGTCTATGAAATTAATATCAAGCATTTAAATTTATACCTTTAGATTAAAAGATTTCTAAGATAATTATAAACATTTCAGTCATGTGATCCTAAACTTTTGAACCAGTAGTGTATACGCAAAAAATTCTGCCCACAAAGTTTCAATATAAATATGAAAGTGGTACGAAAGTGAGCAGACTTAACAGTAACAGCCACCACGCCACATAAAGGCTTTGTCGAAGAGAGGTACATCGTACAAACGTTGCAAGATGAGCGCTTGTGTCCGACTGGGGAAATGCCCTAGCTATTGATTGTGCATCTAGTGCTAGACTGAGAAAACACATTGTCAAATAGATACAAAATAAAAGAGAAACAGCTATGTTGTAATGCAGTTAAGCAATGTTGCAAACTTGATTTATCCAAATCGGTTTCAGAAAGAGGTCAGTAACTACTGGGCCAAATAAAAGCCTGCAAGACAAAGAGAAACTTATAAACTATATAAAAATACCATACCATAGACCTATAGTTGCATTATATAAAATGTAACATTGTGCCTGTTGTAATGGAATATTAATTTTATCTGTCTTGCAGAGAGGAAACCCCATCCTAAAGTTTGTAAGAAATGTTCCTTGGGAGTTTGGAGAAGTGGTGCCAGACTATGTTTTGGGACGGACAACATGTGCTCTCTTTCTCAGGTTGGTTTGTGGTTATATGAAATGCAAGTGAGCAGATGGTCGTATACCTCCTTGATATTTGGATATTCATTAATATGAGTTGTTTTTTATTATTATTGCCTAATTTTTAGGGGTGGGGCGATCCAATACTTTGGGTCGGTATCGGGCTGATCCGGACCTTTTTTTTTTACTGGCTCGGGTATTGGGCTAAAGTGGGCCGATCTAAATCTGATACTGTGCATTACTCATGGTTGTTACTGTCAAGCTATATAAAAGTCAGACTATTATAAAAGCACCATAAATGTTTTTATACACTATATTCAAAGTCTTCCTAATATATTCAACAGCTTTATGCAGAAAAAAAAAGCTCGCAGAGTTAATGCACTGGAGTAGTGGTGAATTAAACGCGTCATAGACACACACACACACACATTAAACGTAATTTAAATATCTGATTAAATAGTCTCAGTAAACTGCTGTGTGAATGCAATACACTACATGCCTAGCATTATGTTTTGACAGTTTTTCATTTCAAGTGACAGCTTTTGTACAGGACACAGTTTCATCAGGACACCAGCTATATTAATTGACTGAAGTCCTGAAGTCATTCGATTAGAATTAAAAATTTGAATTTAATTTCATTTAGGTTTAAGAGGTCCTGCAGCTGCCTGCTATTATGCAGGGTTTTATGTAAGAAATTAGTTTTATTTGACACAAATGGTGAGTGTTAAGTGTAGCTAATTTAGTATAATAGTAACTATAGAAAGTGTAAGTTTTGAAACTATTTATTACTGTTGGTTTTAAACATGTGAATGTGCACCTTTTGTCAGGGTGAGAATGGAATGGTCTCAGTTAAGGTGTGAAACCACATCATCATCAGCTGTCTTTGCAATGGAAATTAGTCAGAATTCAAAGAAGCGAGCATAGGTATAACAATGCTTTATACATTCAAAAAGGTGTTAAACCTTGAATGTATGTATGAAGTACATTTTCTGCATGCTTGTCTAGAAATAATACATGTTCACACAATAGAGTGGACTGTATCATTTCATAATCCGCGAAATATACATATAACTATAACTATAGTATATAGCTAAATATAATATGCTTTTTATTGGGTTTAATAAAACGGTTAGTTCCTGTCCTTGAATCTTATTTTATGATAAAACTGATGCATTCTGTGCATCACCCTTAGCAACATAAAGGTGATGCATTTTGTTGCGGTCAGGGTCTATTTTTTATACAGTACTGTGCAAAAGTGTGCAAAAGCCACATTCTACCATTAGATTTGTGTTTTTGCAATTGTATAGTGATGATCATATATAATTATTTTTCAGTCTCTTTATTAGAATACAACCAGGAAATACAGGATATGTGTATGTAGGACTAAAAACTGTGTAAAAGTATAAGCTGAAGTGTCAAGTATATAGGGTCAACTCCACTTCCACTTGAGCAATAGCAGGCAGCTGCAGGATCTCTTAAACCTAAATGAAATTAAATCCTTATTTCTAATTCTAATCAGAAGACTTCAGTCTCCTCAAAAATGCTCAAGATGTGTTTCGTGTCAAGAGAGGTCACACTTAATACTGACTGATGCCCAGAAGACGACATTTAGTTCTGAACAATTTTTTGTGTATATATTTCCTGTATTTTCTGTTTGTATCTTAAAAAAGAGTGGAAAATAAATATGCATGGCCATTAAAACTTTGCTAAAACAACAAAAATGTGTGTACTGTCTATAATAATTATGTATATATTTCTTAAATATTTACATCATTTTATTCTGCAAATGATTAGTTGCGTCATGAAAGTTGAGTTGATATTTTGTTTTAATATTTTGTACTGTGTGATAACTTTTATAAAAGCAATAAGATCATGAATAAGTCGTGGAGGAAAGGAGGTTACACGATATAACACAGCCTTTCCTAGCCACTGCTTTCTTAAATGAATAATATATTGACTCTTTTCATTATCATGTTTTAAAACTTATTACATTGTGTGATGTTAATAAATGTGAGGAACATGGCTTTGCTATTGGATCACCTGAGGGGAATGTGACTTCATTCAGCCATTAAAATTGAATGATTGAAGATTGTTAAACACATTGAGACAAGAGAAGTTAAGTGTCAATATCTGGTTTTGTAGTTTAGTGATAGGATTGGTTAATGAACATGTTTCTCTCTGACAAGAGAAGTTAAGTGTCAATATCTGGTTTTGTAGTTTAGTGATAGGATTGGTTAATGAACATGTTTCTGTTTCTGACCCTAGTGTGCGCTATCATAATCTGAACCCAAATTATGTCCATGAGCGTCTGAAACAGCTGGGCCAGAGTTTCACCCTCAGAGTTTTGCTCGTCCAGGTTGATGTGGTGAGTTTATATATCTGTTCTTATGGAGGGAATTTCCCTATTTACACATTCATTTTATTTTCTCTCCCTATTAACATCATCTGTATTTCCTTGATGTATTTAATGTTTTAGGGGAGGTTTCCAAGACAGGGTTAAGATTAATCCAGGACAAGGCCTTAGTTATTTAAGACATTTATGTAGTTTTTACAAACAAACCTTACAAGAAACAATACTGGTGTGCATCTTGAAGCAAAAAAAGGTGTTAAAAATTAAGGTCTTAATTAAGGCAGCTCAAACATGCAGTTTAGTCTGCGACTTATAAGCCCTTTCTGGGAAACTGCCCCTTAAAGTTACAAATATTGAGGATGGGTTTATTGTTCTCTCATTTATCAGAAAGACCCACATCATGTGCTGAAAGAACTCGCTCGAATATGCATCATGGCTGACTGTACCCTCATCCTGGCCTGGAGGTACAAGGTTAAGAAATCAAGTGGGAGGGGGGATTTCTTTGTGGAACAGTTAAATGTAGGGTTAGGGTTAAGAATTTATGAATCATTATCCTAAGCATTTTTTTCACCTTTTACCAAGTGCTGTTAATCTTTGTTGCCATTTGTCCCCAAAACATTTTTTGTGTTAAACGTGGGGGAAGTGTAATGGTGGTGGTATTTTCATTTTTAGTACATCAAGGCTTTTTTGTTAAAGCCATACTCCAGCAAAAAATGAAAATTACCCCATGATTTACTCACCCTCAAGCCATCCAAGGTACATATGTCCATCTTCTTACAGACTAACACAACAGTTATATTTAAAAAAGTCATTGCTTTTCCAAGCTTTATAACCGTAGTAAACAGTTACAAGGGAACAACTTCTGACATTTAAACCCAAAAAAAGTGCATCCACCCTTCACAGACATAATCCACACAGCTCAAGGGGGTTATAAAGGCTTTCTGGGGGTAATCTATGCAATATTGTAAAAAAAAACAATATTTAAAACTTTATAAACTACAATAAGTTGCACTGTGCAGACTCGTGTGGATTACGTCTGTGAAGGATGGATGCACTTTTTTGGACTGTTAGTGTTTACTGCCATTATAAAGCTTGGCAGAGCAAATAAATTGTGTTCCTCTGTATGTCAAGGTTGTCTTGAGGGTGAGTAAATCATGGGATAATTTTCATTATTTGCTGGAGTATCCCTATAAAAATTGCCAAGCCTGATTTAGCAGTGTGTGCTGCTGTTCATATACATGATCACTGAATGGAACATTACAATTACATTTCTGGAAAGGGCTTTATGTGCGATTAATGCTTTTGTTATTTAAAAGATACTTAAAATTAAAGCGTTAGTTTTATTACTGTTTCTAAATATACCTCTGTGTGTGTGTGTATGTACAAGCCCTGAAGAAGCAGGTCGTTACCTTGAAACATATAAATCTTATGAGAAGAAACCTGCAGATCTTCTGAAGGAACAAGTGGAGAAAAATTACCTATCCCAGGTTAGATGACACCAATGTAATAATCCCAAATAATATACAAAAGTGTAGATACTGTAGTGGCTGTCATGCTTAAAAAACTCTTCTGGTTAATGTGAATAAATACTTCCTCTTTATATTACAGGTAACCGATTGTTTAACCACAGTAAAGTCAGTCAATAAGACAGATGCCATGACTCTCTTGTCTACTTTTTCTGTAAGCAATCCTATTCTTTATACATAAACATTATCTTATTAAAACCATTAGCCTGTTTTAACTTTGCAGTCTTTAAAGTTACTTAAATTTTGTGTTTTCAGTCTCTGGAGGGCATCATTAATGCTTCTAAGGAGGAGCTTGTGTTGTGTCCAGGACTTGGTCCACAGAAGGTACGTACAGAGATATTTGTTTTTCTTGTCAACAAGCTTTAAGCCTTGTGATCAGTTATGAGTACGTTTAGATGCGCACCAATAACGTGATTGTTCAGAGTAATGACTTAATCGCAGTAAGATGTTTACATGACTCCAGAAACGTCTTCACTCCTGTTCACGTGCAATTTTCCTTATTTGTATTATTTGCTAAGAATTGTTATTCACATACACAATGCACACACAAATGATGATCTCACATTCAGTAAGTGTGTTACTAGACACTAGTCGATTTCACACATACAGTCTTTCCTGGTAATTTACTGTTAAATTGCAGTTATAGGTCATGTGCGAACAGAAACTTGCTGGTAAATCAGTGTTGCCTATTTACTAGTAAGAGAGGTTGTAAGATTACCAGTAATTTACCGGTACGCTCTAGCCTGGGAAAACCCAGACAACTTCCGGCAAATTAAGATTTGCTCTGCAAGTAGTCTGGCAAAGAGGCCATTCAAAGCCCAATTCTAATACCGAGAAATCGCGGCACCAATCAGAAACGTTGGGGCGGGCTTTACACAATGATGGCAGCGCAGCGACGGTGAAGCAGATATTTACATTACTAAGATGAATGCCGCCATGAAACATCACTTGTTTGAATCAGCTATCGCAGCTGTTTTAAGCTATTTTTAAACTTTTCCTTTTCGTTAAAACCCGAGCAAAAAACAACACTCGAAGCCTTCATATCTAAAAAAAAAGATGTTACTGACTGAATTCGGCAAAAGTCTGATATAGCTCTGCATACGTCATCTCCTTCATCGCTGTGATTGGTTTTTGGTCTATCCAATTGTACACAGAGGCATTTGAGAGAAGTCCGTTGGTGACGCCCCTTTGGAAATTATTTGTCTATGAAGCTTTGCCAGACCATAACTAAGTTACTACTGAGAATGGTCTGGTTTTAACCAGGCTAGGTAAGCGCTATGTGTGAACAAAATATAGATTATCGGCATTTAAAACGGACAGCATATTTTTGCATTTATTGGTAAATTCATTCTGGTAAATTCATGGTCATTTACTGAAATTACTGTGTGAAAGAGGCTACTGATTTAATATATTTACGTTAAACACTTTCCTATGTATGTATTTTGTTATTTGGCGCTGTGGTAAGCAGAGACATATTATGCCAGTGCCTTTGCAATGGTTGTATACACTACTGTTGCATTATTTGCGCTGTCTTTGGATGAAGCGATTATGCTTGCTCCAATTATGAGCTTGGTCACATTATTTTGATAGAAGTATCAAAGTTATGTGTACACACGAGGTAAATTGTAATCACAATATTGCAAAATCTCTTTATAACCGCATTATGAGTGTGCATGTAAATGTAGTGTGTATAGGCCTATTTTTTATGCATGCACTGTTTTTGGTTCACTTAGGCAAGGAGACTTTATGACGTACTGCATCAGCCCTTCATAAAAACCAAGAAGAAGGAAAGTGGATAAGCTGCCTTTTAGAAAATCATCAAGTATTTAAAAAGGCTCTAGAAGCCTCTGTTGCACATGGACACTGGGGGTTTCCAATGAGTCTATGGTTTCTAATGGTCTCTGCCTCTAAGTTGGGCATGTATGTATTATAGCTATTTTTGTGTGTGTGGTTTATAGGTCTAAATGTAACCCATTTTTGTCATTCTAAGTGTAATCTCATTTAGATGTATGATGTTAGTTGTTGTGAAAGGAATGTCAGAGTAATTTTCTTTTTTTTTGTGAATGGTATAATAAATGTCTGAATTATTTTGCAAAACTGAATTTTGAGTTGTTATTTAGAGGTGGTAGGCAAATATCAATATTTCATCACAAAACTCATAAACAAAGTTAAGGATCCCACCTGTTAAAAAATTGGGTTGAATCTGCAAATTCTAAATGAAAAGAGCACAAGTTTGAGCCCACTGAGGTTTGGAATACCAACCCATTATGAATTTTATATTACATTGCTCTGAGTGTGAACCACTGATCTATTATAAATGACTAGATTGCGCATAGAACGCTTACCGTAACAGCGTGAGGTGAAGCCAGTGCATAGTTCAAGCGGCCATCTTGGTGTGCCCAACGATCTAAATTCACCCGGTTTACAGCGTATTAGTCACACAAGATAATTTTTTAGGATATGTGTACATAAATTAATTGTTACTTCTGGTGTTATTTGCAATGTTTATGTTTTAATCAGGCAGGGTAGGGATTATAATAAAATGTTAAGGTGAGTGTGCCTGCTGCATTCTGGTAATGACACAGGTATAAATAAAGTTTTTTGACATTAAGCTCCACGGTCAGCTTTATTTCTCTGAATAAGTTTAGGTAACATAATTACAAAACCAGCAAATTATTGCATGCACATACGGTACAAAGCATGATTATTTATTTAGATTTCAGAATGAGCACGTTTGTCATTAACACTAAATATGCTGCAATCTGTCCGCTGATCTGATACTGTAATGAAGATGAATGTATAGTAACTCACTGTTTAGAAAGCAAAATATACAACTTTCAGTAAATAACTATGTAAATGCTTAGGACGACAATGATAATGTACAGGGAGACTTTAAAAAGGAGACTTGAAAATAATGTTTTATCATTAAAGTCTGATAAAGTCCATGGATTTAATAAATTGTTTGGGCATACAAATATGGCGGCGCAGTGGCATTACAGAAGCATTCCTATGTGATGCAGTGCCATCAAGTATGGTTTTTCAGCCTTGACCCTTACACACAGAGATTGTTCCAGATTCTCATAATCTTTGGATGATATTATGCACTGTAGATGATGATAAATTCAAACTCTTTGCAATTTTTCTCTGAGAAACTCAGAAAACGATAGTTTCGCCGCAGTATTGGGGAAAATTGATGATTCTCTGCCTATCTTGACTTCTGACAGACACTTTTTTATACCCAATCATGTTGTCAATTAACCTAATAAGTTGCAAATTAGTCCTTAAGCTGTTCCTTTTATGTACATTTAACTTTTCCGGCCTCTTATTGCTACCTGTCCCAACTTTGTTTGGAATGTGTAGCTCTCATGAAATCCAAAATGAGCCAATATTTGGCATGACATTTCAAAATGTCTCACTTTCAACATTTGATGTGTTATCTATATTCTATTGTGAATAAAATATAAGTTTATAAGATTAGTAAATTATTCCATTCCTTTTTTACTCACAATTTCTACAGTGTCCCAACTTTTTCTGATTTGCAGTTGTAAATAAATGCGAATTATAGTCCATATATAGTTTTTTCCTCTTCATGACGTATTTTTTGACTGATGCGACTTATACTCCGGAGTGATGTATAGTCCGGAAAATACGGTACACATTCAGACGCACTAACCTCTGGAGGCGTTCCCAAAGTGTCAACGCAGTGACGTAGCGCGAGTTACCTCGAAAGGGAAATGTAACAATGTTCTAAAACAATGTATCGTAACACGATGTAACCTTGATCTCACTTAAAATGTGTCCCCACATTTAGTCCTTGAATTTTAGGGTTTTGGACCAGGTCCTTGAATTTGAAGTTAACTAAGATGTGGGAACCCTGATTTGGCACAGTCACCAATTGTATTATGAACCGACAGCGCAGAGACTGTCATGTATCATGTATGAAATAATACAAATACTTTATGCTTCAAAATAATCCAACATACTTATTTTGTAAAATGTAAACATCCACTTTCTGTCATTGATTGCAAGCAAAAACTGTGCTCTGACCAAGAGTTGTAACACATCATATTTACAGTATAAGCATGAATGTTAAAATAATTAACTTTTAATGACATATTTTGTCCCTTTGACTCACTGGCTTATTTTAACCTTGTCCAGAAATGTAAATGTGGTTTGATGCAAGAGGGGGAGGAGTTGACTGAGATTGAGTAGGGTTGAGCATATTTAGAGCTAACGCTTAAAGATTCTGGTTTTTGGTGGAGAACTGAAGCATGTATCGTTACGTCTTTCTCCTCTTTAGTGTCTCTATGGCTGGTAAGACACTATTCATTCTTTTTTAATTTTTTTCTTAAAGCACACATTCAAATGAACTGCAAAACTACTTGTTTTGCTAAAACATGATTTCTTAAATAATTAGACTACAAAATGAAAATAAAAAGATTGTAAAAATGTAAACCATGTTTAAATGCAAGTCACTTATGGTTTTGTCACAGCTGGGATGGAAAGTGGCATTATAGGTGGAAAAGAGGCTGAACCTCATTCTAGACCATACATGGCCTCTCTTCAGCGTAATGGACATCACACTTGTGGAGGGATGCTGATCAGAGAGGATTTTGTATTAACTTCAGCCCATTGTTTAAAGTGAGTGTGTTCCAGTGTATTATTTTTATGGTTTCAAGGCTTACATTTTATTTATGTATTATTGTTTTGGATCAAATATATCAATTTTGCCTACAGTCGCAGTGATTATTCTGGTCAGAAACATTTGGAAGTCGTTCTGGGAGCCCACAATATCAGTCAGAAAGAAAAAAGCCAACAAAGGATCCAAGTTAAAAAATACATCCGTCATCCATTGTTTGAAAATCAGAACAATGTTAAAGACTACAGCTATGATATCATGCTATTAAAAGTAACCATCTTCAGTGATTCCAACTTCATATATTCATGCAACTTCATATCATATCAATTAAATTACTTTTCTGACTTCTGTTATTTGCAGCTGAAGACGAAAGCCAGGCTGAATACATTTGTGGAAGTAATTCCTCTACCAAAGAAAAATGAAAAAACACTAGCCCTTGTGAAATGCTCCATTGCTGGTTGGGGCATGAAGAACAAAAATGAAATAAAGCCATCAAGTGTGCTGCACGAAGTCTCTCTCAAACTGCAGTTCAGCTCTGAATGTAAAATCAAGTGGCAGGAGTCATTCAGTTCTGAAAGAAATATCTGTACTATCTCAGATGGGATAAGAGCTTTCTGTCGGGTACTGCAATGTCACTATAATATTTATAAATTGATTAATTAACATTAATGTAATTATGCCATTGCTTAACAAGCAGAATATGTTTACAATGTTTTACGTGTCTTTTTTTCCAGGGTGACTCTGGTAGTCCTCTTGTTTGTGAATCTGAACTTCTAGGAATAGCTGCATACACGTATCCTAATGACTGCACAAAGAAGGATTACCCTGAGGTCTTTGTTAAAATACCTGCCTTCCTTGCTTGGATCAAAAAAAAGATGAAGTGATAAAATAGACTATTATGTTAAATACATTTAGGCACCAAAATAATGCATCATGAAATGTGTGTTATATATTTCATATTACATAGCTCTGATGTAATGCTTGTATTTGTAAACCTTTGAAAAAAAATATATATTTTAAATAGTTTTTCACCCAGTGACCTTCTGATATCACTGAAATGCTTGACACAGTTACAGTTTTGTGTACTTATGAACAGGCAGTGCAGAGACTGTCATGTTTGACACATATATTATGCTTTAAATTTATTAAATAGCATCAACTTCCTGTGCCTGATTGCAAATAAACACTGTGTACTTTGATCCATGCGTAAGTATGTTTCTTACTTGCACTGAAAATGTTACTCAGCAATACATTTTAGTAATTATTTATAAGCAAGAATATTTAAACAAAGTAGTTCTTGTCACGTTGATTGCTTCTTTAAACTCTGTGCACACATTTGTGGTTTGAGGTAAGATAGGGAGGAGTTACACCTACTGACGGTACAGGGTGGGTATAAATACATTTGAGCATATTCAGATCTGATGTTTAAAGATTCTGCTTGGTGAAGAATTGCACCATGTTTCATTACCTCTTTCTCCTCTGTTGTGTCTCTTTTGTTGGTAAGATATTATTCTCTTTTAAATTCTCACTTTTTTAAGAGGAATATTAAAATGACAACTATTTGCTTGGCTTACATATGACTGCATTACAATAATAAATGAAACAAAAAGAATGTGAACCATGTTTAAATGCAAGTCACTTATGGTTTTGTCACAGGTGGGATGGAAAGTGGCATTATAGGTGGAAAAGAGGCTAAACCTCATTCCAGACCATACATGGCCTCTCTTCAGCTTAATGGACATCATCACACTTGTGGAGGGATGCTGATCAGAGAGGATTTTGTATTAACTTCAGCCCACTGTTTAAAGTGAGTGTGTTCCAGCCTGCCTGTGTATTATTTTTATGGTTTCAAGACTTACATTTTATTTATTTATTATTGTTTTGGACCAAATATATAAATTTTGCGTATACAGTCGCAGTGATTATTCTGGTCGGAACCATTTGGAGGTCGTTCTGGGAGCCCACAATTTTAGTCAGAAAGAAAAAAGCCAACAAAGGATCCAAGTGAAAAAATACATCCGTCATCCATTGTTTGAACAACAGATAAACATGGTGGACTACAGCTATGATATCATGCTATTAAAAGTAACCATCTTCAGTGATTCTAACTTCTAATATTCATGCAACTTCATATCTTATAAATTAAATTACTTCACTGACTTCTGTTATTTGCAGCTGAAGAAAAAAGCCAAGCTGAATAAATTTGTAAAAGTAATTCCTCTACCAAAGGAAAATGGAAAAACACCAGCCCATGAAAAATGCTCCATTGCTGGTTGGGGCAAGAAGAAACAAAAAGAAATAAAGCCATCAAGTGTGCTGCACGAAGTCTCTCTCAAACTGGAGTCCAGCTCTGAATGTAAAATCAAGTGGCAGGAGTCGTTCAGTAAGGAAAGAAATATCTGTACTGTCCCAGATGGGAAAAGAGCTTTCTGTCAGGTACTGCAATGTCACTATAAAGGATATTGATTAATTAACATTACTGTAAATATGCCATTGCTTAACAAGCAGAATAGGTTTCTGATGTTTCCTGTGTCTTTCTTCCAGGGTGACTCTGGCAGTCCTCTTGTTTGTGAATCTGAACTTCTTGGAATAGCTGCATACACGTATCCAAATGACTGCACAAACACAGATTACCCTGAGGTCTTTGTTAAAATACCTGCCTTCCTTACTTGGATTAAAAAAAAGATGAAGTGATAAAATAGACTCTTAAGTAATATGCATATCTCTGATGTAATGCTTGTATTCTTTGTATCGTTTTTCAACCCAGTAAATTCCTGATATCACACATTGAAATGCTTGGCAGTCACATATTTGTGTCCGTATGAACAGGCAGTTCAAAGACTGTCATTTATGACAAATATACTATGCTTCAATTATTATATGGCATCAACTTCCTGTGCCTGATTGAAAATAAAACACTGTGTACTCTGATCCAGGCATATGTATGTTTATTACTTGCACCGCAAATGTTACTCAACAATATATTTTAGTAATTATTAGTTATAAGCAAGAATATTTAAACAAAGTAGTTCTTGTCACGTCGATTGCTTCTTCAAACTCGGTGCACACATTTGTGGTTTGAGGTAAGATAGGGAGGAGTTACACCTACTGAGGGTACAGGGTGGGTATAAATGCATTTGAGCATATTCAGATCTGATGTTTAAAGATTCTGCTTGGTGAAGAATTCTTGGTGAAGCACCATGTTTCATCACCTCTTTCTCCTCTGTTGTGTCTCTTTTGCTGGTAAGATATTATTTAAAATATTCTCTTTGGAATTTGCATCTTTTTAAGATGAATATTAAAATGACAACCATTTGCTTGGCTTACAAATGATTTCATTACAAGTAAGACTCCAATAATAAATGAAACCACTTATGGTTTTGTCACAGCTGGGATGGAAAGTGGCATTATAGGTGGAAAAGAGGCTAAACCTCATTCCAGACCATACATGGCCTCTCTTCAGCGTAATGGACATCACACTTGTGGAGGGATGCTGATTAAAGAGGATTTTGTATTAACTGCAGCCCATTGTTTAAAGTGAGTATTCTAGCCTACTTGTGTATTTTATGGTTTCAAGACTTACGATTTATTAATAGCCAAATTCCCTCATTATATCATAATTTTGTCTATAGTCGCAGTGATTATTCTGGTCAGAACCATTTGGAGGTCGTTCTGGGAGCCCACAACATCAATCAGAAAGAAAAAAGCCAACAGAGGATCCAAGTGAAACAATACCATCGTCATAATTTGTTTGAACAGAACAACGTGAAAGACTACAGCTATGATATCATGCTACTAAAAGTAACCATCTTCAGTGATTCTAACAGAGGCAGACACTACTTAAGTATTTTTACTTTCTACATAAGTGAATTTGCAAATGTACATACATTCCAAAGTATATTATCATAATCTTTACTCCACTACATTTCATAATTTCAAGTTTTTGGTTTATATTTAATATTTAAGTAAACATCTAGGAATGGTTTTACTTTTACTCAAGAAAAGTAAAAGTACACAATTTTATGTAATTAGGTATAAAATCAATTTTAGTATGCAATATAAAAGGAATACACAGTATGATTCTATGCTTTAGAATGTAGTGAAAAGTAATTTTTTTCCTGAAGACAAACAATGTAAATAAAGTACTCAAGTAGTGTCCACCTCTGGATTCTAACTTCTTATAATCAAGCATATTCATACCTTATAAAATGAATTAATTAGCTGACATCTGTTATTTCCAGCTGAAGATGAAAGCCAAGCTGAATAAATTTGTCAAAGTAATGTCTCTTCCAAAGAAAAATGGAAAAACACCAGCCCGTGTGAAATGCACCATTGCTGGCTGGGGCATGAAAAACAAAAATGAAACAAAGGCATCAAGTGTCCTGCGTGAAGTCTCTCTCAAACTGCAGTTCAGCATAGAATGTAAACACAAATGGCAGTACTGGTTCGACTCAGAGAGAAATATCTGTAGTGTTTCAAATGGGAAAGAAGCTTTTTGTAAGGTAAGGTCTATTGAGATATTTTATATATATTCTAATAATATAATATAATGGGAAGTAGTATATTATGTGATATTTGTAAACTTGTTCCTTACTTATTCACCAGGGTGATTCAGGAGGTCCTCTTTTCTGCAATAGTAAACCAGTAGGACTTGCTTCATTTTCAGAGGAAAACTGTACCAATAGGACGTATCCCGAAGTCTATGTAAAAATTGCCCACTTCCTCCCCTGGATTAAAAAGTGGATTGCTTAATGTTCATTTGATGGAATAGATTTTTTTATTTTATAAAACAATATAAAATACAATATTTTTAACAATTAAAACAGTTTGTTAAAGTCAGTATAAAGCCCATTGTTATATTACTAAGGGGGCTGCATTATGACTATTCGCGATTAATCATTTGCAGAATAAAAGTGTTTGTTTACATCATATATGTTTGTGTACTGTTTATAATAATGTACAAATAAATACTACGCATGCATGTATAATTTTAAGAATTTTTTTTATAGATTAAATATTTATATTTAAATATACAAATGTATATACACATGTAAATATTTCTTAAATATATACATGTGTGTGTTTTAATATATACAGAATTATTATACACTGTACACACATGATGTATAAAAAAAACTTTTATTCTGCAAATGATTAATCGCGATTAATCGTTATGCAGCCCTAACAGCCAACAGAACATAAACACAAACAATTAAAGAGGAGCAACATTAGAGATTTTGTAGTGTCAATCTGCATTTAAATGATACTTTTTACTAATATCTTCTACATGGGACAAAAGCTTATTTATGGTTTGTCGTATTGAAATCATTAATAAAGTGTGGGGTTTGGTTTCAGATCATCAAATGTGCACATTTTTGCTAAAGCCAGGTGTTGCTCATAGTGTTTTCACAACTCTTTGCGGTAGGAGTAGCTTTCATTTTGTGAAACTTTGTGGTTGAATGCAAGCTGGTTGTGAAGGTATGAAAACTGCCATGGTAGATGTGTTAAAGCCAATGTTAAGAGTACGGTGTAAAAGCGTTGTACCACACTGACTCTTGCAAGTGTTTTGTAACATTCTTTAATATGTTGAGAGGCTTGCATGGGTTCAAATCTTTCATGGTCAGTGAAACTATGATTTATCATCCTGATTTAAAGGGATAATTCACCCAAAAATGACAATTCTGTCATAATTTACTAACTCTCATGTTGTTACAAACCTGTATTAATGTCTTTGTTCTGATGACCACGAAGGTTAAATATTTTGAGGAATGTTAGTAACCAAACGGATCAAAAATAAAAGAATACTATAGCGTCAATAGGGCCTCTGATCAGTTTCGTAATGGCTGTTATGTGTTAAAGGGGTAGATACAAGTAACTCATACATCACTGATTCATAGGCATATTTCACACAACACCAACACCCATGCAATCACATTAAGCATGTTTCCCGATAAGGAGGAGGTGTGGGTTCGTGAATTTTTTTGATGATGTGCTGTTCTGGTATTTAATAATAAAACTGTGACTGAAAAGTCTCTTGCAATCCTGCCTCAGTATACCTTAGATAGCTCAAGAGCTGTTTGTAGCTCAAAGAGCGAAGATGTTTTAAATTTTATGCCAAGAACCCCAAATAAGATAAACCTTTTGTGAGGAACACCCAAGATGCAGGGGCACCACTATCAATTTTGGGCCCTATGAAAGAATATGAGGATGGACCTTCTACCACACCCATGTTATTACTAAAAATGATCTTTGGAGGCCCCAATAGTGTGTGTGCCTTTACAATTGTCCTACCTAAAGGAGGTCTAAGGAATAAATGCATAGGCCTACATGTTGTTTCTTTTCAGTGCAAAAAAAAAAAAAATTTAAATGGGAAAGACAATTAGGCATTATTAAAATGCATATTTGTTTATTGCAGATGTTTAAAGTACATAGCTCTACACACATGCACATTTTTAACACTTTGCTAATATAGCAAAGACTTGTATTTTGAAATATTTTGTAAATTACAAAGATCAAAAATGAAACCTGTCATCATGATGTAAAATTATATTGTTCATTCATACTGTATACACTTTCGGATCACTAGTGAACAATTTTTTTTAAGATCAAGTAGACACAATTTACATAATTTAGAAAATAAGTTTGCCTTGCACATTGTGTTGACTGTACTATACAGGTACCTTTAACCAAAAAGAAAAGGTTCTACTCAACATAATAAGTAAAAAGAGTAAACATCAGAAGGAAAGTAACTTTGATTGAATAATAATCATTGTGCAAAACACCCCAACCCCTTCTATCCTCTTGTTTCCTAATTGTGGATTTCAAATGACTTTATTGAAGACAGACACAAATATCACAAAATATGGGATAAAGTGATTATCAAACAACATACTTGATACTAAACCCAAACACTCAATCACTGTGAAGACTCTTGAAATTAAAGCGCCTCCTGTCTGTGAAACTCTGCATCTACGTAGAAAAAGAAAACAATGTGTTGCCAATAAACACAAAGATAACACATTTAATGCATAAACTAATTACATTTAACATTAAATTTGATTCTAATGATATCTGTAGACAAAAAAACTGTTTAAAGTAATATTAAAATAAAATGCAATATCCATTCACACTCTCTCACCTGGCCAGGGTCTCTTGTAAAGTATCTCTTTTCTATCACCTAAAGAAACATGTAACAAAAGTTTAGTCTTATGAACATAGTCAGCATATATGCACATCAGAAAAGTTTTCACATTGCATAGTCATATTAAAAATATATTACATTTTTGCATAGCTATCAAAGATGAGATGATAATTAAAATCATACTGTTATTGCAACTGATATTTTCTGTCCACATTTTTAAAGCTCAATTTGTTTCATGATTTTTGTGGTTGTATGACACAGATTGAAAAAATGTATTTCATCCTCATAAGCTTTTACTAGGGATGCTAAACAATTAATCGCGATTAATCGTTAGCAGAATAAAAGTTTTTGTTTACATCACATATCTGTGTAAACTGTGTATAATAAATATGTATATATATAAATATGAACACATTCATGTATAATTTTAAGAAAAAAAATGTATATATTAAGTATTTATATTTATATATAATATAAATTATACATAAATATACAAATGTATATACACATGTAAACATTTCTAAAACATATACATGCATGTGTGTACATTTATTTATACAAATTTATTATACATTTATTATACATAATTTATTATATAGTTCACACACATATATGATGAAAACAAAAACTTTTATTCTGCTAACGATTAATCGCGATTAATCGTTAAGCATCCCTTGCTTTTACCTTGTCAAAGAATCGGCTCAATTTTACTGCATTTGATGTCCCAGCAGCAAGATATCGTGGATTTGTGCAATCCTATAAACAAAGGCAAGAATACTTTAAGAACTCAAAATCTCCCATCAAAGCTTAACATGTCAAATAAATGTTTTTCGCCATAATACGAAACATCATTGGTTAAAAAATTACAACAGTAGTACAGCACACACCATGTTAATCTCTTCAGCGTTAAAGTCCTCAGACAAAAAGGCAGTGCGAGCCAGGACGTCATTCCTTTTGTTTTCTGGGATCTGATCATATTTGGTACCGATTAACAATAGAGGAACAGAATTTTCTGAAAACTGTTCTCTGTCCCTGCAAAAAAAAAAAAAACATAACTAATCAGAATTACAAGGGGAATAATGCAGAAACAATAGCATTCTGTCACTGCATTCTGATTTATTTCCCTAAAATGCTTAATCAAATAAGAGATACAAAAAATAAACAACACAGAAAATCACATTCATGTTGCTTTTGATATAAGGTCATTATCTTTAAGTTGTGGCATTGTTCCAACTGAATCAGAAGTTAACCTTTACTCACCCATTAGATACAATTATCCCAGTAGGAGAAGAGTCTTTGCTCAAGGCTTCCTGTGACCAGCGATACAGATTCTGGGAGGATTTCTTATTGGTCAAATCATGCACTAAAATAATACCTGTAAATATCAAGAAATGTATAGATTTAGCATTAGAAATAAACATGTTTCTATACATCATTTGAGTTATTGTAGCATTGAAGTACATGTATAAATATTCTTAATTGTTGGTTCTGATACGTAACCATTTACAGAATTGTAAAACACAGTTCTGGTGCTTTTAACACTGCTTGCGCTCCCAACAGATCCTCCAACATCCCAGAGTTCAATGTAATATGTCTTTTCTTCTGGAGTTCCCTCTCTGTAATCATGCACCTACATAGCACAATAACTGTTATAACTTTATATAATGACACAGTAACTTAATAATGATGACATTGACAATGATGTCATTATACCCTGACGTCCACTGAGCAGCCCACAGTCCATGATGGATTCCCCAAAACTTGATTCTGGCAGAGTAAATGTACAAGAGAGGACATTCCTACACCTGCAAGCAAACAAACATAAAAAACAGCGATCAAAACAGTAATAGGTTAACAATTATATCTATGTGAAAGACTAAACGTTAAGATGAATTAAAGTATGTGTTATAGTATTCTACACCAGTTATAATTTTAATAGAACAGTATGCTTATGGGAAACAGCTAATATGGGAAGCTAACATCTTTACTTTAACGCAAACAGCGCGCTTATAATTTAAATGTACGTTGGCTTTATCTGGCTATTAAAAAAAACAATATGGTCGATAAAGTATTATGATAATATTCTTACCAGAATCCCCCAAAACCAACACTTTTACCCTATCTAGAGATGCCATTGCTTTCCGGAAGTAGACTGTGTACACTTCCTTTGTATCCGTTTATTAGAACAAAATAAAAGTAACTTAACGCGGACTTATAATTAATATGTAGCTGACAATACAAAAAAATTGTATGTAGGTAAGTAAAAGTAAAATATAAGTGTACGCATATAAAATAAATAGATCGTATTTATACGTTGTTATCTGTATTGTTAATATTTAGGGTGTGGAAAACATACAAAAATGATCATAGGTTTAATAAAGTATCATCAAATCATTATGGCAATATTATTTACATTTGTAAATTAATTATTTCCTTATTGTAAATGCGCATATAAATTCCAGAATAGATATAACTCTTATGTCACTTCCGTTTGAAAGGGAGGCGGGACTTACGGCTGAGAGCAGGAAGAGGATTTTTGATAGACAACACACAGAAAGCCGGTGTGTTTTAGTGCATTTAAGACAAATAAGCACCTATGGCTGTTAGAGGAATGAAACTGTCAAGTGTGTGTTTTTTAATCTTATATCTAATATCTACAGTACTTGCCGGGTAAGTAGAGATCGTGTTATTTTTAGGGTTTGGCGTTGCTCCTTTATAAACTCAATGGTACACATGTTTCACTGTGATTGGTCTACGCCACTGTCCATGCATCTTGTTGGGAAAGCTTGTCATTTACTACTTTAAAAGAAATTGTTAAACACTTGTACTTTATTACATTTATTGTGAATTTGGAGACTTGTAAATGCAATATATTTTTAGCAAAATCGTCAGCATGTTTAGCGCAAATAGCTAGACTGATAACTTGTCACTGCTGCCATAAGTACAGCTACACAAGATTAAATAAATGTATGTGTGTGGTAACGTATATGATCATGTTAAGGACACACAACGTCCCTCGTAATCTGTGGATAAATGTAAATTGTATGTTTATTTATTTTAAGTTACATCAAAAGAATGAATGAATGCACGACTCAGAAGTGCTAAAGTGATGTGTTATTACAGGAGGGATTTCTACAAAATTCTGGGAGTTAGTAGATCAGCAACAATTAAAGATATTAAGAAAGCTTACAGAAAGCTGGCATTACAGCTTCACCCAGACAGAAACCAGGATGACCCAAATGCCCAAGACAAATTTGCAGACCTTGGAGCTGCTTACGAGGTATGGTGATGTATACGTCTTTCACGTGGCTCTTTATCCGTGTTATAAGTTCAACAACCATTATTTTGTACTGGTGTTTTCTGTATATCTGAAGATATATGTAACTTATGTGTCTTGGGTAGAGCATGGCATGCCTTAGTTCTCGTTTTAATACTAATGTTAACTATACATTTCATCATAACATCTAAATTGTGTGCGCTTTGTTTGGTCACAAAGTATTTAAATTAAATATTATTTGTTGTTGTTTTTTTTTTTCTGAATGATGCCCTAAAGCCAGCGAATATGACAAGCTTGTGCGTTGATGTTGAAAATTGATTGGTTACAGGAAATGTGTGGCCGCCTCTGATTGGTTAAAACAAACCTTTTATTATTCATTAGATTTGACGTGGAGCTCAAGCGGGGTTTGTTGAGCGCTTTGGGCTATTTGCCTACACTGTTTGAAAAATGATCATAAATTAATTTCTATTCAGACTGGTGATGATCAGTAACCTCGCCATATAAAACATATATATTTACAACATAAAACTCATACATGTAAAACTACATATAATGAAATGTTTGTCAAATGTATATATCATTGCATCTGTCATCATCACATAGGACTTCCAACATTATATTCATTAAAACAAAGACAAAGCTTCTTTTGAAAATTCTTCACAAATAAAAAAACACTCATTTCGGGTGGCATTTTCTGTACCCAGGTGCTTTCAGATGAGGAGAAAAGGGGACAGTATGACAAGTATGGAGAGGAAGGGTTAAAGGAAGGCCATCAAAGTTCACATGGTGATATATTCTCCAGGTAAAAACACTGTCATGCCCATAGCTTCACAATCTTTACAAAAATAATAGCCAATACTGATATATTTGTACAGTTGTCTTACAATTTGTGTTATGAATCCATACTTTAGCTCTACAAATTTCTGATGCCTACATAGTTTTGTAGTTTAAGAAGCAAGTCTGATAAAAGGAGTCCATTGACACTGCAATTTTTAATTAAATCAAATTTATTTGTATACCATTTTTACAATACACATAATTTCAAAGCAGCTTTACAGAATATGGTACATTGTCATAAATGTCTAAAAGTTGAGCAGTTTCGATTTAAAACTTAATTGGAGCACCTAATGCCCCAAGTGAGCAAGCCAAAAGTGACTGACAAGAACAAAAACCATGAGATAATACAAGTGGAATACAATCTTTGTGAGAAACCAGGCTTGGCTGGGGGCTAGATCTCTACTGGATAGAAATACAGCATGAACATAATGACAATATTTGATAACTAGAAGTCATTTGTTAATACAACAACAGAGTTTAGAACAAAAGGGCATGAATAAGTGTCTTTAAAGACTTCCCAAATCAGTTCATTCTCTTAAAATTTAATCAAAGAAGAAACGTAAAGGGATTTAGTGATAATTAAAACACATCTCCAATGCATTGTTTTTAATCTACAGCATATGCATTGATATTTAAAGATGGTGAATAAAACATGTATTAACTGTCTTTAACAGTTTCTTTGGAGACTTTGGATTTATGTTTGGTGGAAACAGGCAGCAGGCCAATCGTGATATTCCCAGGGGCAATGACATAGTACTGGATCTAGAAGTAACCCTAGAGGAGGTGTATTCTGGGAATTTTGTAGAGGTGAGCTTTTCTTTTTTTATTTTCTTTGCTTGTGTTTGTTCTCTATTATCTTTCATATATAGCATACAGACTGTGCTTTTGTCTTGCACACTTACTGAGTAATTTTTCGTCGTATCTTGTTTACTCCCCTTCTTCATTTTGTAGGTGATACGAAACAAACCAGTAGCAAAAGAAGCTCCAGGCAAAAGAAAATGTAACTGTCGTCAAGAAATGAGAACCACACAGCTAGGACCAGGTCGCTTCCAGATGACACAGGAAGTAGTCTGTGATGAATGCCCCAATATCAAGTAAGTCTTCCCCGACAACAGGGTTATCATCAACTAAAATTATTAAAAGCTTAATTAAATAAAATAATTAAATAAATGCATAAATATTAATTAAACACTTAAAGAAAACAAGCATTAGAAGTGTTTCCTTAGAAATATACTGAAATAAGTTTAAATCCATCTAAAGTGATTTGTTTTCTAAGTTTGTCACACCACAGAAAAATGTGTTATTAACCACCTAGCCAAATTTGAATGATTAAAAAACTGCAAGCAAATAAATAAATTCAAAATCAAAATCTAGGAAAAACAGAAAGCATTCTTGGCTTTCAAATGTTGTGAGCGTGTTCGCTGTCGGTGCTGAAACTGCACCCACTATAAAATAAGCTATTATAAATATAAATACTAATTTAGAAATGTATAAAAATAACATGACTAAAATAAAAACAAAAACAACTCCTGACAATCATCTTTGTTTCCAGGCTTATTAATGAGGAGAGAACATTAGAGGTGGAGATTGAGCAGGGTGTGAGAGATGAGATGGAGTACCCTTTCATTGGGGAAGGTACAGGACACAAGTCTATATAATATATTTATAACAGTATCATGCAAGTAACACAAGTATTTATATATATATATTTAATTATATTAAAATCCAGTTACATTGATATTTTAAAGATGTGCATATGACTTTATTTAAGGTGAACCTCACATTGATGGTGAGCCTGGAGATCTGCGTTTCCGCATCAAAGTCTTGAAGTAAGTCTAATATTATGTTACTGCAACATTTCTTCTTTGATAATTTATATAGCAAATGGCTTTTAAGCACATCTATGTGAACTGTAGGCCATTTTTAATGTAATGGAAAAAAAATTATTAACTTTTTCTGATTGGTAATGTCTCGCTTCTCTTTTATAATAGCGTATTTATTTAATTGTCTTCATTTGGGGATTTTACTCTGCAGTTTAGATTTAGCCTATCTTTAATCCATTTATTATCATACATATCAAGTGTACTTGTAAAATATAAAATGCAGTTCTCTATTTGAAAGTTTTTGAGATTCACTCTGTAAATTTGTATTTGTCCAGGCATCCCGTTTTTGAGCGCAGAGGTGATGATCTGTATACAAATGTCACCATCTCTCTGGTAGAGGCTTTGGTTGGTTTTGAGATGTACATCACTCATCTAGATGGTCACAAGGCATGTCCTGTTTTCTTAGATTATATTTTTACTAGATTAAACTATCAATTTGATATGATATAATAGATTATTGCTGTTGCCCTGTATTTTTATACTTTAAATAAAATTTAAAAGAAACTTATATCATCATAAACATATCTTGTGGTCTTGTAGGTGCACATTGTAAGGGATAAAATCACTAAACCAGGAGCTCGTATCTGGAAAAAGGGCGAGGGTCTGCCAAATTTTGACAACAACAATATTCGTGGATCACTCATAGTCACCTTCGATGTAGATTTCCCCAAGGATCAGCTTGATGACCAGCAGAAGGATGGTAAGACGGATCTTAGCATTATAGGCATTTAGTTAATGCTGAATCTTTTTGTATATTTAATGCAAATACTTTTTTCCTCAGGTATAAGGCAGCTTTTGAAACAGACACCATCTCAAAAGGTTTATAATGGACTGCAGGGATACTGACAAACCAGCAAATTAAATCACACAAAGGACTGAACACCAAACGAGGAACAAGCAATTGGGGTGTATTTATTTTTTCAAATTATTCTCAGGATAGATTTTTCTTCATTTTTATTTTATTTTTAAATCTACAACCTAATTTCTCTTTTAAAAGCATTGTTTTTTTCCGTGGAATGTTAAAGAGCAATTTTTTGCTGTTTGTGAACAAGTTTTGTCCAAATTATAATTCTTTTTTACACAGTCCCCAGTTTTATACTTGGAATAAGACTTTTTTTCATCACACACGCGGTTCAATCTTCTTGCTATGACCAGTCAACCATCGGCATACTCTCTTTATCTGCCAGCTGACCTGTACTGGGACAACCCACAAACAGAAAGAGGACTGAGACTTCAAACCAGAGGACAATTTAAACACCTCCCTCAGCACTGTACACTTCAAGACCGTGTTTTATGAAAGAAACGATTATGTGTTTTGAACCTTAAGACCCTGATGTGCACGTTTCTGTTAAAGAACGGATTTATCACGGTTATTGCAGTTGTTGTTGTTATTTGTGTAGAGAACAGCACTAACTATTAATCATTTTAATGTGAGATACTTGTCAGCCTGGTTCAGTTTTGGCTTCTGGTTACAGGTCTGTTTCCTCTGAGGCGTTCACTTCGTTTTGAATTTCAAACAGAATACATCTTCAATTGTACAGTTCAGCTCTCTTATGTAAATTTCTATGTGACTAAACTGAGTTTATTGTTTCCTTTACTTCCCCTACCCCACCATGTTCAGCCTATTGGGTCCTTACCAACTACTCTCTTTCCTTTTGCTTTTTGTGGACTGCACCAGACAAAATAGAGTAACATCTAGAGCCCATAATTTGTACTTCAAATGAAATTAAAAGTTTCTAGTGATAAGAAATTGTGTACAACGGGCTTGATATAAAATGTAGAATGTTTATATATTTTAAAAGATTACTTTGTTTTTGACATGAGAGTTCAAAGCGTAAAGAAATCTATTTGTTTTAAAAGCTATTTGTAATACATGGTGTATTCAAAGATTTTGTTATTGGAAGCTTTAAAATGTTATGACTTCAGAAAAAAACTAGATACAGTGTAAGAAAATGCAGCTTGAAGTTAAAACAACCTGCTATTTTAAGTTTTGACCTAAAGATGGGGCATAACTTATAAAAACAAGTTAAAAATTGTTTAACTTAATTTATTAAGTTAAAGTAATATAAAAATAATGTTGATTTGACAAAAAAGCTGCATTTGTTCATAGTGTAGTCTACTATATTTTCATTGGCTGTCTGCTGTTATGGTCTCGGCAGCAGCCAGTAGAGGGCAGCAAAATATCAAAAATATTTAGGAATTGATCCCATTTACCACACTGCTTATAAAACTCCGTGAATCTTAACATTTTATTTATCCATACTCTTATCAAGTGACTAAAAAAATGACAACGAATAGCCTGATATTTTTTTCTTGAAATTTGTGTCAAAACTGTTTACAAAGTTAAAGTGGTTTATGTAACCAACTTCTTTGCATGTCTAACCCATTTTGTTCGCCCGAATCCAAATCGACCAAAAATTTTAAAGGGAGCTATCATAACAATGAAAAACATGAAATGCAGGATAAACGCCACCGATAAACTTTAAAATGGTGGAAAGTTTTAGTCACATGTGATCTTTTCCCAAATACAAAATTGTTAAAAAAAGAAATTGAATATCGGTAAACAAAAAGAGTAGGAGAGACAAAACATTTGTTTCTGAGAACTGAAACATCTTTTAAATAGCATTATTATTTAATTATAATAATTATTGTTTAACATTAATTATAGCTCATTACAGATACAAGGGCTTTGCTGTCTTTAATAATGAACTGGAATCCCAACTTTTATCAGCTCCATTTTATAAGACCTCTACTGTCTCCATTAAATTACATGTAAATTATTTTTGTTACTCCTAAATTTAGTTAATTTCTTAAGTGTTTAATACATACATTATTAATTTACTATATAAGTAATTTTTTTCACTTTATTTGCTAAAGAGAGTGTTTGTGGTGTCAGTCTGCCTGACTGTGCTGCAGGTGGTTTCGTTGTGCTGAATCAGGACGTGTTTTTACCAGAAGACGGGTGGTCGCTCTTTAGGGGGAGGTCGTCTGTCAGGGTGTGTCCTGGATTGCCAATAAACTATTAGAGGAATCTGTTTGTACACACTGTTTAACAGTGTGGTTATACATGTTGTGAATTCCTGTGTGCGTATTTCTGTCTGTGAGGCTGTGTGTGTGTGAAGTAGTGAAAAGGATAAATAGCGTGAATAAATGAGAATCAGTATAAATGTAAGTGACAGTCAAAGCAGATGTTTAAGTGCTTAAAGGAATAGTTCAACCAAAAATGAAAATTCTGTCATCATTTACTCACTTTCAGTTTGTTACAAACCTGTATAAATCTCTTTAAAAAAAAGATATTTTGGTATTTTTTTAACCAAACAGATCAGAGGCCCCATTAATAGTAGGATAATGAATACTGTGGAAGTCAATGGGGCCTCTGATATTTTCCTGTGTTTAAGAGTGATTTATGCAGGCTTGTAATAACGAGAGAGGGAGTAAATTATTTAAAATTGTAATTTTGGGGTGAACTGTCCCTTTAATGCTGGATACTATACTGTATAGTATGTGTTACAAGCCCTGTAATTAGTGGGATGAAAAAGTAATGTATATATTGTGTAAATGTGTCTGTAGAGTTTATGGGGGGGGGGCTTTTTTAGACACCACCTCAGCATCTGCACTGGGGAGTCTTTCCTTGTCCCGCAACTCCAAGCCACAGATCTCTACCTTGCCTTTATGTTTGCTTAAAATTATTTTTTACCAAGACTTTTGCCCCTCTTCTTTTTCTCTCACCTTTGGTTGAAGGCTCTTGGTCTAGGCTGCATATTTTAAACTATTATATTAAGCTAGAAGGGGAGATTTCTACTGGTGGTCTACCACATGTCATATAACAGATTTTTTATTTGGGTTGAAGATAGTTGGCAAAATGTTCAACAATAGGTAACTCATTAAAAATGTAAAGACATCCTTATTCCCTTCAGTATGCTTTGAATGTACAAACAAAAATTAACAACTTTATAACTTTACTGCAGTTTTGTCTTGATTTTTTTCAAAAGACAAGTTTCCTTATGATGACTTGTTTACAAAAAAGTTTAAGGAAGATATAGAACATTCAAAACAGCAAAATTTTATATTTATTTTGTGGCCGGCCATCTGAAGCAAACAAAAGATATTGGATGTGTATAATAATGCCCCAGCCCAGTCTTGCTTTGAAGCGGGCTGTGAACGGCCAGCACTGTCCCACGGCGCAGAGAAACCGTGTGTGCCCTGCA
This sequence comes from Paramisgurnus dabryanus, assembly GCF_030506205.2. Classification (NCBI taxonomy): domain Eukaryota; kingdom Metazoa; phylum Chordata; class Actinopteri; order Cypriniformes; family Cobitidae; genus Paramisgurnus; species Paramisgurnus dabryanus. The sequence goes on from NC_133351.1 coordinate 14,220,300, forward strand.
ACTAAGTATATAAAAGACTGTCGATTCAAAGAGGAATAAAGCCTCAACTATTTTACAGTGAATTGTGGGCTCTAATTATGGAAACGCAGGCAGGAAAAAGCGGCTTGGGGTTTTTCGATTCAGCGACTAACCCCGTCTGTTTGTGAGGACGGGCTGCTGTTTATTGAAATATTTAAGGGCTAAACATAGACAACTGTCATTATGAAAGCTCTCCCCGGAATGATTCAAATATACTGCATCCCTATTTTACAGGCTTAAAGTGGACTTTAGCATCTACATCCTCAAGAAGAGGCGGTTGAGATGTGAACCTAAAGAGACAAACAGTGCTGAGACCACCGGCCTAGATTTAAAGTGCTCTGGATGGATTTGGCGCGAGATGAAGCAGAGCATTTGTCGATTTCAGGCACATGCAGGCTACTGTACAAATATCCCATACAACTTTTTTGCATTTAGCTTGAACTTCATGAATGCTACATGAATATAGTATTTGTTCTGTACTAGGCCACCACTAAATTACCATTGGTATGAGCAATGAAAGATTGGTTCCATCACTGCATCATAGCACAATGGTACAGCACACCAGTATTTTTGTAGGGGCATTGGGTTGACCATGCATGTAGAGTTGTGGGTAAGTTTATTCTAATATTTTAAATTGACAATTTTATTTTAGTAAACATTCACCAGTTAAGCAGAAACAGAGATTATTTAATATACGGCAAACTGTATGTGCATATAAAGTACAGTATGCGTGTATTAAAGATGTGTAAGCAAGGGGTCCGCTGAAAGCCGCCTTTGTGTGGGTGTGGAGCCCATCCTACGCCCTCCCCGCAGCAGTGGTGCCCGGGCCCTGTGGTGGCGGATCACAGTTAATAACTGTGTGGTTGGCTGTCAAGAGCACTTAGTCTGATGCTGGGCAGGCCGGACTTGGAACAGAGCTTTCTCTGGCCAAGTACATGCGTGTTAATGTATGCCCATGTACACATCAGTATTATGGCCTCTGAAACTTACAAGAAAAGGTGTGGAGACTGCTCCTCCATAGCTCTGATGGGGTGCTCTTATGATGTAAAGTTGTCTTTTGGAGTTTGGGTTTTGTGAGTCCTAATCCTGTGTATGTCACTGACATACATGCATTCATCCATAGCAACTTACAGTGCATTTAAGCTATACATTTTCTTAGTATTTGTGTGTTCCAGGGTGATCTCATGAGAATTCGTACATATTTTACGAGTTGGCTAATTCTTAAGAATTCATAAAAAGTTAATCGTGCAAAAACGTAGGATTCTCGTGCAAAAAAACAACAACGAAACCTCAGCAGCTGCGGTGCGGATCCGGGCCGGAGTCTTTTTAATTCAGTGAACATTAGAAATTGCCATTATATTTCTATTTTATGTTTTACAACATCTGGTAAATGTAGACTGCTGCATAAACTAACTCTACTGTTGTCTTTCACTTTAGTGAACTGATACTTCGGCAAACAATTTACAAACTTTCCAAAGAGAAAAACCTGAATTGCTTTTATTTTATACTCAAACAAGCCAAGCTACACCATGTCTGTTTTGGTTTCAAAGTCCAGGTCATCCTCATTTGTGTAGATTAGATAAAGGCACTTGAACACAGGGATACCCGGCCTTCAGCTGTTTGCTAGGGTCTACTTCTTATAGAATCTGATTCTGGTACAGATAACAGTGTGCCTTCATTGTATAAAAAAATATTTTCGTTTCCAGAGGTTTAAGAGGCAAGTCAGCAACATGCTGTAATTGTCTAACTAATATGTGTTAAATTAATGTGTAATGTGCTGCCCTAATGTAAGACCAAGGTAATCAATCATGCTGGGAGTCCCGGAAAGTATTTGCATCCTTTTTGTTAATGATCATCACCAAACATTTAATTGGAAAAGTGTCATATTTTTGTATCATAGCTCATGGCATTGAATTTTTCCACACCTCTCTACAGCTCTGTTTTCTGGTCCCATCACTGGTTAACTGCTACAGAGGCTGTCAGTCATCGTGCTCCAGGGCTCCTGTATCAGACTCCCTTGGGTGGAGGGTTGAAAAGGTTCCCTCTACTCGGGCCAACAAATTAGATCCCAATCAGTTAGAAAACCCCAAAACACTGCTTCTAGCCAGACCCCAAGCCTGAAAACACAAGAAAACACACAAACCTAGAGCTGCACAAAGCAGAGACAGATTTGGCCTTGTCCTTGGGAAGACCTCTGAGCTCACCAATCTCTTTTTTGCCACACAGGCTTTCTACAGACCCACAGAAGGAAACCAGGTGCTATAGAGGGCGAAATAGTGTCACAGTTCCTCTCTACTTACTCTTATTTTCCACTCCTTTGCATAATCAACTATTGCAATTTCCTGCTTTTTATTTGTAGGTGTCAGTCAGAAAATCTTGAGGCTGTACAATGCAAATCATGATTTCTAAGTTAGTTTATTGAGTATGAGGCTCCACAAGATTTTGAGATGCATAACATGAGATTTTGTGTGGTTAAGTTAAAATGGGATATCGTAATACATTTCATGTTTGTCAAATCTTTTTATGGTTTGTCTCTGCTAGCTTTTCATTCTCACCAGATACATTTTCAAGCTCCTCTTCTCCTTAAAAGCAGCGGTATCTTCAACTTGTCACTTGTCATGTAAGTTATTTATGAAGTGTATGTGGGTGGCCAATATAAATTGTCAATGCATGTTCAAATTATATGTGACCCTGCCTCTAAAACTCAGTTAAACTCTTACTGTTGTCTACATAAAATTAACCTAATCTAAAGAACATTGTTGGAAAATATAACCTTAAAGGTCCCATTCTTTCTGTGTTTTTTGAAGCTTTGATTGTGTTTACAGTGCACACTATAACACATGTTCATGTTTCACGTGTAAAAACGCGGTATTTTTCACACAATTTACTCTTTATCTCTACAGCTGCTTTCACTGTCCTAAAAAGGGGCTGATGTCTTCCTTGTTTTATGAAGTCCATCCTTCAGAAATATGTAACGAGTTCTGATTGTGTAGCTTTTTAAGTGTGTTGTGATTCAACAGCAGCTTAGCTTAGCAGAGCGTTTGTTTGAGCTTAGCTGGCGACTGACGTATTCCTGTGGGCGGAGTTTAGTCAGAAAACTGTTCTATTGACATCATTCAATCGGGAAGTAGACGGCTGTAGTCCAAACTGGCCATTCGCTGTAGGCTTTGAAAGAGGGAATTCTGTTCAAGAAAAAATATCGCTTGGCAGTGAACTTTGAGCTTTATCATTTTGCAGGTATTATTTATTTTTAGTTCTAACAGCAACATTACAATGGGATCAGGAAGAACGTGACCTTTAAATTGACTAAGTAAGGTCATGTCAAAGATTAAAATCCAATTTGACATCTTTACATTATGAGACTTTAGCCTAAATTTCACAGACAGGGTCACATATGCCAAGCATAGACACAGTATATGAGAGTTTTCCACTTAGGACCAGTGTTGGGGGTAACGCATTACAAGTAACATGCATTACGTAATAATATAACTTTTCTGAAGTAACAACTAAACTAACGCATTACTTTATAAACGTATACATTAATATTTAAGTTACTTTTTTTAAAAAGCAATGCAAGTACTTTTCAGTTTAATTAATTTGATAAAAAATAATGTAACTAAATGTAGTCAAGTAGGATTACGCAATCTTTGCGCACCTTAGCGGGAACAGTTTGAGTCAGAAACAGACATGGCAGGCAAGAGCCATGAGGTCAAGCCTCAGCCAAGTAAGAAAAAGTAACGCAAAAGTAATTTAAAAGTAACGTAAGCATTACTTTCCATGAAAAGTAACTAAATAACGCAATTAGTTACTTTTTTGGGGAGTAAAGGGGGTTGGACGCGCACCTTAGTGCCGCGTTTAGGACAACTCGCAGCCAATTTTAATCGTTAATGATTTGGGACAAATATAATTTTATTTAATGTTAAACTAGGTGAGTGGTGCTCTGTGGCCCGACAGGGATTTGAGCAACTTCTTGAGTCAAAGCTGGGCACTGCGGACAGGCTTCGGTGTGTGTATACTCATAGAAAACAATGCATTCGATTTTTTTAGAACGCCGCTGCTCTGCGCTGAGTTGCATGTCCGGTGTGAGACCCCCTTAACTTAATATTGTAATGCATTACTTTTAAAAATAACTCTGCTTAGGAGGGTTAATTGACAAATACATATTATCATACGAACCTCATACATTTGAATTCACATAATATGTTGTCCATAACCAAATTTTGACACTTCTGTATGGATTTCGTAAGGAGTCGTTGCAAAACTTTTAATATTATTTCACGCTCATGTTCAGATTATAACGTCCAAGTTATTATTCAGTATATCATTCATCTGATTCATTTTCAAATATGTCATGCTAAATTGAAATCAAACCATTAATGCACATGCCTGCTTTTGGATCAAATTACCCCACCCTTCATCTGACAGTCTTTATCCTCTAAGAGCTTAAAGACTATTAAGTTAATTAATGGCACATGGAGAATAAGGATCACCCAGAAACGCAGCCTTGTGCATTGTTGCACCATTGTCTCTACGCGGTTCGTTTCGTTGCTATCCCACCCCTCCCTGATGTTTCAGTGCCAAAACAGCAGTTTACCCAATCCAGTTCCCCAAATATTTCTCCTCCAAAACCAGGCAGGTCTAATGGTCCTCAAAGATTCCATTCTTTCAAATAAATGTTCTTCCTCTCGCTCCTCAAACCTGCCAAGACCCTTTTCTCTTGATAATATAATTTAGGTATGCTGTCATTGTAGTGCAGAGGGTCTACCCCCTTGCTGAACAAAGTCCAAGAGCTACGTGTTACAAAAAAAAGTGTCAAAAAATGTAGATCATATGTGTGGACATGCCAATGCATAGCGCAGCTGAAGGAACGTTGTTTCACATATTCAGCAGGATGGAGTAACAGAGAGGAAAGTGTCAAGAATGTGAGAGACTAGGCAGTGAGAGGAGAAGGCGGGGGGCACTAAACTGATCTGGTTTGAGCTCTGATGAATATATCTGTATGTGATTATTTTGACAGCAGTTATAAACCCATAAGGCCTGGCCCCAGTTCCTGCTCTTGTTGATTTAAACCACTGAGCCCCATAAATAATGGCTGATTAAGTGGCTGCGCCAGCTCTCTTAGCCCAATTTACAGCGGCCTGGGTCTGAGCGTTGTGGCCCTCAATGTGTTCTGCATTAGCATCAATGAAAAGGACAGGGAATGCAGGAGGACTGGTCCCACGAGTTACGGGAAGCCCTTAATGAAAGAGTACTTAATAGATTAAAACATCTTATTCAAACAGACCCAAACAAATTCAGAAGATGGCAGAGATACACTTACGCTGTTAACGTAAATGTGAGCAGGCATAAACATGCCACGCTAAGTAAACTCAATAATTCAAAAAGTCTGATATTTACAGATCGCAAGCATGTATGTTGACTTCAGCTGCTTTGTGTTTATGTTGGTCATTTTTAACAATGTCCATCTATGGCCCAGCTGGCATTAGTGACGTTGTATTGTTGTCAGAGGATAAACTTTATGGACTTTGTATATATTTCTCCAAATGAGCTTTTATGGATATTTATGGTTAGCATTACTGACTTTTAAAAATCTAGAAGCTTTTACTTTGGAGAGAAAATATTTATAGCGCTGTGTGCATCTGACTGAAGTGGAAAAAGGAATTTTTTTGAATGTCTCTATCAGGCACTAAAACATATTTTAAAATGGAAAAAGAGCTCTTGACATCAATTACATTTTTCTTTGTTTCTTTTTCGAAATTCTTCTGTTAACATTACGCAGACAGGAATCCCTAATCATTAGCCAGCTTAACAAGAACTGACAGACATGTCACTTCATTTGAAAGCACAGAAATATTTATAGAAATACGTAATGACCATAACCCTAATCTGTCAAACATGAAAATGACTTCTTGTGTACCATCCCACTGTACATTTAAACCATAAACTATTCAAATTTTATTCAGTTGTTACGCTTCCACCCTAATGATTTTACACCACTGCAATATACGAAGCCCTACGAAGTGTGAGAGCTCCCTCCAGCTGTCACTTTCACCCATTTAACAGTGCAGCTCATTTGGCAAGCAGTCGTTCTGACAAGGAAAATGGGCGCAATGATGGTAAGTGTGCTTTGAAACTTAATTTCCCCCTCTTTAGAGGGATAATATTTCACCACTTTAGCTTAGCCACCCCGGGTCCTATCAACACATTTAAGAGGGTGACCTCCACCTTCCCCCTCCGTGGTGCGCGGTGAGTCGTCATGACGGCGCTGTGTTAACCTGGCCAAGGGCAGCATAGCAATAACAAACACAAGATCACAGAACCAGCACGACCTCTGACCTGAAAGCCCTTGCCCATCACAATACAGATTCTTATCAAACCCAACGGCTTCAAAGCCACACACAATGCACAAGATACTCAGACACAGGAAAAAATGTCTGAACCGTTTGAAAAGTATTTTATATGCATTTTTAACTCACCTCCATATTGTAATTCTGTTGCATGCTTATTTGACAAAATGAATACATCTGACTCACATAAAATTAGTGAAATATGCAAAAGTAGGCTATACTTTTGGACAAAAGAAAAAAATTGCAATCATTTCAAGTGTACAATAATTAAAACTCTGTGACTAAATAATGTTTCTTAAATTGGCAAGAATAACCAGCAATTCTTAGCCCAGACATTTAAACATACATTTTTGTCTGCTTAGTAAATTGTGAGGAAAATAATATAACCTATTTTTTTTTTAAAGAGTTTGGCGCCAAAGACTGTCATTGTTTTCTTCAAATCTGTGATACTTTGCATTAAAACAAGTCCCTGGTGCATGCCAGTGACTCATAATTGTAAATAAACTGAAAATGTAGACTACAGACACATCACACAGAAAAAAGAGATCAAGTTTTGTGGTGCTGCTCTGAGCTGAGTCTGACAGACCGCTCAAGTCCAGAGCGCTCAGACCTGATTGAGGTTTTAATAAGTAAGAGTAATACGACCTGGCTCCAGTCCCTATTACTTTCTCTCTGTCTTTGTATTTTCTTTCAGTGTTTTAGTGCATCAGAGACACCGAAATCTATTCCAGCTTTGGAAAATTTCACAAAGCCAGGGAAGATTTCGAACTGAGAAGGTGGATTGGTGATGTGTTAAGCTGAGTAAGGCTTAGTGACAATGACCCGTCCTACTTTAACAAACACAAACAGCTTCTCTCCACCTGAATATCCAAACTTAAACAAGCTTTTGGCCTAACCCTTTTGATTTATTAAAGTTTAAGAACTATCAGTTGTATTCTGGGACCAAACTGTAAATCAGATTGATGACTTGCAAGTCAAAGATAATACCTGACAATGGATCAGTTCTTCATTTCTGAATGGTGGTAACTGGTTGAAGCTAAGTGCCATGGTTCCATACATTGATAAAACCAAACTGATGCATGCCACTTTTTTTGCAAGTTTCTTTTGCCAAACATCTCAGAAAATAAGTAAGTAAGTCCAAATGTTTGACCATTGATGCTTATAAAATTAAATGCATTATTACATGTATTTTACAACATAGATTAAGTCATTTTTAGGGATTTACTGTTTTGTAAAATCATTGTACATAACGTAAAGAACATTCTGTGAAAATATAACCTTGATATACTTACTTGATATTGAGTAAGGCCACATCAAAGATTGAAATTTAAGTAAAAGAAATTATTGAAATCACACTTCGATGATCATGATCTCATAATTAAATTGTGAGACACTAGTTTGGATTTCACAGGAAGGGTTACAAATGACCAAGATCCTGTTTTTGGGGGGGTCCCTACAAGGCCATGTTTAGCTCCAATCATTGTTCCTTTTTGCTGTAGCAATATAATTGTTTACTCAGGGGTGTGTTTGCTGTGAGTGTCTGTGACTCTGTTTGTTGTTCACAAAGTTGGCCTTAGTCCTAGGAATTTGTTTATTGTCCTGGTCTGTAGGACTAAGAAAACGGACTTTGATCCCTATTAAGTTAGTGACGACACAAATCGCCTCAGCATCAGTCAACTCCCATCCGCCCATCCCATCACATATGTCCATGAGACGGTCTTTTGATAAGTCTGGTGAATGTGACTGTGTCAATGTTGATTTCTTGTCTAGACACCTACTGGTTTGCTTGTCCTTATGTTGTCTGTAATGGGTTTCTGTAGGCACAATACCACAATTTGAAAAATCTGCTTGTTTCAAAATGCCTGTCAGGCTGAATTGTTGAGGTTTTCAAAAAAAATAAGGTGAGTGGATTATAAGACACTTTTTTATAGGATATTTGGTGGGTTCAGTTTTACACTGAAATCAAGTCAATTACAGTGTCAGTGTCAATTACAATACTATTTATTTATGTATTTATTCTCATAAAAATGCTTAGTTTATCATAATAAGTTTAAAAAAGGCACGCAATGTACTGTACTGTACTGTTGTCTAAAATCAGTAAAAACGTATTGAGTAATCATCAATTATATACAATAGATATCAGTAAATACAATATTGTATCAAATAATATTTAAATATTTATACTAGTTACAACCCACAAAACAATGCTATTTTAAGCCATGGTTGGATAAAACATGGACAAACCCAATCACTGGTTTACCTGTTTTGAATTAACCTTGAAAATTCCCATATTTGACCTAACCACTGGTTGAAACAGTCCAGCATAGGTTAATTTAAATTCAACTATTTAAAGTTTTATTCATATTTACCCATTTTTTTAAGTGTAAATAAAGTGTAATAAAAGTTCCACTGAAAAGAAAAATTACTTTACACCTAATGAAGGAATAGTTATTGTAAAAAATTAAATGTAATGCACCAGACATTTTTATAAAAAATGTGCTGTTATTCTAAACCGCGAAGTACATTGATGAGGTTCGATGCCAAATGACCTTGAAATTCATTAGCAAAACACAGCATAAGCTGTGGTGGGTCAAACCTCATGTTGGCCAACAGACTGCCTGGTTTTCGTGTTAAGTGGGCAGATCGCATTCTTAAGAGCCCCTCCTTTGCTTTCAAACGCTGGATCAATTTCTTTTTGCTCTGTTTATGTTATCATTTGTAAATCTTACCAGAACTGGACCATGAGGCACAAGGGGGAACTCATACACAGTCTAATGAAGTATTTACAGATCATTCCAACTGTCAAATACTTTTGCTCAATGACATAGTGCAGAGTGCTGCTCACGCTTAACAGCTCGCGTTTGCTTCCAAGCCCCTGACTGAATGTCTCGGGTCAGTCGGATTTCATTTCAGGTAAAAACGCAATGTGAATAACTGAAGAGACAAATCTAGATCATTCATTAGTCTTTAAAATCAAAACTATAGTTTATTCTATTAGTAATTGTCGGTTTCAAAGAAAATTCCAATCGTTTTCAACAAAAGTATAGTAATTTAAAAACACATTTTAAAATGATAAATTAAAAATAAATTATACAAATTACAACCTTCTCGTAAATGACCATTATCAATAATTGCGACAAGCAACACTTGAGTTGTCATATTTGGAGTCTCCAGTGTGCATGCAGGCAATTTAGAAACGATGGAGAGATTTGTTTTTTCACAATAAAGGTTAGAACAATTTATTATTATTACAATGTATTATTATTATGTTATGCTGTAATTTTTAATCTTATTGTTATCGAATATGTTTTAGTAGTTTACTTTTGGCACTCAGATGATGTTGATCTGAAGTGGAACCATTAGAAGGGGAAATACACGGGAATCGTGACCTCTGAGTGGAAGCAATTTGTTCCCGTGCCCCTGAATCCCCTATTAAAGTTTCCTTTACAAGACAAATGGATTTAACATTTGTCGTTGTCTTGTTTTTTTTAAGCTGTACTTTTTCATAAACTTTTAAATATTTTAGTCTAATGGGTAACACAAACTCTAATTGCCTTTTTATAGAAAACATTTGCGTTTAGGGAATATAGAGAATTAATAATAATAATATTATTAATAATAATAATGAAAGATAATAAAACATATATTCTAAAAATATAAACGTATTTTTATGTGTCAAATTTATTTTGTTTAAATTAAAATGCGTTTATATAAAAGTATATTTAAAAGTTTTCTCGCTCTTAAGATCTCATTAACGTCGTACATTGCATGCTGGATCAACGTGTGTTATCCTACAACAAGAAGTAGGCCTACATTGCTTTAGTGCTTCGGTACGGGAGCTGTCAGGTCCAAAAGTGCTGAATTAAGGTTAAAGCCGCTGCCAATATCTCTAATGATCTCACTATACGAAAATATTGCCAGGCATGGGAATTGAATCATGTCGAGGCACTGAATGTAATTAAATATTACCAAATATAGAAAAAGAAATTATGATAGTTTAGGTCAGAGAAACTTTTAAAACTGTTTACGTGCAACTTCATGTTAATAAAAGTAACCATATAAAAATACGCAACGTGCACGTTAAAGAGATCATTAGCAGTTAACACTTTGAATAAGTTGTGCTGGTTTGGTTGGATAGACAACTGAAATATTGTGAACTCAAATCTCTATATGAAAACATGAACTCAAATTTGTATATGAAAACATGAACTCAAATCTGTATATGAAAACATAGAGAGACATTTACAGCATTGATGATCTATTGTGCGCAGTGCAGATCATTACACTTGTGACTGCCATTATGCACAATGTTGCTGCCATACAGAATATGAACCTGCCACTGAAGAGTGGAGAGAGAGAGAGAGAGAGAGAGAGAGAGAGAGAGAGAGAGAGAGAGAGAGAGAGAGAGAGAGAGAGAGAGAGAGAGAGAGAGAAAATCATTTGTTTTTATAAATAGTTATTTAATTAAATAATCATTATTTTGTAATTTGTCTTTGAATACACCGACATACTTAATATTAATTATTATTAATTACATCAGTATTGTCGGAATCCTTTTTAAATTACACAATACATTTATTTTTTATTTTACAAAATTGGTTGGTGGTCTGAGAGTCTCCTTAATTTACAAACGTTTAAAAGCACGACGTATTTTTGTTGAAGCAGCCTTGCGTGCTTTTAACAGCGCTTCGGAAACCCTTTGCAGAAGTACAATTTTGGTATTATACAACAATTATAAACAATACAGATATTATTTCTACTATTTTAAGCCTATATATTATTACAACATTTTTATTTTTGTTTATACGTGTTTATACGTTGTTGCGAAGCGAATAGAAATACATAATAATAGATATACATAAGATATACATAATAATAATATAATAATAATTCATAATAATAATTAATAAATTAAAATTAAACATTTATCGTCTGCTGTCGATATTTTTATGTTAACATTTGTATGTTAAATGTCATCTTTAGAAACTAAAAAAGTTGACCTATGTTTTATCTGAGCAGTGAAGTTTTTTTATTGAGCAATAAAAATAGACTTAATCTTTTTTTCACTTTCTCTGATCCCAGATACAACCTAAAAAGACCACCAATTTAGAAAACATTTAGTGCTTTGAAACTTTATAGATCAGAATTACTGTATGGCACGTTTTTTCATCCACTAGACGACGCTATTTCCACATTTACGTCTCACACATCAGTCTTTCAGCAGTGACCTGAAATCACTATTTCCCGTTTTCACCACATAGCCTACATAACCAACATAAAACGATGATCATTTGTGATTCGACAATAACATGTCGATGTTACCTTGCTTTTATTGGGAAATAGTTTGATATTTTTCTGTAAACTCTAACCTTTGTGAATGGTCATCTGAGAAAGCTGCCCCAAATACATGATTAGCCTAATTTGTACAGGTATGTCTTTGCATTTAAATGTCGTTTTCAGTGTCGGGCTGCATTAACAGTATACACTTGAATTTAAGAGATTTCCAAGTGATAATTATGCAAAAATAAGGCAAAAAAAGATTTAGCAAATACATTATAATTTATATAACGTTCAACAGCAGACTTAAAGTCTTGTAAATTAAACCGACCGATTACTAGACTTTCACGTTTACTTCTCAAGTCTTTAGTATTTGGTTACATAATCCAACTTGTTGGTACGGTCCATTTAATGGACTTAAGGATGTCTTCAAATTTACCTAGGGACTGCATGCACCAAGCGTTGCAAACTGCCGCGTAATTATTGTCATGTTTTACAAATGCTTCAGGGTAATGAATCTTTTCAATTATTTACTTTCCCAAACTGAAATGTTTCTGAAGTCTACAGCATATTTATTTTAATTGTTTCGTGGTACGACTCTTTCTGCTTGACTGTTGCTTTGACTCTAAGTAGTCTGGTAATTTTAGATTCCCAGTTACCCAAGAAATGGAAAAAGAAGAGCTCATGGGGACATTCAGAAAGATGCTCAAAAAAAGGTTCACAAAACTCACAGCTCTTTTAAATGTGCTTTTTAATCTGGGAATCAGTTGTTGTCAGTACTTATAGCCTAGCACAAAAGTAAAATCAAATAACAATTCAAAAAATTAAAAATAAGGTTAAATCGTCAGGTAAAGCGAACGTTTTAAACGTCAATGTTCATATTGTGTTCATTTGCATGGGCATGGACATGTACATGTGTTATTGTCATTTATTTTCTGCTAGTTATTTTACTCTTCTATAAATCTGCTATTTTGAATCGCAATTAAATAATAATTTTCGAAAGGCTCCTTTATATACTCTGCATTCGAATTTCAGCAGAGCAGGTAAAAGGAAGATCGGCTAATCTATTGAACATGCAAAATAATTTGTATAAACGACCAAATTAATTTTTATTTGAAATTCTAACCCCAGTGTTTAGCAGAATTTATATAACTTTAAAAAAATTATATGTTCAATAATTTTGGTCAGAACTTTCTTTGCCTCTCTGAAAAAAGATGGAATTGATCGAAAATATTTAAATAACGAAAGCAAAATGTTTCTTATATTAAACTAATCGAGATTTTAATAATAATAATAATAATAATAATAATGATAATAATAATAATAATAATAATTGAAAGAAGTCTGCATTTAATAACTTTACCCATTACCATGTATATATGTATTTTAACGAAATTATTAAACAATTGGTTATAGGGGTTTCAAATATGGTTTATAGAGTTAACGTGTTTGCTGGAACCAACAGAACTTGACAGAAAACAAATTTGTCAGTGACCACAAACATGTATGACATTTATTTATTCACAAAAATAGGAACAAATGCACTTATTTTAAAGATTACACAAGGCATCCGGCAATGTGCTATTTTACATTTTTAATTCAAACCTTTAAATGTTCGAAAGAGCACAGTTAAGGGATGACAAATTTCTTGTTTTACCCAGACAAGCATGTATCTGCATCGTGAGAACACAAAGCTCTGAACCTACATATGAAATTTCTCTCTCTCTCTCTCTCTCTCTCTCTCTCTCTCTCTCTCTCTCTCTCTCTCTCTCTCTCTCTCTGATTTTGACAGGCAATGTATTGATCAGTTGCAGTACTTGTTTCTTATTAGTAACACAACTCCTTTTTGTCTTTTACCTATCTCTGACACGCAAGGCTGCACCACATTGCCATCATCATCGTGGATCATTATCTTATAATAGTGACGAATGAGGTTGGAGATTCTGCCAGCATTTGCTCACACACTCTGAAGTGTTTTAAACCAGCAAAGCAGCCAACTGCACACACTATTGTGCAGTTAATGAGCTCTTATTGAAACACTTTGCAAAAAGGTAAGATACTTTTACAATATAACCAAACATATGGTGAATAAATGTCATAATAAATCTCATTATATATCTGCATGCATTTTAACGTTTAGAAGATTCGGATTTGTGTGGCTATGGCTATTTACGATAACGCAACTTAAAGTAGACGACAGCAAAGGCCACAACTGTAGATGCACGTTATTGGTAATGCTTTTGAATATAGGCTTTAAGTATCTGTGTCGTCCGTATATTGTTGTGTGCGTATAAGCGTTGAGCTCTGATACCTTGCTAGTGAACTCAAACCTTAATGCCTTTATAGATTTAAACATAGGTCTTTGCTTATTGGGTTTGAACGATTGAGTGATTTGATCAGAATTGCTATCTTGTCAACTCAAATGTGCTTTGTGAAGTCAGCCTTTAGAATTCAATAACGCATTTATGTATTTTTAAAAGCTATCGTCACAGAAGATGAATTACATTTTACGTAGTCTTTATGTGGGCGGCTGTCCTAACAATATTTTTATTTTCTTTACAATTCTTCAATTCGTTTATATTCTTTACAACACTAAGCTACAAATTCACTTAAGTTTTGAATTCATTGAGCGACTAGGCTATTGCATTTTTGTTAATGCTTTTATCACTTTTAAGCAGATCAGTTATAATTTCTATATGCAACTTTCTTTAGATGACTTCAACAAGTAAACATAACAGGGCAATTGTGCATTTCAATTTGGTTGAATTTGTAAAAAACTGGTTACGGGAGAAACACGTTCGCGTGGGTTTAATCTAAAGCAGCTTTTTAATATGCAAGCTTGATTAATTCAAAATAAAGCATTTTAAAATTGTTCTTAAATAATAGTAATAATAAATAAACGTTTAAAACAAAAGTCAAAAAGTTATCCAGACATAATGCGCTTTGTTGATAACTTAAAGACCTATATCAAATACATTAATTACTTACCTTGGACAGCCCAGTTCCTCCCTCCCTCCCTGTCACACTTCCACGTTTGCTCTCCAGTCCTCCCCTCCCACTCCCATTGCTCTTTCGGCTCCCCCTCTCCGTCAGTCCGCGCGCCGAGCAAGGAACAGATTGAAAGTGACATACATTGTTGCTTTGGAGATTTTACAACGCTGTAATAGGTATTGTCCGCATCGCACAAAGCAGATATCTGACGTCTGTTTGCTTTGTTTCTCTTTCTGTGCATGCAATTTCAGCTTCTGATGCTGTCTTTGCGCCCGCAGCTGGGGGTTTTGGTTCTGCCGGGCTTGTCCCACGGACATTCGTGACTCAAACTTGCGGTAAACCGTAAGCAAGATTCCTAACCGGACAGATTGTCGTCGGTTCGCTACTCGGAACTTGTGTCGTTTACTTTTTGGATCTCTGTGCTGTGTTCAGTCCCGTGAACTGTCCTATCTCTCTCCCTCCCTCTCTTTCTCGCACCCCCTCTCTATCTTCATGCTGTCTGTCTCCTGCTACCTGTATCTCTCAGCTCGGAGTCTCTCAGTTCCAGTGGCTCAGTCACAGCGCGCAGTGCACGGAGCCCAAGTGTCCAACACCGAACCTATACCGAAGCCGACCGTTTTCAGCCCTTCGCGAGGCTGCGAGAAGCCTAGCCCTGGATTCAATACTTTTAATCAATGGACAGAGCCCTCTCAACGGCCAACCGAGGTACCGACACGCCATAAGCAGTAAGTGCAACAAAAACAACTTTCGTCCACTTTCATCCAGTGCTTTCCACATTCATGCATACTGCTACTTTAACCGCAGATTCTTTGACTTGTTAACGTCTTAAGTAGCTATAACTGTTTAGAATATCGATTTATATAAATTCTTATATGATAAGTTATTTCTTTGAGGCCGTATCTCCAATACGCAAAAATTATAGGCACCTATTGTCATTGTATCATAAACATACATAGTCATTTATGTACGATTTAAGGATTTAATAAATACACTAATTCTTCTTAAAGACATTAAGTTTTTCCAGGTACTATGACACAGTGGAGCAATGCACTTCTGATAATGAGTGGCAATTTTTGCAAATATTAATTAATAGCCTAATAATAATAATAATAGGCCTAATAATAATAATAAAAATAATCTAAACGTTTTTGTACATGAATACACGCATATGCACGAAGAATATTTGCACCATTTATTTTTATATTTGCAACTTAATAAAAATTACGTTTAAGACAGGAGTGCTAAAGTAAAGCATATTGGGCAATGTCGATTATTTAGGAGCAATGAATAAAAGAGTAAAGTGTTAAGAATATCGCAAAATGTGTTTATTAGACCAAAGCTAACCAATTTAAAGATTGTGGTGATTTTCTAGTAAATCACTTCGCTAATGACGAGTGTATATTCATGAAAGCGGAGATGTATAAGCACTTTAAACACATTTAAACTAATTCAAAATTGTTTTACTCCACTTTTATTGATATTTTACGCATTTCAACGAGCTTTGGTGCATGGGGATAGTTTAAAGGAGAAACCTTTTACTCAAGCTTCAACAAGATTAGGCCTCAAGTTTAGTTTCACACGTGTTTGTCTGTGGTCTCCTCGCCTTCATGAGTGTGTGTGTTTGTGTGTGTGTGTTTACTTTTAGCATTTTTACGTCCTCTAAATTTAAGACAGGATTCTTAGAATTTATGAAACATGTGCTATAGGCTTATACCATCCCATATTATTGTTTTGTATGAAAAGAGGACAAAACAAAACAATAAATTTAATGTGCCCAGTCCACTTCAGTTTCGAAAAAGTGACTCACATAAGTCGTGTCTATTTTAAAGCAGATCTTGTTTTGTTATATTGTTATATTCATCCTGGTATTTAAGAAGTAATTAAATATAATAATATAACTATGCTAAAAATACAGATAGGGTATTTTTGTAAAAATCTCAAGTTGTAAAGCGCTTAATTCTTTTTATTATTTTAACTTTTATTGGGTGCAACATTTTTGATTGGGTAAGGCCTAGTTGAAGCAAAGACGACACACTGACGGCAAGAAAAATATACAATTTAATATTTTAAACATTTCAGATTATTGTTTACATTTTGCATAAGTTTGAAAAATATACAAATAACCAGAAACTAAGTCAAGGTGGAAATTTATGATTAATACATAACACATATAGGCATACATTATCGAATAGTGAGAGAAACAGCGATAACTGGCAAAATATTTATTAATACAGAATAGGCCTATGGACATTTTAC
The DNA here is from genome assembly GCF_030506205.2 of Paramisgurnus dabryanus. NCBI lineage: Eukaryota > Metazoa > Chordata > Actinopteri > Cypriniformes > Cobitidae > Paramisgurnus > Paramisgurnus dabryanus. The sequence continues at coordinate 14,237,189 of NC_133351.1, forward strand.
TTATTAGGCCAGACATAATTGCAACGAATAAAACAAATTCTGTTACCTATTATAGACATTTCTATGATCTACTTCACCAACATGTCGTTTAGATAATTCTGTCGTGGTGCACACAAAACTAACTCCAAAAAGTAAAAGTTTCGCCCTCAGAAGTGACCGTTTTCTGTCTTAAAAAAACATAAGATATTAAAGTAAATTAGATTTATCTTATAATGGAGTCAATGGATTTTACTTTACCTAGGGGGGTGGATGAAGTGAACCGAGTGGTCTTGCTTTGAAACAAAACAAAACAAAACAAAACAGAAAAAGAAACTTAAAATTAAGTAATGAAATCGCTATCCCAGCATTGTCAAAATCAATACATATTACATGCAAAAGGAACCACAATCCAGAAGACGCTTATACTGTTATTAGATTGAACTCTGCAGTTAAATTAAAAAAGAAAAAACACATGCCGGGTGCACAGCATTTGTTATTATATTACATGCGATATTTTTTCCCTGTCAGTTCAAACTACAAGTTATGTATACATATCCTTAAACTTTTTTAGCAATGTATTTGAAAAGTCACTCACAAAATCATGCCTGTGCAAGAGAAGGTATGTTTGCTATATAGCTGCCATCAGCGTTAGAAATCATTCTGTTTCTTTTTAAAGTCACATTGATGTATTCATTATTCATTTGTACAAACTTGGCCCCATAGCCAGGGGAGACGGGATTTTTTTTTACCAAGACCATAAGGAAAAACAAAAAGCTAATTAGTCTCTGTAAGAAAGACTCTATAGGTCTCAGTAATTTTGCAGTGCATAGAAGTCTCTAAGGATCCTTTAATCTGGCGTTTTGGGGAGGACATCAAAATGGATCAAATCCAGCATTTTCCCATTTTACCTTTTCCGTGAGTTTGGGCACTTTAGCATAAGGACATCTTAACCTTATGCTATAGGTTATGATGCTTTATTCGTACAATACTTCATGACTTCCTTTTATATATACTTTCAGAATTGAGCCATTTGTTTTTAGCAAACCTTTATGAAATATTATAGCTTTTAGGACAGGTACAGCAGTACCACCCAACTGTTGATTTCACAGCAAGTGTTAAACACAGGGGAGCGCGTGCATTGCATGCGACCACTCAGATATGACTGGGATATTCTCAATATAGCATGACCTCGAGTGCCTTATTACTTTTATAAAAAATAAGGACATACACAGTCATTTAAATGTCATTCAAAATTTAATAGCCATCAACTTTCCGCCTGAAGACATGTAAGGTTATAAGTTATTATGTGTGGGTGCGAACAAGTGTTTTTCTCCTCATAACTTTTACAATTTCGTGCATTTCAGAATGATTGGATGTTGGGCTATTTAGGACCAGTATTAAGTTTTATAATTGTTGTGAATTTGCCGCACATAGCTGGTCAAGACTTAAAAATCATTGGTATGTAATTTAATTACGTTTCTGTTGCACAACACTTGTTGAATCTGGTCATTTCTTTCTTTATTATTATTTATAAATACTTGCTAAATACTAGTTATTTTATATTATTATCATTATTATTAAAACTCACAAAGATAAAAAGCTAGGGGTTATGAAAAATGCTTTTCTAATCTTAACTCATCATCTGCCTGTCTTTACTAGTACTGCAGACCTATTGGCTACAGATAAAATTTTCTGTCATGATGGTCAAAAGGTGTAATGAGATCATCTTTCTCTCTTTTACCCCTTTATTTATGTTAAGATTGGCTAAATGATCTCTTTAACCACATATTTTTTGTTGTTTGCACCATAATTCTGTGTAACTGGAACCTGTTGTACACAAACAGTTGGTTATTATATTTATTTATTTACTTCCTAACCCCAAAATAGCTGGAAGAAATCTGAAAAAAAGACAAACCAAAGCTCGGGTCTTATGAGTTTAATAAACTGATAAAACTGAAAATACTGTAGAAGGGCTGCTGTGTGTGCACACGGTACATTTTTGGTGGGTTTATTGTGCTTGTTTTTATCAAATCTATTACCATTTAACATTGAAGATCCAGATCACAGTCAATACATTCTGAATTATAGATTCAATCTGTGTGTTCATGTGTGTTTTATAGCGCTGCTTAGTGTTGTCTACCATGTGTGATTTTTGTAAGTCAATGTGTGGTCCCTGGAAGTGTCAGAGCAGTGAGTCTGCCCTGTGGTTTTTGTGTGTGTACAGTTGTGTTTGTGCGCTTTTGTCTATGTGTGTGTGTGTGTGAGAGAGAGAGCGAGATGTTCAGAAAGAACATAATAAACTGCTGCTTACTATTAATCTTTTACTGTTTAAGATGTTTAGTATTGAACTGATTGTGTTCGCCGGAAGGTCTGACGCATCCTCTCTTTAAATGTCAATCTACATATTCTTCGCACATTGACAGATTCACATTATGGCAGCTGAGCAAAGCCTTTCTGTCTTGTTCTCTGCCTCTAATAAACACATATTAATAAATAGCTTATTATTATTATGGTGCCATTATTATACATACATCCAAGGTCTAAGTTTATCCTCCTATGTGTATTTCCAGTGTAATCACATATGTCTTAGTTACGGTTTGATATGCCATCAAATTCACAGGTGATAAGCTGCTATCTATCTATCCTTCCCTTCTGCACACACCTGTGCTGGAGAGAGACAATGCAGGGGCCTTTAATACATATATCCCTCGACCATCTTCAGCTGCTTTATCTGTACCCTACTTTAATAACCCTGCAATAAATGAGTATCACAGCCCTATTCCCTGGTCAATAAGGTTAACGCCTAAGCACGTCATCGACACAGAGGTACACTAAGTACCGTGACATAGCATGGCTTTATCTTATGACACACATGCATGGATTTTTCTATTAGTTGATATTAGCTGTGAAGGTTAAGTTTTATTGCTCAGATTAGGAGATATTAAAATTGTACCTAGTACGATTTACATTGCACGGTTTATTTGTTTATTGGTCACTTTCTTTTATCCTGATGTCTAAGATCTTGATCTCGTAGGCATCTCTTTTACAACCTTCTGCCCTTTCTTTTAGCATGTCTCTCCTCTGTGTATACTGACTGACAGTGTGAGTATAGTCAGATCAGAAATGTGTCGTTTACTGCCCTCAGTTTCCTGTGTGTGGTAGAACTGGCAGAGGCTTCTAACAGTGCCAAAGAAAAGAGTGAAGGGAAGAGGAAGGTTAGCGAGGAACAGAGCAGAAAATGTATACTGCATGCTTAAGAGAGAGTCTCTGCAGTGTGGTCGTCGAAGTTTGGAAATTTGAGTCTCATGGGATCAGAGTTCTGTTCCACTCCCTCGTCTGGCTTCTCTCATCTACCACTAAACATAACAGTCATTAGTTATGTTTGTAATGTGTGGCTGCAAGCATTACAAATAAAAATGGAACCATGTATTTGGTAGTGAATGCCTGTAGGTACAAATACTGAAATCTGAATTGTTGTGTATCTTTCAGTGTCAATAACCAAGAGGGCATATATTAGTATTTATGAGTGCTTTTTAATAACACATAAAATGCATATTTGTAATTACTCGCTATATTCTCTTATGCCTTTATATTATAAAAATGATTTAAAAATAATGCTCTGTTATTGTACAAAGTTTTTGCTTTTTTGTCTTCACAATCATTGCGCAGTAGATTATTCCCGACAATGTGCTTTAGATATTTAGACATGAATATATTTATAACCTGTCAGAAGAACAGAACCTTAATAAATATGTATTTTAAATTACAGCCGTGGAACTGTCTCCTGTGTTTTATAATCTTCTAAAGCTTCACCCACTTTAAATGTGAATTTAGACGCAAATCACGTCATTTATTCCCATTCGGTCATTTCGAATAGCAGAGAAAGCTCTTTATTTAATAAACAGTATGATGAAGAGGCAGTCTTACTGTTACCATCTGGGTGAATTTAACATGCAGTGGTGCTGAATTACATGGCTTGCAAAAGAAAGCTCTCAGCATATGCATAATCACGCATCACTACTGTTTTTCTTTTAGCATGCAACTTAGTATATAAATTTTAATAACTATGGATGACATGCATCACAACTAGCATATTTCATCATTATGTTTGCGCTGACTAATGCATCAGAAGATGAACTTTACAGAACTAGTGCCATCTCCATAGGTTAATGACTTGCAGACATACTGGAGCTGGTTTTATCTCCCCATCAAATATTTGATGCTGGGGTGGTGGAGGATCAGAGAGGAAGAGAGAGATTGGAGAAGAGATTCAGACAAGTTCTTGATTGGGATCGGAGGACTCATTAAAATCAGACAGGTTTGAACCTGTGAAGCCCAATGAGGGAGGAACAAAGATAGCCCAACAGTGCTGATAAAAGACTTTAAGGGCTGATAATATGGCAAAGAAAGCGGCTTAAAGAGGGAAATGGTGAAAGAGCAATCCGGTAATGAACGTTGCGTCAAATGTGTCCAGGCAATCTCTTGTTTGGTTCCTTGCAAGTATCAAGAGTCACTTTTTGTAAAGAGATTTTATTTTACCCATGGGATTGCAAGTCTATGGGCAAGGCCACATAGTAGATGAGCTGTTAATTAAAAGCAGATTCGTTTTCATCATAGAGTTAAAATGCATGTCTGTGATCTTACAAATAGCAGTGGGATTTATTTGTTATGCTGCATGAGCCGCTCTTCTGTTTGGGATGTGCATTTTTGAAAGCACATGCACGATAAACAAGAGGTAACATAATCCTCTCATCTATTTGTAGAAATGTCACTTTTAATTGAAATGCTATATGTACATCTATTGTTTTAGTTTGTAGTTCACACTTCAGGTTTGCTCTTCTCCGTGTATGTGTGTGTTTGTGTGAAAGTACAGCAGCAGACTAACACATTTCTTTCCATGCAAATGCCCTCAAAGTGTTTTTCCTCCCATCCGCTTAATAAACTCTAAAGAATTCAGACATTTGCTTTCTGGACCGTCGCAATGTTTTTTTTTAATCACGCAGAGGCTAATGTTTTTAATTTATTATTCATTTTGAAAATGTAGCTCTAGCTTGTAATTCTCTTTGGACTTATTTTGTTATACATGATGGTGTTTTTCTCATCAAGGCCAAAGAAAGAGGTTGGCATTAGTGGGTGGACACACCAGAATAAAGTCTTTCTGCGGATGGATAAAAGTTCATATAGGGAGAAATACTATTAGAAATAAAAATTATTGTGGAAATCTTGCTTATTCGTAAAACCAGCAACTGCTTGGCAAATATGCCAAACTTCTGTCTGTCCATCTATCTACCTACCTAACTTTTAGAGCAATTATCATCTCTCAATATTTAGGAAGTGATATGCAAATCAAGAGTTCATTTGGCCAGTGGGAAATGTGTTGAACTTTTGGCATGCACTCAGTACTGCTTGGCACTGACTCTGATGGACATTACCAATATTAAAGGTTTGGCTTGAAAACAAAGACATCTGAAAAATTGTCCCCATGGTGCACCCCGACTCAGATGAATTTATTTAGGCATCCACAGGCCTTCGGTGCAAAGTAACATATTTGCACACATACACATACAAATATGATTAGGCTGACTTACTTAATTTATATTTATGTCTGGCATTTTCAAAAATAAATGTTCAAAAGCTGTCACTAGGGCAGTATATTTTCAAAAAGTATTTTAGTACTTTTTAGAAGCTATTTCTACCTAAATGGTGTATATTAGGAGGATTTTTTCAAAGGGCACCATCCCAGTGACAGCTTTTGTACCTTTATTCTGAGAGACACACAAACATACGCACACACAAGTTTACATTCTCCACAGACACTGGAGCAGAACGAGACACTGGGCCTCAGCTCTTTTGTTTGCTGATAGTGACGATAAGATGCCAGCGTCTTTTTAAACAATCCACTGTATTTTAGGACAGCACATAGCCTTGAGTGTGGATGTCTGTGTGTTGTTTTCCAATTGCAGCTGTTCATGTTGTAAGTAAAAGTCAAAGGGAATCCTCTGATTTTCATGTCAAAATGTCTTATTGGAATCCTAATAAAATTTCTATTATAATTTGGAGCCAATCTTGAAATGGTGGAAGAAATGTTTTCGTGAAGCATCCATTACTGTAATGGTTTAAACAGGGTTTAAAACTGAAGTCATCAATTCAGCCATCTTTTCATTTAGAAATTTTTGAGCCGGCAGAAACCATAGCTTTTTAGACACTTGGCATGCCTGTTTTATGACATACTCTCTTAATATCACTATGAATGTAATGGTCCGATTACATTCTTATATACAAGGTTGGTAATGATATTGAACATTTCATGGTATTATTGCAATTTTTATTTGTATTTTATAATGTTTTGTTTATATTTTATTACTTTTTTATTTCTGCTGCTTGCAAAATATTTTCTGTGAAGCTACTTAGTTTATAAAAATGCAAAACTGTGACAAGTGCTATAAATTGATAAAATAAAGTGTAAAACCATTAAATTAGATGAAACTGGATTTATTATCATTTTGGATTTTTTTTTAAATTAGTTTCTAGGTTTTTTCTTTCAAATTCTAATGACACTTTTGTTAGCTTTTCATTTTTTATTATAACAGTTATGGGTAGGACACAATTATGATTATTTTGTGGGGGGTTTTTTTGCGTTATATATTTGACATTTCTTTCTTTCTCCCTTTTCCTCCCCCTCTTGCTCATACCAACTCAGTTTGTTTACTGTACTGTACATACCAATTGTGATGTTAATAAAAAAACATGTACCTTGATATAGATTGAGTTTTTATGCGTCTTCTCTTTGTCTCAGGTCCTTATCCTCTGGCTGGTGTTCCCTCTGTGGTGTGGAGGGGGATGGAGCGAGGTGGAGGTGAGAGTCCTCATTTGCGGGAGAGCCCGGAGCGGCGTGGGAGCAGTAGTCCTGAAATTGGTGGGCCACCACCGAAGATGGGACGCCTAGAACTCAACGGCAGTCCCACCGGACACCGCAGTCGCCACAATGGAGCCCCTCAGAGACCTCTCGGAGGTAAGACACTCACGCCCCCATCCATGTTTTAATAAATGTATTCATATTCGGGGTGTTGCTTTGGGAACTACAAAAAAAATGGAGAGAGATGGTGAATCAGTGCATGTTTGGTCAGACCCAAAGGCACCAACAACAGCACCACTTCTAACCCCAGCTCTTCATTGAGCTTCTTAATTATTTTATTTTATTAAAAGAGTCACCTATGCATGATGCAGATAAATGTAATTCCGTACGCCAATGTAGTTTAGCTCATATTTGTAAGCAATATAAGCTTAGTGAATTAAGTCGAGGTATATAAACTTGATTTATTCTACTTGGTAAGTTATTGATTCCAACACAGTGTGTTTGTGTGAGTGCTGAAAGGAGCTCATATTGATTACAGTGACCATAAGAAACTGCCACATAGACAGTGGTGTAGTCAAAGCTATTGAACAGCTTTAAATGTTTTAACACATGTGAAGTTGACACTTCACACAGACATTCATTTTTCTTATTTCATTGCTCTTTACTTTTACTGTATATCAACAATAGTCTAATTTATATTCTTATTTTTAAAAACAAAAAAATTATAGATTTTTTTTAATACTGTAGCCTACATTTAAATAACAAACTGTTGTAAACTTAATGAACTCTCTTGAGCTATAAAACCCCCCCCTCCCTTCATGCTATACAGTACATTTCTTCCTTAGTTAAAATGTAAATAAATGGACCAGAATGTCATCAAGGTCAAGCTGTAATTTACTTTGACAGTAAGTGATATGCATAACCAATCATAAAGATATATATCAGATATAGATTAGATATTTTTTAGAGACCTTAACAACACATACTGTCCATATGTTTATGACTGTCTCTATTTGTGTGTACAGTAGGTGTGATTTGCTGTGCTGCTCTGGAGCAGCAGATGCGATTTGTCAACAAACACACATATAATAAATAAAAGAGAGGTTTTTCATAAGTTTAGTTCATCTTATGGTCATAAATACAGTAAAGAATACAACTGGGTCCTAGTTGACAAAATATATCAGAGGCACTAGACACATACGCTGAGAGAGACATGTAGAGGGTTTCTATGGGCTCCAGCAGAGGGGGTGAATGGATGGTTATAATGAGAGATTGTCTTCCTACAGTTTTCTCCAAACCATAATGAAACACTAAATAGTAGGTCATATACAGATCAGATATAGATTTACTCACACAATTTATATTTCAATATACATACACTCTAATTATTTTCAACCCAGTGTTGGGTCAAAACTGGACAAGCCCAGCCATTGGGTAAAAATAACCAACAATTTTTTTGACCCAACAATGGGTTGAAAATAAAACAGCATTTTTTTAAGTTTATATTTATCGTCAGTTAACAAATGATAAATTTCAGTTACACTATCATATACACTGTATTTAGGTTTACAATACTTTATTATGATGAACACATTCACTATTAAATATGAAATTTGCCTCAATTAACTTCTTATTTACAGCTTATTAATTCTAAGTGAATTAGTTGTTGTACAGTAGGGTTTAAGTGTATTGGGTAGGATTAGGGATGTACAATATGGCCATGCAAAATAAACCATTAATATGTGCTTTATAAGTACTGCCAGCATCTGCTTATATGCAAACTAATAGGCAATTAGTTTAAAGTGAATATTGGTCCTTAAAGTGTAACCCAAATGTATATACTGTAGGCCTACTCTCTGGAATGAAACCAATGATGCTGTCTATGAATAGTGTGCAAAATAATCAATGAAAAGAAGTGCTTCAGAAAATCTCCAGAAAATTTTGATTTTGTATATGATACACATGATATTTTATCAGTGTATTTCATGTAAAGTTTACAATTTTTGCAATGCTTTTACTTAAAGGGGACAGAGAATGAAAAACCATTTTTACCTTGTCTTTGTTGAATAACGGTAGTCTACCCGCAATTACGAACATACAAAAAGTGCTAGACATGCTAAAGATCTCAGTCTCATAGAAATTCCTCTTATAGAAATGTCAGCCAGAAAACGGCCCAATCTGGAAAACTGATGCTTATGACATCACAGGCATCTCACTGCCTCTCCACTTTAAAATAATTGGCAAAATTTTTTGAGTGGCAGCAAAGTCGGCCAATCAGTAATGAGATTGCAAGTTAAGCCAGTAGGGGGAGCCAAATAGGTGCAAAAACATTTGTTTAAAATCCCCCACCCTAATAGAGCTATCTGAGAGAGGTTTTTAGGAAGCTTCTAAGGCATTACAGACCCAAACAAAAAATTTTTTTCTACATGTCACACCACAGAACAAGGATAAATACCCGGTTCAATCATTCTATGTCACCTTTAAATTCAGGAAATAGCTAATTGTCTCGCATTAAAAATCCACATTAAATAAAACATTTTTTAGATTAAAGATATTTGATATGTTCTGAAAAATAAACATATATATACCATAATAATACATGGTTATTTTAATCTCAAGCAACAGTTTACTAACATAGCTTATTACTTTTTACTAATATTCCTTTTTAATAATACTTCTCGCAAAAGTCTAAAACACTTACACAACATTTACACGAAACACACGTGCTACTATCTTATGATTAACCTGTTCATACAGGCTATTCCCTCTTATAGGATAAAGAATTTTTATAAAGAAAAATGGCTTTTCTATGTCATTGTGAATCACCTTAATTTTTAAAAGTGTATAAGGATGAGTCTATGGCGCTAACAAGAGAAAGAGAGAGAGCGAGAGAGTGAGAGAGAGACTGCTGGGAGCTGTTGTGTGTTGACAGTTATATTTCCCTGTTGGGGGAAATTCACTTACTTGAATTGGCACCGGCCCCTGGCCTGTAATTCACTCCATAAGAGCATTCTGAACTGGAAGCCTGAGTGATTAATGGAAAGGAAATAGAAATATAGGAATTGACTGATTAAACCATGGGGCTCTGGGAGCACAGCGTAAATGTATATGTATTTGTATGGAAGTATGTGTGTGTAAATTAGGAGAGAGAGTTGCGCATTGTATTATTAGTATTAAGTTTTTTTGCCTAATGCTTTCAGTCTTTCATTTCTATAGAGAGCATTAATTAATAGTCACTAGACAGATGCACAAAGCACTTCAGGGAAATTGGAAAAAACAAAACAAGGCTAGTTAGATAGAGCAAACTTAGGGGAGAAGTGTGTTTTCAGGCATCATTACCTAGGGTATTTCTTAACAAGCCGTGAATGACTATGCATCTCAGCATCCCATTAGAAGATGGGACTCTGTACCCATCAAATTACATGCCAACATATTTTCCAAGTTAATCATAAACATTTTTAACTGAAATGTTAACAAAGGCAACACTACTAAAATAATGTGCAATGTCACGAGCAGTTAAACACAGAGCAAAAAAGGTGTGCATATCCGTCCAAACTAATTGTTAACATGCAGATCGTTGACTTAAAGAGATATCAGTCCAGCAGTCATGAAAAGTGTAATATAAAGACGGATAGCTTTAATGGTGCATAATAGAGCTGGTTTGATATTTGATACAGAATCTGGACGGTTTGTCCACCTTGACTATTTGCATTGGAAAGTAAAGCTGAGACTACAATTGACCCTGGTGGCCTTATTCTAATGCAAATGATGAACCTATTAATCATTAGTGGTTTCTAATAAAACAACTTTTCTGTGAACAACACGTGGCAACTATTCAAAATAACGCTATGCATGATTTATAAAAACCTACCGTGACTAGGATTAGTATGTAAAGAATAAAAAATAGCATGCAAATGATGTAAAGTCAGTTTCCCATTTGCAAAGTATAACCTTGGTCACTGTAGACAGACTTTAACAATGCTTTTAGTGCAGTGGAACCATTGTAATGTAAGTAATAATACATAAATTAACCAATTATTATTGTCAAAAAAGCCTAGTAAAGTACATATACGCATTACAACAAATGATTTTATTAACACTAATTTGTAATAAAGTGTTGTATGACAATTGTATATAAGTGTAAAAAAAATGTAATTAATTCAGTTCTCTCAATCTCTTGGCCGTTTTTTCATTTTTTTCTCACATTCTTCTGCAGGTCTGATGATTCCAGTCTTCTGTGTGGTGGAGCAGGTGGATGGAGGGATGATCTCAGAAGGTGAGAGCCGAGAGGAACATGCCGAATTTGTGCTGGTCAGGAAGGACATCCTTTTCACTCAGCTGGTAGAGACGGCGCTTCTCGCCCTGGGCTACTCTCACAGTTCTGCGGCCCAAGCACATGGTGAGTTCAACACGGTCCCATTATCAAAGTATTTGTTTAGAGCAGACCCTAAGTTCCAGGAAGATTTCATGGATTTGTAAGAATAGGGAACATTTCTGTCTATGAGTAAACAATAAGGTATGAGAGGCTGTGGTATATTGTGAAATAAGTCACGGATGAAGGGCGTTATTAGGCACGAAGCGATCGTGACATATTTACAATAGAGTTCCTTATTGCTTTAAAAAAAGGTTACCACACTATACAAATATTAAAGCAAAAATATTTATCAAAGCAACTTTTACGAAGTAAAATCACTAAAAGTAATTCCTCGTAATCCCTGACGGACTGTGAACAAAATGTTTCACATATGATTGCATTGCTAAGAGTGCCAGGCAGTAATACAAAGAATCATTACACTGTAAAAAAGACTTTGCTGCCTTAAAATGTTTTGTTGAATCAACTCGGATTTACAAGTCTTTTCAACTTACTATTATTTAGATTGACTAGAGATGAGTTGTTATAACTACAGATGAGTTGTTATAACTTGTAAAATTAAGCTGACTTTTCTCAACTATATTTTATAAGTTGTGAAAACTCATCTCTGTTGACATGACTTGTAAATCTGAGTTGATTTAACAACATTTTTTAATGCAGCAAAGTATTTTTACAGTGTAGGTGCAGCATCATAGGTTTGTTTTATCATAAATAAAGAAGTGACCAATCAAAATCAAGCATTTTAATCATGGGTTTGAGTTCACAAAGACATTGTTTTTAATGAATAATAGAAAAAAATAGTCCATACCTTGGCTACAACTTTGTTTGTAGACAGATCCCAAATTTCAAATATATTTGAATTACCTTGTAGCTGAAATTGTTTATCTTAGTCTGTTTGTGTCATGCGGTATTAGGGTATGTTTGTATTGGCAAATTACCTGCTATTTTTGAAATAACAAAATAGTATGCAATTTGCAATATTGTGTTTCCAATACACATGATACAGATGAGATATTATGTTTGCCAAAATATGCATTATGCTACCAGATCACACTCTAAACAGGACAGTATCCCACAATGCAATACACAAACTTGACGTTTAATTTCCAAAAAATCTCATGTGCACTATCAGCTGTGATTTGTTTTACTTTTGCATTGTTTGATCAAACTTTATTTGATCTAATTCACAAAAGTGGATCATAATGCAACATACCGTATGCCTGAATGTTAACAATTTTAATAATTAAGGCATACTGTTTTAAAAAGAACATAAGTATGTACTACAGTATATAGGCTACTTTACTGTATGGAAAAGCAATATGTTATTCCATTACCATTCAGTCATATTAAAGTGGCAGTGAGCTCAAGCGAGAATGCTGTTGAGATGCTGACAGAAGGATATACTGTTGTGTGCTTATGCGTCTGAGAAGGAAGGGCATTTGTTTATAACCGAATCACAGGCAGTCTGAAAGTCCTATTAAAAAGAACAAAGCAGGAGGCAAAGAATGTGGTACTTTAACGTCAGAAAGATGCGTGTGTGTGTGTGTGTGTGTGTGTGTGTGTGTACTAACATTGTGGGAATGTGTCTGTGCAAGTTCTTTGTACTCATGTGTCCACTTTCTGTGGTTGTGTGGGCCAAAGCAGGAATATACATTACTTTATTGCCGTACACATGATTGTCATCTCCCAAAAGACTGAAAAGTTTACTTAAAACAGCCTTTATGTTCAACTTCAAGCTGATCCACACGTTGACATCTGTGAACTTATTTTACGTAGTTTTTCATATAGTCAACACTGACATTTTGTAAATCCGTCTTAAAAAATTGTTGTGTGATGAGGTCATGTTATATTTTATTGACGTATTTAAAACGTATTGTCAGTGCAGACAGAAACAAGAGACTGAAAGTCAAAAGACTGAAGGCCACATTTCAACCTTTAATTTAAACATCATCCATGTCAGGCAACTTTTTTGTAGAGGCTGTAGTTTTTAAAATGAAAACATTGTGTGGTTGTGTAATTGCGTACTTTATTTTTTACGCAATGTCAAAAACGACTTTGTTTTGATGAACAAATATAAAATTCTAACGAAAAGAGCAAAAACCCTGCAGGTCACTTGCAGGGTAACAGCATGTCTCCTACAATTCACTGAGTGCGGGCTGTATAGATTCCTTTGAAGAGCCAAAACAGGATCGATATTACCCACACAGTAGCTTCCAAAAATATCTCATGTGCTTTAAAATTAAACAAGTATGTAAATTGATAGAAGCGGCACTATGATTGAAAAGGCAAAATTGTCCTGTCTGACCCACGCAATGGCGCCACATCTATGTTCAAGTCCCAGACGTTACTCCCCTGAATACAGAAGAAGAGCAGCCGGTCATTGAACAAAAACAGCAGTGACTAAAAACAAAAGATTAGGAAAAATTATTTACACTACCTTCTCAGCCATTAACTCAATCCAGATAAATGTAGAGAGAGATAAAACTAACTATCCCACACTCACTGACATAAACTGACAGAGTTTATTCCTGAACCTTGACTGAATGAGGGAAGGATTACATATGAGGAGAGAAAGAGCTCCTCTCAAATGAATACTTTTGTTTTTTAAAGAAAGCGTTTATGTTAAATGAATAATTTCTGGCTTAAATTATACATTTTTTCCCTTGCGGTTCACAACCAAAATTACACAGAGTCCCATCTATTTTCTCCCTGTTTGAATTGTGTCCTGCATAGCTTTCTGGTAGCGGTATATTTAAGGTCCTCTCCCATCACCGCTGCCTTTCTTTAATTAGCCTGACCGGTAATTAACTGGGAGATATTGTTTATTTCAATTATAAGGGTCTGATACTTTTATAGCATTTTATAGACAGACCTGTACTTTAAGGCTTCAGACAATTAACAGTGGTGACGGATTACAGCACGACGGCATTGTTGTGCTGCCACGTTTGACATGCAGCCGCTGCGGGTCGAACGGCCATTCGGGGTCGGTGTTAGGAAAATAGGCACGGTTGCCTGTTGAGTCATTTCACTTGATGACAACTAACTCGTACCATTACTTGTGAACAGGCTGTGGTGATTAATTGTCTACGGTTAACCCATAAAATGAATGTCTGGGAACACAAAAGGAGATCATTTTTAAGATCCTGTACACAAATTAATACAACAAATGAATACTAATGTCTTTAAATCTTCAATGAAACACCATGAAAGCAGCATTATTAGTAATGAGTAATCTCCAAGACTTACTGTGGGAAGCCATGCAACAGCTTTGTGTCGGGAATGGAGCAATTTTTACTGACCACTCGATTAGTCATGCAAATAATTTTTCTGAAATGAGATCCAGAGCATCCTCTGGATTTTCTGTGCCTCATTGTTTTAGTTTAAGAGACTTCTTTGAGTCCTTTACAAAATTTTGATTTATGGGCAGCGCCAGCTTATCTGTCATCTGATTCACCTGGCAGCCAATAAAAATCAGTCAGTATCATTGTTGTCGCCAGGGGTTCTCTTCTCACAACTTTATCTGATAGCTGTTTCTCAGACAAACTTACACATTAACAATGTGTATAATACAGTTTAACTTCTGTATTTGTAAGACGTAAAATGAATGGCTCCTGACTACCTTGGTTAAAACATTATTTACTATGGTTTGTCTATTTGAACAGTAAAAAATAAGTTAAGTGCCTTTAGTTCAAATAAATATAAAGCAGGTTTCTGCACTCCCCTGACAGATAATATATATTTACAGTAATTTGCCAAAATACAATTCAGATATAAGATACTTGAGTTATAATACAGTACTATACTAAAACCTATATACTGTACATTCCTGTAATTGAAGAGGTTTCATTTTACTACATCTGTATAGATAGATACAGACACAATTGCTTGTAACAGTACGGATATCTGTGGTCTTTATGAGACATAGAGATTGGGGCATCCCTTCAACAGAGCCAAGCTACGCAGAGCACAAAGTGTATGGAGTCCCATGGTTTTATCCGAACTAATTCTGCTAAATATGTGTGTAAAAACATTTTCAGGCTGTGTGTGAGGTTGCGTTTGTGTGTGAGTGTATATGGATGGGTGCACATAAGCTTTAGCCAAGCCACCAGTCGACCACATGAAAGAAGGAGGAATTTTAATGTGGCAATGGGAACAATGGTTTGTACTGGGGGAGGGAGGAAAATGACAAGGAACAGAGTCTTTCCAAGTTAAAAATGATTCATTAATGACATTACCACAGTCTCTGTGTGATGCGAGCTCATACTGTAAATAGGAATACATTTAACCACTGTTTATTGGAATAAGGCACATTACTTTTTTCTGTTCTTTGGTGAATTGGTTCCAGCGGGATGCCTGTTCAACGCTAAACACATGAATTTGAAACGTGGGGTGTTTGAAACTCACTGACACTCCCGTTTGACAGACTTAAGGACATTTAGTCTCAATCTATGCTGCTGCTTAAATATCAAGCAAGCAGGAATCATGGTTTCTGGGAATTCGGCTATGGTGGGCTGCACATATATTTTATTTTGCAAAAAAAAAGTGTCTCTTATAAACCAAAACCAGTATTATAAACAACATTTACGAAAGGGGTTCTTAAGGGGAAATAGCACAATCAGGCAAATTGTCTTCATCTGTCAGATTTGACTCACTGACTTAAAGTCTCTGTCCAGGAAACACATTTAAACAAATCCTTTGAAACTGTTGAACAAAAACGAGAGGGCCGAGTATACAGGGAATAAAAGTCACTAAAGTTACAACGGTCATCAGCAGGGCCGGCCCATCTTATAGGTAGCAAGTAGATCACCAGATACATGCAAACAGCACTATAAGTTAGCGCACTAATCCATACCCACTTTCATCAACGAGTACTACCAATATCTATAATGCTTGCTTATAACAGAAAGAAGGTAAAAGTTTTTAGTAGCTGAATTTGCACAGACCTCAATATTTAACACAGAGCCAACAATAACAGTGAAAACGGTGAATACCAAATAAAATGACAA
Source organism: Paramisgurnus dabryanus (assembly GCF_030506205.2). Lineage (NCBI taxonomy): Eukaryota > Metazoa > Chordata > Actinopteri > Cypriniformes > Cobitidae > Paramisgurnus > Paramisgurnus dabryanus. Next base: position 14,253,402 of record NC_133351.1, read on the forward strand.
TGAATTGACAACAGGCGTTGTTATTTTGTATAGGCCTTATTTGCACTATTTTTCTGAATTATGCTTAAACTTTATTTTTTCCCCACATTCTTAAACCTAATTTTCAATGTGATACAAACCATTTTTTAATATTTACACTTTCATTTATTTTTAACAGAAATGCCCATTTTTATATGAGACCCCACAGACCCACCGGTCCTGGTCAGATTCAGTGACACTGAATTGTCAGCAACTGTTTTTAGAGACTGAAAATGATGGAACAGGTCATGCACAATGTCTCACTAGTCAAAATATAACCGCTGAACTGAGAGAAAACAATGGAACGCTTGCTAATTTGTAAAAGCAGAGTCTGTCCAAAGCTAATTCGTTCAATCAGGCATTAGTGGCAGCAGTGGCATGGCAGATCTGTGTCTGGTTGTAGGTAAGTGATCCATCGACATGTCTGTGTGTGATTGTGCAGCTGGAGTTCTTCAGAAGACACAAATAGCCTAAAGCACCTAAATATGACGAGAGAGAGAGAGAGAGAGAGAGAGAGAGAGAGAGAGAGAGAGAGAGAGAGAGAGAGAGAGAGAGAGAGAGAGAGAGAGAGAGAGAGAGAGAGAGAGAGAGAGAGAGAGAGAGAGAGAGAGAGAGAGAGAGAGAGAGAGAGAGAGAGAGACTGTATAGCGTCTGGGTCTCATTTAGTGGACGGTAATGTGATTAGCATTGTTTAGTTTTCACAGCTTCAGCCAGTCTCTTATAAGACTATGGGAAACACTTTTGTGCGAGAGTTTGTGTGTAAGTATGTGTTTTGCATCTGCCTTTTGTTTTTGGTCTCTTTTTACTTCCTTTTGTTGGATATGTCAAATATACAGTATATGTGCACAAGGAATGCAAAAAAGAAGTGCGTGTGGAAAAGTGTTTACGGATGTGTGCAGAATTTGGAAAATAATTAATAATGCAATAAGCAGAGGGTGCAGTTTACGTGTAATTCGCATCTTGACAATGATTGCGACATCTGGAAATAAACAGAGCGAAGGGCATAATAGATTCAGCTAATTCATTTTTAATAGCATTGTTCTTGGAAAAAATTATTGCACCCTCAGCCGATGCACATTGTCTTGTCCCTGTTGTAAACTGTAAACTTGGGTTCAGGGTTATGCTCAATATAAGTTAGTAAACAATACACAGATACACATTTTGTATTAAACAATTTAAAATAAAGTACATGCAATTTAAAAAGTTGTATAACAGCTATAAGTAGTTTTTAGAAATGCATTTTATATTTTATTATAAATTAACCATTATCCAGTTATTTTAAGATTACATCAATCAATACTTTAATGTCTATAGAAATGTGCATTTTGTATATTTTTATGTGTTTTTATATTTATTTAGTTCAGAATTAGTCGTCGGAATAAATAAATTAATAAAGATAATTATTTACTTATTTATGTTTGTGACCTTTGAAATTTTGAGGTGAATGAACTGAAATCGAATGAGGCACTAGAATGACGCTAATCGTAGATCTCGCCACTCGATTGGCCAGACGACAGTAAAAGAGGAAGCAATGCACGTCTTTCACAGGTCAGTCTTGGATGGCCTTAGTTACCTGGCGTATTTACAAAACAATCAGACGACATTGTTCAGAAATATGGCTTGTCTCATAGTGACACCCCAATTACAGATTACTCTTCAGCCATAAACGCGCGTCTCATCCTTTACACAATGAGAGGCATTTATAACAGTCAATTTGGGTTAATCATACAATCATTGACCCATGTTTATGACGGCCCATTAATGGGGGGGAGTGAGGTTCTTGTAATTGTCAGCTGCGAGCGCCTGTTTCCTACACATATTACCTGGTTGTAAAAGAGCAAGAGCCACCCCTGGAGTCCACTCTTAATGCTGCGGCCGTCATCCTGGTGCCTTTCTAAGTGTTTTATAGATAAAGGTCCAATAATTGCAACTTGCTGTCTGCATTTAAAGCCTATGACAAAACATTGCAGAAAATTAATTAAGTAGGAAACCGAAAACTCTCTGGACAGTTTCCGAAATCTATGATGCAAACACCCACGTGCAGTGTAAATAATCGCTGTTTCATAAACAAAAAATCATGACTCATTTCCCAGTATGCCCATGTCGCTTCAATACTGAATGCATAATCGTGTCTTTTGACATATCAAAATAAATCACATTGTTATTGCAAATGTCCAGCACAAATGCCTCCATCCATCCCATTGCCCCATTTTAAATCCCTCACTTCTCGCTTTCTTTCAAACATGATGTGTCACGTGATCTCTTATGCTAATATTTTACTGTAAGTGGGTGCTGTTGTGATGATGTAATGTGCTGTATTTAGGATTCGGTTGTGGTATGGTTAAGTTGTCACTGCCCCTCGTGACTTATTCCCATACTGTGATTTCATTACAGCCATCATTGACATAAGGCCATCTCTGATGATGTCATGGAAATATGCTACGCAAATTTGTGGCACAATGAGATCAAGTGGGGTTAATCGACTCGCTCTGCTTTCTTTTCTCAGGCATCATTAAGGTGGGCCGCTGGAACCCCCTGCCCATCCATTACCTGACAGATGCACCAGAGGCAACCGTTGCTGATATGCTGCTGGACGTATACCACATGGTCACACTCCGCATCCAGCTACAGAGGTAAGACAGAACTGAGTCCACTAAGGGTTTCTCACCAGTTCTTTATTGCACTTTTGGGAACCCGTTTTTTCCCCAAAAACCTTCGACTACAGTAGGTTCTTTACGGTTTTACATTTTTTAAGCAAGGTTCTTAAAGGCGGGATGCACAATTTTTAAAACACCCTTTGGAAAAGGGAATGGCACCGAGTACCAAAACACACTTACAGCCAATCAGCAGAAAGGGGTGTGTCTACTAACTGACATCGTTACCTGGGTTGCGTATATGTGGGGCGGGTCTATCAAAAGAAGGTCCAGATTCTATTGGGGTAGGGGTGTGTTTGTTTAGGTGATTTCAAATGCCAACGTTGGCTTTAAGTGAATTGGTTTCTATAAGGACAATTACATGGGTGTTTTTTTTATAAAAATGTAAAAAAAAAAAATGATAAAGCTTCTGCATGGTATCAAGTTGCAAAACCTTGTTTTGGTTCTTGCTTTATCTACAGAATAATGGGAAAAAAGGACTTGTTCATTGAATCTTTGATAAAAATGAAATATTTGTAAAGTATATTATATTCATTATGTTACATATATTTATCATAATGTTTGCCTTTCAGATTTGTTGTTTATATATTTATACCACAGGGCTGTTGAATGCTTGATTCTGATTTGTTGAGAAATGTCCCACGGGTATGATTATTTTTTTGATAAAAACGCACACCTGACCTCTCAAATGTCTTAAAATAACCACCGAGGTATAAGGGGAATAATTGACTCCGGTCCTTTTAATTATTTGAAAACAATGCACACCTGCGGTGTAACAGCACTCTGCATAAATAGATTTATTTAAGCTACATTTAAACAAAAAAGATTAGTAAACTAAAGTTAGCTAATAAACTTTTGTTTACATGTAGCTTAAATAAATTGATTGCAACTACTTACCTTAAAACAATTGAATAAATTGAATGAATCATTTTTTTCAGTGTACCACTTATGGAGTGCATTATTTTCGAAATATTCAATAATCCGCTGTCAATTATTCCTTATACATACAGTACTGTGCAAAAGTCTTAGGCCACCACCACCAGACTTGTTGTTTTAGAAGTTTTAATGTCCATCCATATTTATTTTTCAATCTATTTTATTAAGATACAAACAGAAAATACAGGAAATATGTAGAAAAAAATAAAAAATTTAATTTTCAGGACTAAATGTCGTCTTTAGGCATTGTCTGTGTTTATTGTGACCTCTCTTGGCACTAAACACATCTAAAGCGTTTTTGAGCAGAATGAAGTAAAAAGACTAATTTCTTTAAAATAGGTTTAAGAGATCCTGCTGTTTCCTGCTATTGCTCAAGTGGAAGGGGAGTTCACCCTAAAAACTTGACACATCAGTTCACATTTCATACAGTTTTTAATACTTCATACACATTTCCTGTATTTTCTGGATGTATTCTATTAAAGAGACTGAGAAACAATTATATATGATCACTATGCAAAAACAACTAATCTAATTCTGGCATGGTGGCCTAAGACTTTTGCACAGTACTGTATATGGGTTAAATGCAGAAGTCACGTTCCAAGTATTGGTTACCATAGATTGATCATTAGTTCACTTTCACTATATATATCATTTCTACACTGAAAAAAATTATTCATTGAATTTAATCATTTTTTAATGTAAGTGGTTGCAATCAATTTATTTAAGCTATACAAAAGTTTTATATTTTATTTTACTAATATTTTTTGTTTAAATGTAGCTTAAATAAATTGATTGCAACCACTTACCTTAAAAAAAATTATTAAATTCAATGAATCATTTTTTTCAGAACTTACAGAATTTCAGATTACAGAAGTGTCCAGATATTTTCAGAATAAAATTACATTTCGCCAATTTTATCTATGCAGTGCATTTTATTTATTTCCTGGAAATCAAACCACTGATGTTGCCATTGTTAGCACCATGCTACACGAGTTCATCTACAGATTTTTTGTGCCTTTTTCAATAATAAGACAATTCTAAAAATCCCCCAAAGGTGTGCATTTCACTTAAAGGATTGAAAAGGAATCATTGTTGATATGTCTAAATAGCAAGAGACATGAGACCAGGATGAATTTTTATCTGCACTGTTCATTGAGTCTTTTCATGCCCACTGATTGCAGTTTACTCCTGAATGCTGAAGAAGTAAACAGAGCCTCCAGATGAGAGGATTGCAATCGCTGTGTAGTCATGTACCATTTCGGTTTTGTTTTCCTTGCGTCTCCATGGTATTGTTGATTTAGATTTACGCATTTGGCAGCGGCTTTTATCTAAAACAACTTACAGTGTATTACAAGGTATGCATTTTATCAGTATGCATGTTCAGGGGGGATTTAACCTATGACCTTTTGCACTACTGATGCAATGCTCTATAACTTGAGCTAGAGGAACACTCATCTGGCATCGCGTCTGCTGATTTGTGGATTAGAAAAATGATGAGTATTTATGATTTTTTGAATACAGCTTTGCCAAGCTGGAGGACCTCCCATCAGAACAGTGGAACCACGCTACAGTGCGCAACGCCCTTAAAGAACTGCTGAAAGAGATGAACCAGAGTACGCTTGCTAAAGAATGTCCACTCTCCCAGGTACAGTCAGCCACTGAACAAACAGTACTTCCACTTGGCCAGACACATTCTGTGTGAGACCATACAACTTTGTACCAAACCTAACAGCATAATACCATAAAGTATACCATAAATGAAAACGATGGGGTTAGCTAATACCAGATTGATGCAATGTGCATGTTTAATGTAGCCTAAATCCTCTTCGATTTAGTATTCCCTCAAATATTTATTGAATTCATGGGCCATTTCTAAAACCCAGAAATGACTTCACCATAAGTGAGCGAGAGAGAGAGAGAGAGAGAGAGAGGCAGAGTGTATGTGTGAGTCCATGTGGGTGTGTATCCGCGATCCTCACTGTGCTCATTTTTAAGCAAGCAAGCAGTCTTGGAGATTTATGTATCTGTGCATGCTGTGTTTAAGTGGAACTCTGCGTGGGTGTTGATTCTCATATCAATTGTTTGCATATGTGTGGGACTCTTCATCTTTACTTGTGTCACTGCGGGTCGGAGTTTGTCATGCCGTTTGCTATCCGCCTTGCCTGGGTGGCTTCCCACAGTAATGTATTTTATAGGCCATTTATCATCGTAATTATAAGAACTTGACCATATGTGTTTATTTCTGTTTTCAACCTCTATCATTGTTCCCATTTTCCCTTTTTACCGACCTCTTTTATTTCTCTGGCTTTTTTCTAGAGTATGATTTCCTCTATAGTGAATAGTTCCTACTACGCTAACGTCTCAACTGCCAAGTGCCAAGAGTTTGGTCGCTGGTACAAGAAGTACAAAAAGATTAAAGGTAAAGCATTTTTTGTATAACTACTGAGATTGAGCAAACTTCTGCTTTAACAAGTATGACCTAACCTGACACCAACACAGTAGCCTGGCCACCAGGCAAGCGTCTGTTTTTTCCGAGATTACCTTTTGTTGGCGTGTGGTGAGGTGTTTGGGATGATGAAGGATATTTCTAAGCTCTGTGCTGAGTGTTTTAAATTATCTCTAATGACTCCTCTTACACGGGATGGGGAAATGCAAGCTTCCTCGTTGCCTAATAGAGAGGCCACCCATCCTTCCTCCAAAATGGTGCAGAGGGTCTCACAGTGATGGCCCCTACAGAGGGTTGTCCTTTGGTTGTCCTTTTTAGCATCCAAAGGCCTGTGACAATATCCTTTTTTCATTGCCCCATCAAAAAGCAAAGTAATTACACAGCAGGATGAATCAAAGTGGGGCCAAGTGCACTGCAAAAGAGTGCACAAACCAATAATAAAGAGATCCTCTGCACCCTGACAGAATATGTGGTGTTAAGTTACACCAAACCCCCTCTATTAGTTCTGCTCCTTGCCTCCCTGAGCTAAACACTCAACCCGCATTGCCAGATGTGTGCCACTGCAGAGACCCCATCTGATGACTCACATGTCAGTCAAAACATTCAGACGCTAGACAAGTTATAAAACTTTTCTATTGCTAAAAGAATGCTGTTGTTTCAAAACTGACAGTGTGATTTGGCTGCGTGAGAGAATCCACTTGTCACTTACCATGAGTTTCTGATGCTTGTTTCAGGGGATTATTTGTGGCAAGGCCGGGAAACTTCTGAAATCAAGGGTGAGTACCAACACTTTCATGTTTCGTGTTTGATTTGTCTCTCTTGATCTTTAAGGACAAGAAATATATATACTCTGACTAACAGGAACAGTCTCATATGTTTCTTATCTTCCTCCCTTTACAGTTGAAAGGGACAGCCTTGCTGATTTCTGCATATTACCACAACGTCCACCTCCTCACCTGGCTGGGTTGGCACAGCTTGGTCCATTGAACAGTGCTGGGTCTCTGGTGAAAAGTGGATCTGGAGAACCACAAAATTCAGCACAATCTCAGCCTCCAAACCAAGGGCAGCCACAAACTCCATCATCCCATGGGCAGCTACATCACAGTCCACCTCTACGAGCACAGGTGCCGCCTCCACCACCACCTACTGCCCTGCAACCTCTTTTGGCACCAGGGGGACTTCTTTCACCCCAACTCAGTCCGCAGCTGGTGAGGCAGCAGTTAGCCATGGCTCATCTTATCAACCAGCAGCTGGCCGTCAGCCGCCTCCTGCATCAGCACCCGCAGGCTCTTAACCAGCAGTTTCTTAATCACCCGCCTATCCCGAGACCTAGCAAAGCCGGTGGCCCTGGAGAGCCTGGGTCCAACCCCTCAGCTGCAGAAGTTTCCTCTGAAATTTACCAGCAGGTGCGAGATGAGCTGAAAAGAGCCAGTGTCTCACAGGCAGTGTTCGCTCGAGTTGCCTTCAACCGTACACAGGTAGAGTGATACAGATTGCATTTATACAACTGTATATTGAATATCATCTAATTATTAACAAAAATATGTACAACTATCCAAGTCAAAGCTACTAAACAAGTATGACATGGTAGGGATAATCATGGTGTCATAGAAGACAATTATTTCAGAGGTATCAGGTCCATGAGCGATACCAGTGTGATTCCTCTGGTCTAAGGGTTACATCTACTGTACATTTATACATTTAGCATAAACTTTTATCCAAGATATACACTTATATCAGGGTGCACATTCCCTGTAATCAAACCTTCGCACTACTAACCAGAGGATCAGATGTTGGATCTTTTCTAATACACCCTCTTAGCAGTAAACACATCTGGTAAACTGAGTCACGGCAGGCATAAATTATACTCAATTACAGCCAACAGAGTGCTCTGTATGACTGTTTGATGCATATGAAGAACTATTAACTGAGTAACTACATAGATGTGCTGCAAAAAAAAGAGCTTTCCTCACATTGATGCCTCAGTTCGCTTACTTTATCTGTGAAAACCAGGGCCTGTTGTCTGAGATCTTGCGAAAAGAGGAAGACCCACGGTCAGCATCTCAGTCCTTGCTGGTGAACCTCAAAGCAATGCAGAACTTCCTCAACCTACCAGAGAGCGAAAGGGATCGCATTTACCAGGAAGAGCGCGAACGCAGCATGAACCCTCCTGTGAGTCTCCCCCCAAGCACAAACCCTAGTCCTGGGGGCGTCCGCCTCTCTCAGGTACCCCAGTTTTTCCATCACAATTCCTGATTCCTTTGTAATTCCTCTGTGGTTGTTTGTTTGACTGGGTGTACCTAAAAAATGTTGTTGTGTCTGATTTAAAATAGTTTGTGAGATTGCTTTTGTTTCTGTCTAGATTAAGGTGATTTGTTTACTTGTTTTGCTTGGCGAACACATTGCTGTTTTCTTTGTAATCTGTATCAGGCTGTTACAATGCTATGTTTTAGAAATCCAAGCACTGGGTCTAAGGCAAGGGTATGCAAGTTCGGTCCTAGAGAGCCGCAGTCCTGTAGAGTTTAGCTCCAACCCTAATCAAACACACCTGAACCAGCTAATCAATGTCCTCAAGATTACAAAGGCTGCGTCCGAAGCCGCATACCGTAACAGTAGGTACTGAATGAGATGAAGATGAGACTGTTTTTTGACCGTTAAAACAGTACTGTATAGTATGAATCCTGGTAGTATGAATGATATTCGGACGTACTTCATCCGCCATGTTGGTAAATCACGTGACATCACGTCATGTCATTCTAACATAAATACAGCCGCATCGCCGCTTTCCACCATTTCCTAATATGACAACCCCTCTTCTTCTTCGTTGGATAACTTCTCTTCCGGGGCATCATAGGATAGGGAAGTGTCCTTCGTTTGTACACTACAAAATCTATCTGGAAGTGCTAAGTCTTCCGGGTACTTTTCGCTTACTGTTTTTGGAATACTGTTTATTCGGACATACTACTCGCCTTGTCTACTGCTTTTCGCCTACTCTATAGTATGGAAGTAGGCAGTTTCGGACGCAGCCAAAGGCTTTACCGAGATTAGGTATTTTCAGGGTAGGAGTCAAACTCTAAACAAACAAACTTGCCTACCCCTTGTCTAAGGTGACCTCAAAGTGTCTAAGTGACCATTTATTGCTAACCTCACACTATTTCACCCAATGCAGAAAGTGTGGGAGCGCAGCATTGATGAACAGTTAACCCCTGACGCATGGGCATCTATTTGGAAGAATAAGACCAAGATCACAAACTCGGTGAGGATTACACAACTCACTCACTGCATTTCTTTATTGAACATACAGTGCACTGTAAAAAGGGTTAACCTTACATTTTTACCATAAAGACCTCTCTTTCTTTCTTTTTAGTCTAAATTATAGGATTAGTTTTGTTGGTGCTATCCAATGTATTAAATTTGATTACATAATGCTTTGATTACATAATTTAAATAGGGGTTACATAATACTTTTAATAAAATCTGTTTCCACTTGAAACACATTTATTAGTGTACATCTAAGATTTGTTGTTATTTGTTGACATAAACAACATGCTATCCATTAGCATAAATACTCAACAGGTCAAACTACTAAGAAGATCACATTTAAATTATTGTCAAAACTTTACATGACGATTAACATAAGTTACTTGGTTCATACCCAATAAAACTTATGTCCACAAGCTCTTGCCCTTAATCTTCTAAAGTGCAACAAGAGCAGGAAAGCACGGCTCTGCTCCTGTCAAGGCACGTTTATATTAAATGACCTGGAACCTGGTGCGTGGACTTTCTAAAATGCTTGTATGAACCATATGAATGGGTTGAACCTGATGCCCGATGTCAATGAAACCATGCAGATAATAAAAATCCTTCTGATACGAGAACAAAGTTCTCATTCTTCAGTCTTAGGGAATGTGCTTGTGTATTATCATTACTATTATGTCTGTATATGTTTATCTTGCAATCGTTTTTTACTGGGGAATGCAAGATTACTTGCCTGTGCCTGCACAGCGACATCAAACATTGAATTAAAAAAACACACCGCGGTAAAATCAATACACCATACTTCAAACACATCCTACAAAGCATTTACTAATGACTTATCTGCTAAAATCTCAATATAAACAGATCTGAAATATAACGCATGTACATTGTGTCTTATAATGTGCTCTAGCAGTAATGAATATTTATCTAACCTCAATTTTCAATTTGTTTCAATTTGAACCTGTGGATCCTCCCAGTGCAAGGTTTCTGGTCCTAACCCTGACCTTCCCCTAAAACTGGAGCCACTGGTGAACATCACGTCAGCCATCTATGATGAAATCCAGCAGGAGATGAAAAGGGCAAAAGTGTCCCAGGCGCTGTTTGCCAAAGTGGCAGCCAACAAGAGCCAAGTAAGAACGAATTCAATAACTGTCCACTCAAATTTTATCTTTACAGTGCTTGTTTATAAGCCTGACACTTTTCCAGTCTTTAATTTAATGTTTCAGCTACACCTGGCACTGAACTCACAAATTATAAATAAGCTAAGTAATTTATTCTTAGAAGCTTCATAAAAGTGGAGTTTTTCAGATTTCTACAGTGCTGGAGAACTACTAAGCACACTTACAAAACAAAAAATAAATGTATACAGAATATAATAAATATTTAAAGACATATCATGAAAATCTGACTTTTTCCATGTTTAAGTGCTATAATTGGGTCCCCAGTGCTTCTATCAAACTAGAAAATTTGAAAAAGATCAACACGGTAACTTAGTTTTGATAAAATATTCTCTGTAAGCATGTGAAAAGCTCCCCTTGTGATGTCAGAAGGGGATAATACCGGCCCATAATCTGCACTAGCCAACCAGGGCACTGCCATTTAGTGCAGAGATCGGCTCATTTGAATTTTAAAGGACACACCCCAAACCAGCTAATTTTAGCTCACACCTACAAAATGGCAATTTTAACATACTATAATAAATTATTTATATGGTATTTTGAGCTAAAACTTCAAAACTCATTCTGGGGACTTTTTTATCTTAAAAAGTCTTGTGAAATGTCCCCTTTAAGTGTTCATTTTATTTGGTATTTTAAAACATGCTACTGTATGCGTACGCTAAGACTTAATGTTCTTCATTCAGTCAGTGAAGTAACGGTGTCCATTTACGCAGGCGTTTATATCTGATCCTGGCGCGTCTCTACTGTTGATAAACAACAACAACTTCAGATAGTCCGATAAATGTCTTTCATTTATTCATCTCTGATTTACCATTACAGTTCCTGCCAAAGGATCTCTCTTTTTCTCTGTCTCTGTCAATCTCTCCATCCGTTCCCATGAGTCATGGCGTGATACAGACGTGCATCAGTACATCAAATTTTTTCCATTGTATTTGCAGAGACAGGTCTGATTCCATGCCACATACTTTTGACATTGACACTTGTTTCCAGAGGTGCTATTTAAAGAATGCAAAAGATCACAGAAGGGCAATATCAATGTTTCCGAGGCCTTGAAACAATTGCTAGCTGAAGTATACAGTTATACAAAACTGCTTGTGTCATCTGGACTGTCTTTATAAACTTTGATTTAGGCAACAATCCCAATGTAACACTCGCCTGCCATCAGATGCGATTAAAAATCGAATAAAATGTAAAATGCTGAAAGTGTCACGACGGCACGTATTGTGCGCTGCAAAAACTAATGATCCGTGAATGCTTCAATAGATGCAAGGAAATCTGACCGTTTATACAAAAATGCATACTTTCATGTACAACGTCAACTTTTGGACCCCATATTTTCATTTTCATTGCCTGTACTGCAAGCATTTTCCCTAATTCAACCTATTGACACATTTGGACCGAGGGTTTGGCTACATTATCCTACTGCAAAGAAAACAACTGTGATCCAGTTGTTTAACACAAGCTGGAAAAGCATGGCATTCAGAGTGTTAATCAAAAAAATCTATTGGATCATTTGTTTGTCTCTGTCTCATTTTAGACCAAAGAGACTTAATTGATTTAGTCAAATATGGTGCCGCTCCCAGCTGCGCCCTAATTCTTACCATGTAATAGCCTGAGAGAGAATCGCTTTCTGATGTTTGATATACAGAGGAACTCTGCATTATTAGCGCATGGCTTTGCAGGTGTGACCACCTCATCTGTAGGCACGTGTTTAAATGTTTGCGTGTATACGATGTTACACTGATGGTGTGTGTATGTATGTATAGCGTAAATGTGTGTGACAGATGCGGTTAGGTCTCTCAGGTTTGGGGTCGGGTGGGGGGGTCACGGCTGAACGCGCCCATCTGCTGCAGCTGGCCAGGAGGAGCTCAGGGAAAAGGAGAGAGCGAAAGAGATGCTCAGGTCATTAACAATGTGTGCTGGAAGAGGTTGGCTGCACACAACAGCTGGTGTCAAAGACTGGCCCAGTCTAGCAGAGATAATCAAATCTTTCTAATCTCCTACCATTTCACTCTGTCGCACATGCACTTCTCTGCTTCTCCCAGTACTTTCGATGCACTTGTGTGATGCTTTCTGGTGGTATAGTTGTTTACAGAGGTGTAAATAACTGAAGTAATTGTACTTCATTAATATACCCAAGTATTGTTTGCAGGTATTTGTAATTTGTTTGAGTGCCATTAAAGCTGAATTTAAGATCATACAGACATTTGAAGGGCTTTTTGAAAGATATGGTTCACATGTCATCATGTTGTAAATCTATACTCAATGTTTTAAAGGGATAGTTCACTTTAAAATGACAATTCTGTCATCATTTACTCATCCTCATGTTGTTCTAAACCTGTATGAATACAAAACCTATGAAGATTGATTACTGAATCAACATTGATTCATTTACTAAACTGCAAGTTACCATTCAGCGATTTAAGTTACAAATGAAGCAGGTTTTGTATACTTAAAACAACTTAAATCTGTATTATTTTGACTGGTTGTCCATATGATAAGTAAGGAACAATTGACGATGGACCGTTAATTTATTATTCGAAAATACTGAGGCACTCTTTTCAAATTTCTTTCTTTCGCTACCACACATACAGTACTGTGCAAGTCTTAGGCCACCACCACCAGACTTGTTGTTTTAGAAGTTTTAATGTCCATCCATATTTATTTTTTATCTATTTTATTAAGATACAAACAGAAAATACAGGAAATATCTAAAAAAAAGAAAATTATATTCAGGACTAAATGTCTTCTTTATGTGTCGTCTGTGTTTAGTGTGAGACCTCTCTTGGCACCAAACACATCTTGAGCTTTTTTGAGCAGAATTAAGTAAAAAGACTCATTTCTTTAAAATTAGAAATTAGGATTTAATTTTATTTAGGTTTAAGAGATCCTGCAGTTTTCTGCTTTTGCTCAAGTGACAGGGGAGTTTACCCTAAAAACTTGACACATCAGTTCACATCAGTACATTTTTATGCAGTTTTTAATACTATATACACATTTCTTGTATTTTCTGGATGTATTCTATTAAAGAGTCTGAGAAACAATTATATATGATCACTATAACATTGCAAAAACAACAAATCTAATTCTGGCATGGTGGCCTAAGACTTTTGCACAGTACTGTGTTTGTTAAAATAAATAAATCCATTATTTCTGTTTAACTTGGCGTAGTGATATGGAGCTGTAATGCAGACCTGGAACTGCTTCACAGGTGTGCATTTACTGAAAACTAATGTACAACCTTAGAACGTTTGTCAACCAATCAGAATGAAGCATTTAACAGCCCTGTGTTATACTGTGTAATGAAAAATAAACTTTTTAGTTATTATTTATTATAGTTTGACAAGCAATGTTTTAATTGAAAAATGTAATTAATAAAATTACTTTTGTTTTCAAGGGATGGTTGTGTGAGTTGCTTCGCTGGAAGGAGAGTCCCAGTCCAGAGAATCGGACTCTCTGGGAAAACCTGTGTACTATCCGGAGGTTTCTCAGCCTACCGCAGGCTGACAGAGATCTGGTATATGAGGAAGAGTCCCGTCATCACCACAGCGAACGGCTGCACACTGTACTGCACTTGCCATCTGACTCTCAGGTGAATATTTATTAAACATCCAGCTGAACACTTTATACACCTATACTCAAAAGATCATACATTTAAAAAAAAAAAAATAATAATTAAAGACGGTTGCATTTAAAGTGAAGGGAACAAATTTAAATATTATTTTGAGTTTTAAGCACAAAACCTTTTTGTTGCATAAAAAGCTGTTTGTAGTGGAAAAAGGTTAAAAAGAAATAGTTCTCTTACAAACCTTTGACTAAAAGGTTTTCCTATGGAATCGCTATGAATAACCCTTAAATAACCTTTATTTTTAAGAGTGCATAGGTTTATTGTGTGAATTGACATTTCTATGAGGCTCTAGTTTTAATATCAGCATCATTTATGCAGAGTTCCTGCCAACATCTAATAACCCTGCACACTCCAACCTCTTTAATCACACACACACACAGAATTACTAATAACACACTACTGATTAAATGGACTTTCCCCTATGCCAGCCAGGGTCATTACAGTATAGACTATGGACACACACTTTTCCAGCATTAACACAGACACACATTCATATGCGGTGCACAGACATGCACCCACACACAAATACGTATATGTAAATAAATACATGCGCACACAAACCGCATACACATAAATCTACAAACACTTGGATCAATGCTTTCCACCTTCTTTTCTATTCGAAACCTACTGTCCTTTCTTATCCTGCCAGCAAAACGTGGTTTTATTCACTCCTAAGGATTGCTGTTTATTAACATTTATTAACCCTAGTTAAGCGGTCATATTAACATTAAGTACTAACAAATGGAGACTGTTGGTTAGTGCCTTACGTATCTTTCTCTCTTTCTCGCATTCTCTTTTATGTCAGTGGAATAAACAGTCTGTTGGCAACATGTGTGTGTGTAAATACACTCATTTATGTGTTTTGGGCGCAGAAGGAAATGCCCCATTTAGGACACACCCTGCTGACAGACAGTGCCACCACAGCCCTGATATTAATAATTACGGGAAAAGAAGGAACACACGCACATATGCGCGCTCGCGCACACACACATGTAGTGACTAGCAATTTTACATTACCAGCCTCTCTGTTAGCCATTCATTTAGTTATCAGGGTCGAGTTGCAAAGAAACCCTTAAATAACGAAAACCCATAGTGACATTTTATTTAGATGCATAGTATATACAAGTAAGTCCTTGTTTTCGATGTACAGTAGCAATAAGGGAACCTACTCACAGCCCAGTAGCCCTCTCGGCTCCAGCTTGCCTACTACCACAGTCGGCACATGCGTCCCATCTGTGTGTGCAGACATGTGCACATTAATGAACGAACACACACACAGCACTGTACATGTGTACAGTTTATTTAGTAGAGACACACTCGGTGTGACTCCACAGTGTGTGTGGAGCAATAGCAATTTCATGTTCATGACTTTTGCTGTTGCCCCTGCACTTCCTGCTAACAGGTGAGCAAAACACTGTGCAGTCGCACAGGTGATGTATTAGTAGTAAGAAATTATTGTGCATAAATGATAATATGACAGTCCTTTCAGAACAGTTATTTTTGCAGGCAAAAATCCTTGATCTTGTGGCACGTTTTCTTAAAAATGCAATGGAATATGCAGGATATTTATGCAATTTTATGCAATAAAATTGCGGGAACTTGCAAAAACTGTTTGCAGCTTTCAATGATGTTCACGTAACATAATCACGTCACTTCATTACGTTCCCATGGCAACAGGGGACGTGGCTGCACTTGTATGAGTTAAATGCAAAAAAATTTAACTTTCTGCTAAGATATGTGATTTTTGCTACGAAAATGCGGGGATTATGAAATCATGCAAGCCCTGCGTATTTTGCGCACGAAAATCAGCAATTTATGCTGCGTATTTTAAAAAAATGTGTCCACCGCATAAAATATATAATAACTCTAAAATCAATATGCTTAAAACAAGAATTAATCTGGCAATGGGGTAAGAAAAATAAACCTGAATTTAGCTCTCAATAAAGAGACACTTTTTTGTTGTAAGCACAAACTCACTTCATTTTGATAATTCTGTTAAAAAACAAGACTTAATATCTTGGTAATTTTGCCTCTAAAGTAAATGTGTCTTTATTTAAGAATTATTAGATATTTCAATGCTTTCTCATGGCAATTCATACCTTTTTTACTTGGTGGCTAATTCTTCTTCTTATTAATACAGATTCTTACATTTTTGTACATTGGGGTTTCGTTATTGTTTTTTATTTTTTTTAATAGTCCTATGTCTTTGTACGAATCACTATGCAAACTCTTAAAATACGTAAAAATTTTCAAGAGATCAGACTGTATATTTGTACAAAAATACTAAGTAAGAAATACATTTTTGCAGTGTTCCTTTTCATCAAATGTACACTGTAAAAAATGCAGCACTTCTGTCAAATCAACATATATTTTTATGTAACTTTAACATAACAAATTAAGTTTTAACAATTTCAACTTGTTTTTCTAAGTTGTTAACTTAACACAGGTCAAAACTTAAAGGGGACATATCATGGAAATCTTAATTTTTCCATGTTTTGGTGCTATAATTGGTTCCCCAATGATCAACCTAGAAAATGTGAAAAAGAGCAACCCACTAACTTAGTTTTGGTAAACTGTTCCCTGCAAGCATGTTAACAAAATTGCTAATTAAAATTTGGCTCCCCTTGTGATGTCAGAAGGGGTTAATACCGCCCTTTAATCTTCCCTATCCAACCAGAGCACTGCCATTTAGTGCAGAGATCAACTCATTTGCATTTTAAAGGACAAACTAAAAAACTGTTCATTTTTGCTCAAACCTACAAAGTGGCAATTTTAAAATGCTATAATAAATCATCTATATGGTACTCTGAGCTAGAACTTCACAAACGTACTCTGGGGACACCAAAGATTTATTTGACATCTTTAAAAAAGTCTTGTAAAATGTCCCCTTTAAAATAATAGGTTGCATTGATTTGCAAAGCCAAGTTGTTTTAAATTCATGCTGCATTTTTTTTACAGTGTAACAAACATAAAGCACATAATCCAATCCTCCCGTTTTTAACAATTCTTTTAAACTCATGTGTCAAATCAAATAAAGTAAGTCATCTCATACAGTAGGACAGATAAAGAAAGTGGTGTCTGCATGTATAGTGCCAACACCAGCCAAGCCATTGTCTATTTGATGCTGCCATTGCACATGTGCAAATGCGGGTTTGTGTCCTCTGTGTTGTATTGTAATGAAATGGAAAGGTAAGCGAGCTCTACCTGTGGCTCTACGTGCAGCTCGTCTCACCTGACAGACACACACACCTTAACACACTCTGGGTGATTCCACGCTGCTTCAGCGATGCATTCGTGCGCATGGTCTAAGTGCATCCCTCTGCTCATTTGGAAGGACATTCCTTATGAATAATTTCGCTTTTGTTTTTGCTAAATTCGATGCTGCAATGTGCACAGAAGTGCCCTCTAGACCCTGCCATGTGGATTGGGACCCTAATTGAATGCTGGCAATGCGCATACTGCCATATAACTTATTTTACTGATGTCACTACCCATCTAAAATTATTAGGCATAATCATAATCATCTCATTCCACATGAATGATTTCTCATGATTTTTTGTCTTTCTGCCCAAACACCACGGGCCCATTTATTTTGAAGCTATTTTTAGTCCAACTGTGTGATGCTTGCTGTGGTGATGCTGTAAATAGCGTCATATTGAGCTGGTTACCAATCTCGGTTATTTTTGTGGACACACATACTGATTCCCCCATTCTGAACGTATTTGCAATGCAAAAAAGAAATGATGCACATGATGATTTGGGAAGGTGAAGTCATGCACAAGCAAACCAACAGCAAAGTGTCTTTCTCATCATTACATATTTATCCGCCTGTTAATGGCATCTCATGTGGCAACACGTCTCCCCCATTCCAGCTCCATGAGGACGGTCCTCATTAAGAATCAACTGAATCTTTTATATTCTATAATTCTTTAATACTTCTTCACCATAATTTGCCTTGATTTGTGTTTTAAAAAAAGTAACTTTTTCTTAATGCAATGAACTCCCAAAGCCGCCCCTTCTTGGAATTAGAAAAGAAGGAAAGGATGAGGATGAATATTAAATTATACCCCGAAAAATAAGTTTTTTTGGGAGGGGGGTTTTGAAGGAAAAAGTGGCCCTCTGTTCAAATGTGACTTCTGTGGTTGAGAAGACGTTGTTTGAGAACTAAGTAGGTGAATGAATTGGATGGTTAAGGAAATCGAAGGCTGACTTCATAGCTTAAGCAGGATTGGGTTAGATTTCGAAATGGAGTCACTCTTTTGGCTTGGCAAAAAAGGTCTTCATTAACGTCCTCCATTAGAGTACAAGACCCTCTCCTCATTTAAGACACATGGGTGTGATCATTAGTCGGTGAATGAGAACAGGCCTGCTTATGTGTGTGTGCCTACAAAGATGCCAGACACACAATGTCTGTTTAATGTGCGTGTTGTGCCTTTTAGATTGGATATGTTTTGGGTAAAAAATGAACCGAACTTGTTCCCAGAATTTTATAACATAATACATACAGTAAATATATACAACAGATGAATGGGTTCTGAATGTGTGTGTGTGTGTGGTCCTTTAAGCTGGGCTAATGGGTATTTTGCACTGTTATTCCTTGTGGTCAATCTAATTATTCACCATCTTTAAACTTCTTTGACATTTCTTTTTCTGGTCCTTTCTTGTGGCCTCTGTTTGTTTCTCTATGAGACATGGAAAGTAATACATTATGGAGAAATAAAGGAGAAAAAAGAACAAACCTACACACTTCCTGTAAAGCGCCAGCCCAAAACAGCCCCCACAAGTGAAATCGGAGCAATTTCATGGTCTGGCCTGCCCTCAATATTATTTAAAAAATACCCTGTTATTATTTAGGGAATAGAGAGAGAGCAAGAGAGAGAGAGGCGCATGACTATTATCTTTATGTAGGTCCTTTAATTTTAATGCACCGCAGATTTATAGCTTAGCATTCCAGTGTGGAGGCACTGGGCACCCCACCCTGGTCATAAACCCAGCAGGACAGCGCCACAGACTACGATAGCTCAACTGTGACACCCTGCACCTTCCTATGTATCAGAACCCCGGCGGATATTTCATATTTAATATTTCATATTTATATCAAGTTTTTTATATTACTACTATGCTTTCTGTATACCCTCATCATCGCCTCTTTGATGGCTGGTTTATTGAGACCAGCATATACTGTGTCTCAGCACCTCTGTTAAAGCAAAATCATTGCTTTGCTAGTCTGCTAACTTGATAACAATGTTTGCACTGTGTCTGTAGACAATAGCATGTAACAAGACAATTTAATGTTAGTTTTTTCTTAAACTTAGCATGCAGCGAAAAAAGTAGAACATACCATAAAACGTCTGTGTTTACAGGGATTAATTTATCCTTGTCAACATGACAGATGAAAACCAACTTGTCACTATACGCCAAGTACATCAAGTGGTCATTTCATCATAAGAGATTCTTTTGATGTAATTTATTTTGGTTTGGTGTGTATTTGTTCATTCATTGCCCTTGTTGTTTAATGTGGATTCTTTGTTATGTATATGGTTGATGTGTCAGATCAGATGCTGCTAGTTGTCTTGATGGCCTCAAGTGTATTACAGAAAGACAAGACATTCAATCTTGTTGAATATGTGTACAATATACAAAGTTAAACAATCATAAACTGAGACAGTCTGGTTGGATTTTTACCAGAGGTCATCACAAACTCAAGTGCATTGAGGGCATTCATTGAAAGAACACTTTGAACTTTTAAACAGTTGTTCACTTATTTCTCATGACCTTTGTTTCCAGCTTTACATAAAACATAGTTTCCAACTAATACAACTTTTCATCTTTCTCATCAGGTTCTTCACAGACAGCCTGTGCAGCCAATGAAGGACCACTCTCCCATCCGAGAAGACCCTGTACCCAGTTCTGGAGTTGAAGAGAGCCCTCAGGCTACTTCAGGCTTAGGGAACGGTGGAGGGGTTAGCACTGCTGCCAAAAAGCCTCGTTCCCGCACCAAGATCTCGCTGGAGGCTCTTGGCATCCTACAGAGCTTTATCCAAGACGTGGGCCTCTACCCTGACCAGGAAGCAATTCACACACTTTCAGCCCAGTTGGATCTACCCAAACACACCATAGTTAAGTTTTTCCAAAACCAACGCTACCATGTGAAACATCATGGTCGGCTGAAAGAGCTGGGAGCTGAGGGCAGCGGTGTTGACGTGGCCGAATATCGTGACGAGGAGCTGCTCTCCAGTTCAGAGGATGCAGAGTCTAGTGAAGATGGCCATGAGGAGATATACAGTGGGCACGAGAGTGCCTCAACCGGAGCAACCAACTCTGCTACAACCCCTGCTCTTTCTTCTGGCCATGATGAGAGTAAAGACAAAGGCCAGTCTCTTGGATCGGCCAGGCCCAGCTCTCTGCCCCCATCTGGTTCATCACCCAGTCCCAGAGATCAAGCAGAATATCAGAGATAAAACCGAGTCAGTAAAGACTATAAGTGGGGAAAGTCTAGGGGTGAGCACTTACAACTATTCTGTACAGGACGAGATTGTGTAGTGGACAGCTTAGAAATTGACTGACAAGGATGCAGTGTCCTTCAAGGACCTTTAGAAGGTAAACCAAACCAGACAAGATCTGCATATCGATTAAGGTGGCACACAAAGTGTTGCAGAAGATAAACGAGGAGAGGTGAACCAAGTGTGTAGATCCCAGGTCACAAATAAGAATGAGAGTACAATACCTCATACTGCAAGGAAAGAATCTGGTTGCCTGGAAAGCTTTGATTTCATAGTTGTATATGCTTAGATTTACAAGTTGTTAATATTACTTTTAAGATGACTGCCTCAACCCCAAGACTCACCTCATTACATGTAGTACAAGACACTACACGTTTAAAACAAAAAATTATTTTAAATAATCTGATTCGAAGAGCAGAGGGTCTTTCATTAGATACCACTATCCATGCGCCCTCTTCACCTCTACAGGGTTATGGCAGGGACAGAGCTTAAGATGAGCCATGGATCTTCAATAGGACACCAATATAATCACTCCTGCCAAATCAGGGAGCTTTGTGAGTGGCTATCCTCATCTTCCCCTCCATGATGGGGCATTCTGACTGGGGCCTGAAGCAGTCGGTTTGGTTGAAGGTACAGAGATCTAGGGTGTACACATCAGCCCAGCCCATGAACCCTACTATAAACACATGTGGTGTGCAAAAAGGTCCACTGTTAGCCCAATGGCGCTTTTGAAGATTGCACCATCCCTCCCACAACCAACCACATCATTCCAAGCAGTCCCACATGGTTAACACAATCAATCCCTTTATCCCACCACCCATGCAACCCGTGCACCCAACACAGACTGCTTGCAACCGATCTGTCAGACCTGTTTAATGGTTGAATGCTTGCTTTATACAAATACATCTAGATCATAGGTTTCCCAGTCGTTCTTTCTCCGCACTTAAAAAGACAGCGAGAAAAAACACAGGATCCAGTGGCAGGACGACTGACTGCTATGGACAGATTAAAGGACAATGGTGAAGATGCAGTTTAACTGCATAAGCCTGCCACTGACCCAGAAAGGAAAAGCAAACAATCTGCCAACAATCAGGCGCTTGTGTGGAAGTGTGGTAGTCTATTTCTCCTCTGTCGCCTCCCTCATCTTTCTCTCTCTCTCTCTCTCTCTCTCTCTTTTACTGACTGGTGCCCACAATGTCCTGATTTGACCACACCTACCCACACCCAACTCCACAGCACTATTTATTGCTATCTTCACCCACAATTATTATTGTTGTTATTGTTATTATGGTTGTTCTTGTTGTTATTTTTAGTTGTATTTCCATGGTCTAATATCAGCTTTCGGCCAGCAGCGGTTGTTTTGGTAAAGAGAGACGTTGTGAAAGAAAGGAACACTGCCAAAACAGAGAGGCAAGAATTAGAAGCAGTTACTGAAGTTACTGAGTAAATCGTGTGATATATATATATACTGCCAAATCTATCAAAATTATGTACTTTTCCAAAGAGAACAGCACTTGGCAGATGAGAAGTTGAATAATAAAACAAAAAAGGAATTATTATCTTTTTGTGCATATAAATGACAATCCTATTGAGCCAATCAGAATTCAGAAATCATGAACATACATTATTCAAGAGAAAAATGCTAACTTGAGGCAACACCTGTTGCGATACGTTCATGACATCACGCCAACTCTTGGATCCAGGGTTCTGATTTGCTTTGAGAATCAGCTGCTACCTGCTCTTTCGTGGACTATAGAAAAATGTCTAATCTTACTCTATCCCTAAACTATTTTGTTTCAAAGTGATAATTGTGATCCATGTCCATGTTTTGTCTATTACTTATGAAATGTCTTTACTGTGCAAAATGCTGATGTGGTTTTGAAATGACTTGGCCATATTGAATCCATCACATAGATACTGTGTCTGCATCTGCACATTCTAAAATCTTACACCCAAACAAGAGTTACATGGTAATTTATTTTGGCCCAACATTGTCATGATATATTGGACACAAAGTTGAAGTTCTCAAATTAAAGGTGTTCGAAATCTCAGGAGCTTATGTTTGACATTTTAAATGGAATAAATGCTGGAATTTGCTGTTCACATGACACACGGTCTCTTGTTGCATTTGATAATGGATCTAGCCTTTCAATCCGAAGACTCGCAATCTTCACTGTGAGATGTTGGATACCTGCGGGTTCTTGCAAAGGGTCTTTAATAACACGGTAGTGATTGCCTGCTTGATCTACACCTTACTTAAGTCTGTCAATCATCCCTCACTTTTGGAGGCCTGTCCCACCCCTTTTGTTACTCTCCAGGCATCTTCTCAAAATCCCGCCACCCTGCCGAGCCCAGATCAGCTGGAGACAAGCACTTCTGATGAGTCCATCCTTATACACCTCCCAAATTATCCTCATAAATGATGATAGCTCGTGCACGCATGTGTCTGTGTGTCCTAGACTGGTGTTTAACCTACCGTGGGGTTGGCTTCCCACTCAGCATGAGAGAACATCACACACTTTTTCATCTTTGTCAGAGTTAGCGAAGAGAAAGAGAGAGACGCTTAGGAGAAAACAAAGAAGATTCCAAGAGTCCCTGATGAGCACTAGGTGAAGGTCACTGGCCAATTATCTATGTCTTTCATTCAGTCTTTTCAGTTCGCTATACCATCTCTCTGTTCCCTCATTTTCTCGTTCACCAGGCGGGAATGTAATCGTTCTCTCTCATGCTGTGGTGTCGAGGTTAAGTGGAGGTGATCATGTCTTCTTGTGAAGAGAGTAGTTCCTTGAGAGACAGCAGACTCCTGGAGCGACGTATGCGAGATGCGGAGTTGCGAGTAAGACAAAAGCTTAGACTTGTGTAGATCGACTTTAGTCATTTGCTAAGTATCTCATCACCGACAAAACCATTATAACAATGGGTTGATTTTCAAAGTTGTGAGTGAAAATTCCAAAAGCAACAGGCCTCCAAAAGCTTAAGGTCTCATATGATTTACTGTAAACATCTACACAAACAATAAGGTACTGTTTTAGACAATATAAAGTGATCTAATTACTGTTTATAATGTATAACTTTGATATTAAATTAACAGGTACAAAAGAAAAATTAAACCTAAAACGACACAGAAACATCATTTACCCCACAGATATTTCGGATATTCCTATCTCTTTTTTATCTCACAGTGCCTCTGAACTAAGCACAATGTTCTGGTTCTTTGCTTCGGAGATGACAAAATTAAGCGATCTCATAACTTTCATAATTGTTTTCATGATTTTTGTACTCATAAACGCCTACAATGTGAATCAGGATTGCCACTCCTGAATTGGTACTTTCCTAGTCAATCGAATGCATTGTCGTTATCACTAAGTGATAATTAACTTATGTGCATCATTTGGCTCTTTTGTTTGTATGACAATGTTTTTTTTGTTCTTCAAATGCTGTTGTTTAAATAAAGTACATATAAGGAAAACAGAAATAGTGTGTGTGAGTGCTTGTTCTACCTTCTTTCTGTTACAGTAGTGCCATACTGACATAATTCTTAAACTGAACTGGGTTGATAGATTGCTTAATCCTTGACACCCCAGTAAAGTATTTTAAAGAAGACATATCATGAAAATTGACTTTTTCCATGTTTAAGTGCTATAATTGGATCCCCAGTGCTTCTGTCAACCTAAAAAATGTGATAAAGAATAACTCAGTAACTTAGATTTGGGAAAGAATTCTCTGCAAGCATGTGAAAAAATAGGTCATTGAAATTTGGCTCCCCTTGTGATGTCAGAAGGGGAAAATACCGCCCCTTAACCTGCACTATCCAACCACTGCACTGCCATTTAGTGTAGAGGTCATCTCATTTGAATTTAAAAGGACACACCCAAAAACGGCACATTTTTGCTTACACCTGGCAGTGGCAATTTTGACATGTTATAATAAATTATCTATATGATATTTTGAGCTAGAACACATACATACTCTGGGGACACCAAAGATTTATTTTACATGTTAAAAAGGTATTGTGAAATGTACCCATGAAAGCAACTATTGGCTGTCTGCTATGTAGTTTTGAAATGGAGGGATGGTGAAAAATGACTGGTCGATTTTGTACATAACAGCAAACAAACAAACTATAATAGGAAGACGACAGTGTGGTTTTCATTGCTTATTCATTTGAATTTAATGCGTTATTGAAAAACACTAAACAAAAAAAATCTATTTAGTGCTATCTAATGAGTATTGAACTATAGCATATTGCTTCTCTATGGCTTTCATATGAAGAGTTCAGATGCAAAACTCTATAAGTTTGTCTAACATGTTTTCTTGTAAACTAGCATTTTTTTATTAGACTCTTAATGGATTCTGCCAAAAAAGTGGTATTTATAAATCACCAGAGGTTGGGATTAAGCAGATTTCAAGATAAAGTATTCGATGAACGTATAATACGTGCCAAGAGCAATCGGTTTATATCATTTTCTTGTTTTTGACATCTGAGCTCCTGATATATTCTTTAAAATCAGGTGCTCAAACCTTTCACCGGTGTTTGCTCCACAGAATTGCCACACTATACTAAAACACATTTTTATGACTATTATTATCTACATCTTGAAATTTTATGATCAGGACCCCTTTTCTAATTCCCCTCTAATAGCTTAATGCCTAACAAAAAAGTCACTTCATCCATCATCAGTTCCTTGACCACATACAGTCCTCCAGCCAGAAATGTCAGCACATCACTACAGGCTTGTCTCTGGCCACCTGCCAGGCCTCCTTCCCATGGATCCCTTCTCTCTAAGAACAGCTTGCAGTAGTGTCCTCTGGTTTTCATTCCACACCAGCCCTCCAATCTCCTAATTGAACTTATTATTCGCTCAATTGGCTTGCTTTAACCCTTTCTCCCCCTCCAGGTCTAGGGCTGGATGTCATTAGCCAGAAGATTTTTCGGTTGCAGTGAGAGCGTCAGGAGCTGGAGTGTAGCAATAAAACCGTGGTCCCTGGCAGGATTTGCTGCTGCATCCGCTGGATAAGAGTCAGCGCTCATTCTATGAGTGCAACGGAGCCAGACCACCCAGAGAGGGATGTGTGGCCCAGTTTGTTTTCTGGCTGATGAGATTCAGTCCCAGCTGATAGCTTTGGCGACCTGGATCTCCCTCCGCTCGCTTATTTTGTTCATCTCTTTCTCACTGATGTGATCAAAATCTATGTAAAAACACTTAACAGGCCATCTGTGTGTTATTCTTTGTTTTTTATATAAATATCATCATGTCTATGTCAATTTTAACAATATGAAGTCATTTTTTAGGGTAAAAAGATCATAAGTTATTCGACTAGAGAAATAAATAAAGATCAGTACCTGCTGAAACACATGCTACTGTAGTAAGTCGTTGGAAAGATTCAGAATGCTAAGTGGAGGTAACAAGACAAGCATGAAAACATTTAAATTTATGCTTTCATCCAACGGAACTTACAATGCATAATATGATATACATTTTTATCAGTATGTGTGCTCCCTGGGGATCAAACCCATGATCTTTTGCGCTGCTAATGCAACGCTCTACTAACTGAGCTATAGGAACATGAAAACCTTTAGGTACCCTGATTAAAGGCTTAGTCAATTTTCTTTAAAAAAATTCAGAAAATTTACTCACCACCATGTCATCCAAAATGTTGAAGTCTTTCTTTTTTCAGTCAAGAAGAAATTATGTTTTTTGAAAAAAACATTCCAGGATTTTTTTAATCCAGGATTAAAGTCAGAATTCTGAGATTAAAGTCAGAATTCTGAGATTAAAGTCAGAATTCTAAGAATAAGGCAGAATTCAAATATTTTTTTCACCAGTGGCCCTAATCCTCTTCCGTAGAAGGGCCTTATCTTGCGAAACAATAATTTTTGGCAAAAAAAAGAAAAAATGCACTTTTAAACAACAACTTCTCGTCTTCTTCCGGTCGTGTGATGCGCCAGTGCGACCTCACGTAATACATCATCACGTCAAGAGGTCACGGATGACGTATGCGAAATACGCCCCAGTGTTTACTGTACAAGTGTGGAAAAAGAGGATTGCGCTGGCTCGTCACACAGGCAAAAATGACAATCGTTTCACTAGATAAGACCCTTATGCCTCGTTTGGGATCGTTTAGAGCCCTTTGAAACTGCAATTTTAAACTGCATTAAAACTGTTAAGTGTTGGGGTCCATTAAAGTCCTGGAATGTTTTCCTCAAAAAACATAATTTCTTTCCGACTGAACAAAGAAAGACATCAACATTTTGGATGACATGGTGGTGAGTAAATGATCTGAATATTTATCCTTAAGCCTTTATGAAATCCACAACAACTTTTTCTGTTTATTCTTATTGTATAATGCCCAGTTCAAACCACCAGCATCTTTCTCACTGTGTGTCGCCTGTTTCTTTCAAAGAGGTCATTAGGAGGCGTTTCTAATTCTGGTTGTCATAAACAAATGAACACCGTCCACTGCAGTAACTGATTAGAGACTGATGACGTGAACTCCACTACTTTGCTCTCATTGGTAGCCGCTCGTCATTTGCATATATTTAAACTTTTCTCAACTTTGTTGTGTCGCTGGACACTCCCACTTCCTGTTACCAACAGTCGCTGCCGCTTGTGTCGCTGAAACTCGCCGAGCTGATGGCAGCGTGATTAGGGGCCATTAGATGTGAGAGCGTGGGGGTGGCCTGACAGCAGGTGTACCGATGCCTGTTATTACCCAGAATTCAGTGGGGTGAAACTCAAACACACAGCTAGTCACTGGCGTCTGTAAGTGGGCAATTCTCAGCAAAACATCTAGTATTTATATCATAATTTTAGACTCAGGCTACATGAGACTCAGATAAAGGTAAATGTTAGATGATCAGCACTGTCCTACAATTGATGAAGCCAATATGTAAGTGATCAAATGGCTTTATCAAATAAAAACACCCTAATGCTACTAAATGCAGTTCCCCAAAACATTTTATACTTTAAGCTATATGTTCGCATGGACACGTTTTTATGCTGTGGTCACAGATACGTCATCAGTTTGATCCGTCAGGTAATCAGGTCAGGGCGTGTGGATAAGTGAGCATCACTTGGGCATGAACAAAGCACGTGCCACTGAATAAATATTGGCGCACCAAGCGCCACCCAAACTTTCCAACACTGTGTCTGTCTGTTTGTAATTATCAAACCACAGAAAAGTGCGTGTGAGGAAACTCAAGGGGCCCATGTGGCCAAGGGCTTTAAGCGGACACAATAAAAGACATCATTGTTTCTGTGGGAAAGGTTTAGATGTAGCACTGCGTGCGACATGAAGTTGCGATTTCGTGGCCGTATGCGGTTTACCCTGTTGCTTTCTGTTTACATAAATGTGTGTGTTAGAAGATCTGTGTGTGGCCAATTTGACAAATACTTTGATTGTGTTTGTTGTATCAGCCACATAAGGATCTGAATGTCCTGATTAAGTGACAAAAACAGCCCAAATGGAGTAAAACAATGGTTCGGAACAAGACAGAATCGCATGACATCCAAACAAATATATTCTCAGTTTGACCAGAGAACTTTATAGAGTTTTGGTTGTATGTCTTTTAGATGTGAATTAGACTGTTAGACACAGTATGGTGAGTAATGGACAGAGAACAGATGAAGAGAGATTGACAGCTCTCTGCCAGGGGAGAGGGGGCAGCTGCCAGGGCACTGCTGTTTGGGTATTAGGGCCTGATGGCAGCGTGATTAGAGGCCATTAGAGGTGAGAGCGTGGGGGTGGCATGAGACGCAGGTGCACCAATGCCTGTTATTACCCAGAATTCAGTGGGGTGAAACTCAAACACACACCTGTGGTCTCCCGTTGGCACGCTCACTAGCAACCCCCCAATTTCGCTCCCTCACATTAATACACACACTGATAAACACTCTAATACCCACAGCGCGCTTTCATGTGTCTACTTCCATTTATAACTGTTTGTGCTTTTTCTCTCGTGCTTTCTCATCGCTCTAAATCAGACACAGAAGTGAGTTTTTCATCACTTTTACATGAATAGGCCTATTTATAAATATACAAATATATGAGTCTTCATTATGGTTAAGTGTTTAAATAACACTTCAACCATAACTCAAATTAAATTAATAGTTCATCCAAACATGAAAATGAGTGTCTTACAAATATATACTGTATGTGGTTTTTATTCAAACCAAAATTAGAAATAAATGTGTTCAAAATGCTACTGTTTTTATATTTTTAGACCTACACAAACCATAATCTCTCTAAAAAAATGTTGGGTTATTTTAACCAACCGTTGGGTCAAAAAAGGAAGAACCCAGCTGTTTAGCTAAACCCAGAAAATGTTTATATTTAACCCAATAATGGGTTCTTACTTTTTTGACCCGACTTTTTTGAAAATAACCCAGCATTATTATAGTCTGTGAGTTGAACTTGGGAACCATTACTTCTAAAAAAAAAAAAAATACGGTCTCCCGCAAATTTATGGAAATGTAAAATGTTTTTCCATAGAGTTATTGATGAAAGAGTGTTTTGGTGGCATGTAAGTCAATTTTTCATCACATGTTTTTTTCAGTTTCGGTTAGGTGTGTAAGATACCAAAACCAATGCTATGCCATATTAATCAGTGTGTTGTTGACTTAAACATCATTTTGAAATATGTCTGCAGCTTTTAGCAACATTTTTGTTGGGCTTGAAAATATTTTCACCCAGCGGGGTTCATTGTAACGCTGTTTTACAACTAACCCCTCAGCAATAACGCTACAGCTAACGTTAGCGTAATTCTTGCCATTGTTTTAAAAAGGCTACACACTAATGATTGCTGGCTGACAACAAAATAAGTGTGCCTGTCTTTTTTTTATTGTGTGTCAAAATGTATTTTTGTTCATATATTTATGCTGCTTTCACGTGCAATGGGAAAGATGATATTTTCCATTTGTGAACTGGTATTTACCAGCGTGTTGTGTTCAAGTGCATTTTCCATTTTTGAACTACAATTTACCAGTTTGCTGCGTTCAAGTGCATTTTCCATTTGTGAACTGGTATTTACCATTGCTTTTGTTGTCATTCAAACATTCACGACGTTGCTGCTGCTCTCTGCCATTTTGAAAAGGTCAAAGGTAATCTCATCTCGGCAAATCGGGCATCAAAATATTTTACGAGTTGCCCAGTGGAAAATACCACATGAGGGGTGTTCATATGCATTTCCCAAGTGGGATTTTGGTATTTACCATAATTACGATAGCACGTGAAGGCAGCATTAATATTGATTGAATAAGATAATTAAAATCATAATAAAATGAATGGCTAAAATCAGACTTTTGATTTTCATTATCTCAGAATTTGATTTTGAGACTTTAGTACGGTTTTACAGACTAGGTCAAATATAAAAAAAATTATTGTCATAATTGTGCTGCTTTCTCACATTTTTAGACATTTGTATCCATTTATAATTGAACTATGGTTAGATGAGGGATGAGTAGTGTAGATACCTATCTATTATAGACAGATATATAAACAATACCCACTTCAAGTATATAGTCAAAATTGAATTATAATATTTGCCTGCAAACTTGAAAGTGTTACAACTAACCCCCTGCCTGTTACAATTAACCCCACCTATGGGGTAAGTTGTAACGTTTGCACTTCTGTCAAGTTTGGTGTAATTGTCCAAGAATGCTAAGTAATAGAAACAAACTTCAAATGTTCATTTGTAGCAGAGATGTGTGTGTTGCTTGTGTAAAAATATAATTAATCAAACTCAAATATTTTTAATGATTGAGCCAAAACCAAAAAGAGCCCCACTCCCCCCTACCTATAAGAACCTATGATTGAAAGTTTTTTTGGAACCAAAAATGGTTGGCATCTCCACAAAGACCCTGTCATAGCACATTTATTAATAAGACCAAACATCAATCTTCTGATCCTGTCCTTTTTAATGAACAGGTTGATTTAGTTGACACACTGGATTAAACTGTTTGTTCAATGATTTGGTTCTCAGATAAATAAATATTGACAATTTTCTCGATTGAGTTAACTAAAAACCAAACTGCTCTTTTAAAGTTTACAGAATGTCACCTGTGTTCTTCTACAGTATATGGTTTAGCATTAACATTATCTATGAAACACGTCAACAATCTCAATATCTGAGAAAACAAAAGCCAGAATAAGTGCCAAAAAAGCTCAAAGGAGTCCCGGCTCATTATTTGAGTGAGAGATTGCGGATGAGAGGAAATGTGAGCTGTCATGATGATGAATTCCCAAGGGAGATCAGGCTAAAGCAGGGCATCTGTCACTGGCCCATATCAGAGTGTCATACGTCGACACTAATGCACCAAACAACAACATTCACAAGAGCACAACGCAATCAGCTCTCCTGAACAAACATTCAATTACCTCAACCGAGCATGAAAATCAAAACTGTCTCCGTTTGATCGCTGCCCCTAATCAGCTTGACAGCAAAAATAGAAATGGCTTTTGACAAACACAGGAATACTTTTATCCTATATTTCCCAAAGTTATGGGACCTCAAAAACACAAACATGTTTATATATAAGAATGTTGTGTTTAGAACAACCCACGTATGATCACATAATCATAAATGTTTTTTAAAGGGACACTCTACTTTTTTGAAAATATGCTCATTTTCCAGCTCCCCTAGAGTTAAACATTTGATTTTTACAGTTTTAGAATCCATTCAGCTGATCTCTAGGTCTGGCGGTACCTTTTTTAGCATAGCTTAGCATAATTAATTGATTCTACCAAAGAGTTTCGATATTTTTCCTATTAAAAACTTGACTATTCTGTAGTTACATTGTGTACTAAGACCGGCGGATATGGCTAGGAACTATACTCTCATTCTGGCGTAATAATCAAGGACTTTGCTGCTGTAACATGGCGGCAGCAAGCGTAGTGATATTACGCACTGCCCGAAAATAGTCCCCTTGGTTTCTTTCAATAGCAGGGGACTATTTTCAGGCGCTGCGTAATATCATTGCACCTGCTGCAGCCATGTTTCGGCAGCAAAGTCCTTGATTATTACGCTAGAATGAGAGTATAGTTCCTAGACATATCTGCCTGGAAAATTGCAACTTTTAATTTTCTGTCGGCCTTAGCACACAATGTAACTACAGAAGAGTCAAGTTTTAAATACCAAAAATATTGAAACTCTTTGGTTATTTTTAGCGAGATGCTAATGGTCTAGTCAGATTCAATGGATTATGCTATGCTACGCTAAAAGTGTTACCGCCAGACCCGGATATCAGCTGAATGAATTCCAAGATGATAAAAATCAAATGTTTAAGTCTAGGGGAGCTGGAAAATGAGCATATTTTTTTTAAAAAGTGAAGTGTCCCTTTGAAGTGACCGCCATACATGCACCTTCCTAACAGTCATTATATGGATGCAGAAGTGCTGTTTGAAATTTGTGTACTAAGTTACTAATATGAGGAATTTGGGGGTGCACATATAATTAATAATAATAATTATTAGTTACATTTATATAGCGCTTTTCCAGTGCTCAAAGCGCTTTACATATGAATGGGGGAATCTCCTCAACCACCACCAATGTGCAGCATCCACCTGGATGATGCGACGGCAGCCATATTGCGCCAGAACGCCCACCACACACCAGCTTATTAGTGGAGAGGAGACCGAGTGATATTGCCAATTAGTATGAGGGATGATTAGTAGGCCAATGGGCAAGTTTGGCCAGGATGCCGGGGCACACCCCTACTCTTTTTCGAAGGACATCCTGGGATTTTTAATGACCACAGAGAGTCAGGACCTCGGTTTAACGTCTCATCCGAAGGACGGTGCTTCTTTTTGACAGTATAGTGTCCCCGTCACTATACTGGGGCATTAGGACCCACATAGACCACAGGGTGAGCACCCCCTGCTGGTCTCACTAACACCTCTACACTCTAAAAAACAAACGGTGCTATATAGCACCAAAACAGTTGCTTTGGATCGTAACGATAGAAGAACCATTTTTAGTGCCATATAGCACCGGTGAAGAACCAGTGAAGCACCAGTGAAGCACCTGTGTAGAACCATATAGTGCTATGTAGAACCATATGTGGTGCTATATGGCCCCTATATGGTTCTACACTGGTTCTTCACTGGTGCTTCACTGGTGCCTCACTGGTTCTTCACCGGTGCTATATGGCACTAAAATGGTTCTTCTATCGTTACGATCCAAAGCAATTGTTTTGGTGCTATATAGCACCGTTTGTTTTTTTAGAGTGACCAGCAGCAACCTGGTTTTCCCAGGTGGTCTCCCATCCAAGTACTAACCAGGCTCAGCCCTGCTTAGCTTCAGTGGGCAAGCTGTCTTGGGCTACAGGGTGATATGGCTGCTGGTATACAGTAAGAGACACATAAGTGGGATTCAGGTACATATAAGTGTGGTAAAAAGCTATCTGTGGTAAAAATAACAACAAGGTTTGCAGTGGGTTTGATTTGTCTGATTGAATCACTGTCCCCGTCAAGCACAATATTCAATATAAGTAACCAAACAGCTGCTGCAATTAAAAATGTATTACATGCCACATTTCTCTAAATCCCAGAATAACTAATCTCCTCTGTAACGTGAAAAAAACATGAGAGTAAATGTAATGATTTTATCCATCAAAAACTTGAGCAAGCACACCAGCATACGCTTCAGACACACACACTAAAGCAACTTATCCTACTTCTTCAGTATGATTCTTCACACTCTCAGAAAAAAGGTACAAGAAGGTACAAAAGTTGTCACTGGGGCAGTTCCTTTTCAAAAAGTACCTAAAAGGTTCATATTAGTACCTCAGAGATACATACTGGTACCACATAAGTGATAACTTTTATATATTTTATTTCCTGAGAGTGCATGTGGTGTGAACTTTTACAAAATCTGCAGTATTTTCCAGTAATTCGGAAGTTGGCATTACATATGAACGCAGGTGACCACTGATTATTATGAGCATGGCATAGAGGAAAGGCATTTCTAGGGTTCCTTCCGGATGCCATCACAGCCACCTCTCTCATGCCCAAAGGCGGCCAGGGTGTGACAGGTGTGTGGAATGGGCCTGCTCGAGGGGGTCCCAGGGTGAAATGCCTCCATTCCGTCTATAGCTGATGCTTTCTGACATTCGGGCACTCTTATGAGCTACAAAATTTATTTTCAAATTCACAGTACTTTCTAGACATTTCTTTAGACATTTGTGCAACTAACAAATAAAAAAACAAACAACCTGATGGCATGACTGAACATCTCTATTGATGCTAAGAAATTTTCCTACAGTATTAACACATACCTACCAACACCCAAACAAGCAAAGACTGTCTGAACTGTCTGTCCATTAACATGTATGTGTGTAATTCTTTGGATGCATGTCCATACCTTCTTCTAATAACCTCCTTATGCAGTGCCACATCATCCATGAATGATTGACCCATACAGACGTGACATTGTCAAATGCTGGACTCACTTCAGACATTAACCAAACTACCAGACGTGACTGAACAGCCCATCTCTCCGTCACTCATTGTCCCTTTATTGTTTACTTTATTAAAGCTTGACTGACGGCTGTCATTCTTTTATCTATCAGTGTCTTGACCACGGTGATATTAAACTTAATATACTCCTTTATAGATGAAGTAAGCAGGAATTAGTAAAAAGTTACCATGTAACTTTAAAGTTAGAAAAATATGTGACACCTTGTACATCACTTAAAATCCATCAATGATTACTATTAACAGCTTAGAGATATATTTATTTTAAAAATGGTAATAAGGGATCCAAATTAAAGTTTACCCAAAAAAAACAAAAAACGATCAGTTGGCCAATAACTTTCTTAGTAGTGTAACATAATGCATGGTTGCATTGCACTTTAGGAAACATAGTTAGGCCCTTGCAAGTCTTTTTTACAGAGAGTAGTAAAACTACTAATGAAAAAAGTTTAACACAACTTCTAAGTAGCATCCAATTATAGTGTGTAAAGCACCAGTTGATGTGATCAACTTATTGCGTACACAACATACAAAATAGCTAAACCATCTTTCAAATACATGTCACACACACACATACACTTGTCTTGTCACCACACAATCCCACACTAATGTAGCTTTACACACATTATTCAATATTCATCAGCAAGCTGTCACATAATACGCTTCTTCCGCCAACTCAATCACCCTACGCTGGTTAACAGCTGACAGAGCAAAGCAACCCTAGCGCCCACCATGGCTCCGATCTCCCCCCTCAGCTAACCCGGCCACTGTGGAATGGAGGTTTTTTTGAAGGGGCTCTATGTATAGCCGTCTCAAACATCGCCCGTGAGGCCACATTCTGCGGACGCTTGTGGCGGTCGGTGCCGTTTACAATCTGTGGGCTCCAGTGATTGTTGGTCAGGAACGTCTGCGTAAAAAATAGGAAATAATGATGGGCTTGGTGCTCATTGTGCCTCTTCATGGTATTAAAGGTCAGTACTGAATGCCGAGCAAAAAACTCTTAAAACCGAGTTCAAAATAGCCAGAGTCTTTTAAGATAAGAGAACGACAGAATTCGCTGATACAAATGACATTCTATATGAATTTTAACAAACAAGATCAGGGTAGTCTATCAGTTTAAAGAAGTTTTATATACCAGGGAAAATCCATGATAAAATCAGAAAGTCTTTAGCTCACTATGATGATGGTTATAACATTAACTTCTATTACCATTTTACTACCGTGGTATATAACCAGGGTAATCTCCCATATTATGACAATACCATCTGATACTGTCATGGGACCATTTAAAGAGCATCTATTTCATTGCTAAAAAAGAATTTTATTTTGTGTATTTGGTATAATACAATATGTTTGTGTGGTTTATGGTTAAAAAAACACATTATTTTCCACATACCGTTCATTTTTGTAGCTTCAGATTTTTCCTTTCTTCCTGAACGCACGGATTTAAAAAGCCATGTGTCCTTGATTGGCCAGCTAATCTGTACATTGTGATTGGCCTTATTACTCTGTCGTTAGCCGGAAATGTGACGCTCCTTTCCATGTTTGAAAGATTTGAGCACAATGCAATGCTAACAGGAGTTAACTTACAGGCTGTGAGTCGAATCGGGAGGAATAATGATAATCTCGGTCTTTACTACATCACCAATCCCAGGAAGTAAACTGTTGCCAATCCATGTGTTTGTTGTAGTACAAGAAAAAAGATTTACAGTGGAGAAGATAACTCGCGTCATCGTTTACTTTGGGGTTTGTACCTTTTGCATATTGTTAACACACACCCCAAAGGAAATGTAAAAATGTGAATCGCACAATAGGTGTTCTTTAAAATAAAGATGCAACAAAAAGTTACTTCACAGCGATCGATGGCATAGAACCATTTATGGTTCCCTAAAGAACCATTCAGTGAAAAATTCTTGGTCTAGGGAATTTCTAAACTTATTTTTAAGAGTATAAAGGGCACAGCCATAAAAAGCTGTTGTTTAGGGTTTCTGAAAAGGGCTCACAAAGCCCTGGTACTCCATGAGGTAATCTCATGGGTTTGTTATAGTAATGCCAATACAAAATAAAATAAAATAAAATAATAAATGAAAAGAAGTATATAAAAATAGAAAAAATATCTCATGAAATCTTAAAATGTTAACATAAACCTAAAACATAAAATTGTAAGATTTACATTTTAAGGCATAGTTTCGCAGACAGATTTAGGACATTTAAGTAGCTTTTATAAATGTGCCTTAAAAAAACTTTACTGATGTGCATCCTGAGACAAAACAATGGGGTTGATGTATTTTAAGATATGCCAGTGCACAAGCTGTTTTCAGTTAAAACAGCTACAACATGTGTGGGACTAGGTTTAAGCCTTGTCTGTGAAACCGGGCTTAAAAGTCTAGTAAATTATTATGTTAAATAATCAAGTTTATATGGAGATCAGCTGGCATAAAAAGTTTGGGAACTCGTGTTCATACATCATAGAGTATCTATGGCGTATGTGAATCAATATCTAACATGTTCTCACACCAGTTTCTGACCTCTTATTTTTCTCCTCCCCTTAAGCAGTGATTAATGAGTGAGCGGTGACTGTCAGCTCCCAGGCCGGCCGGTGTGTTTGAGAAACAGCACTGCTTTATGACCCTGGAGCAGTTAATGGCTAAATGTCAGTCATTAAGACAGCCAGTGCACTTGGTATTAACTTTCCACTCGCAGCCTATAGGTTACATAGAGACACTTAGAGGAAAGACGCAGATCTTTCAAGTTAAGAAACAAGAGAATGAAAGATAACCAGCAAAGCTGAAATGAATAATCATAGTTTATTCATTCAGATCATTTGAACTGTTGAAAAAACAAGGCGATAGAGGTATAATGTTTGATTCTTATGTACATGCGACGTGTGTACGCCCATGCGTAGGGACATTGTTTTCGCATTACCCTGCGTGGGTGACTGTATTAGCTCACCTGTACGGCACAATGCCTCATGTCCCCGCGGTCACACTCAATTAGCCACCACTGAACGCGTGCAGGGCCGCCTCTCTTGTTTGCTGCCATTGGCTGATGGCCTCGATGATAGCATTGAGCTGCTGTCTCCTCTCTAGCCGCAGCATGCAGCGTTCTGTCTGCAGATGGCAGGGAAGATAGCATTCACAGCTGCACCGGGATGCTTTCATCTGCCGCACATCTCTCGGCCTGATGCCAGGCACTAGCAAGAGAGGGCATGAACTGTATCAAGCCACCCACTGCCATACTTTGGCCTGTCCAAAGCAGGTCAGGTCAGTGCATTAAACAGTGACAATAGGGAGATGAAAAGCATGGGTAAGACTGTACTGTTAACAGTACTCACACTCTTGAGTAAGGAGTGCACGCTTGTTCCTATTAAAATCGTATGAAATCATTCTGCAGTCAATTTTAAAGCAAGATGGCAAGGATTTGCTTCTATTGCTTATGGTTGGTTTTTTAGGTGTACCAACTGTGAAATTGACACTGGGTTGCCAGTGGTTGTTTACTTTTTGGTAATTTAAATTTTACAAAATCACTATTTGGGATTCGCACTAGACTTTGACCATAACTAAACAAAACCTTAGTTCAAATTTAACCAAACTTCTGATTTTAAATAGACAGTTAATCCAAATAGTATTAGATTCCCAAGCGAAAACTGTGGGTATCAGTCTATGTTCAAAGTCCCTTAAAGGATTAGTCCATTTTCTTAAAAAAATCCAGATAATTTACTCACCACCATGTCATCCAAAATGTTGATGTCTTTCTTTGTTCGCTCAAGAAGAAATTATGTTTTTTGAGGAAAACATTGCAGGATTTCTCATTTCTCATTTCTCATTTTAATGGACTTTAATGGACCCAAATACTTAACAGTTTTAATGCAGTTTAAAATTGCAGTTTCAAAGGACTCTAAACGATCCCAAACGAGGCATAAGGGTCTTATCTAGCAAAACGATTGTAATTTTTGGCAAGAAAAATTAAAAATATGCACTTTTAAACCACAACCTCTCATCTTCCTCTGGTCTTGTGACGTGCCAACGCGACCTCACATAATACGTCATCACGTCAAGAAGTCACGGATGATGTATCGAAACTACGCCCCAGTGTTTACAAGTGTGGAGAAAAAGGACCGTTCTGACGTTGTTGTATGTGGAATGATACTAATTAATGTCTTTGTGTCAGTTTATTGTTTAAAATGGTCCACAAATGTTGGTTTCATATATGTAACACGTGACCTTTTGACGTCATTATGCAATTATGTGAGGTAGTGCTGGCTCGTCACACAGTCAGAGGAAGAAGAGAAGTTGTGGTTTAAAGTGCATATTTTTAATTTTTCTTGCCAAAAATGACAATTGTCGACAAAGTTAAACTGGATTAAAACTGTTAAGTGTTGGGGTCCAATAAAGTTCATTAAAATGAGATGTGAGGAATGGTTTCTTTAAAAAAACATAATTTCTTCTTGACTGAACAAAGAAAGACATCAACATTTTGGATGACATGGTGGTGAGTAAATTATCTGTTGTTGTTTTTTTAAGAAAATTGACTTATCCTTTGATGAACACTGCATGATGTCTGATGCATTTCAATTCAAATTTATTTCAATACAAATTTATTTATAAAGCACTTTTTTAAAATTATGCCATGTTTTAAAGCAGCTTCAAAAGTACACTAAATTACTTGTTGCACTTAAATTTTTAAGTTTAATAAATTGTCTTGACTAGTAAGAAGTTGCTATAAATTATGAAAAATAAAAAAGTTGAAAAAACTTTTTAAGCTAATTCAACTTTTTTTTATAATTTAAAGGGACTCATTTCAACTAGTCAAGAAAGTTAAACATGAATTGTAAATCAAGTTGATTAAACTTAAAAATGTAAGTGCAACAAGGATTTTTTTACAGTGGCAGAAAACACAAAACAGTGGCAGTGATACTATTGCAAATGATGCAGCCCAAAATGAATTTCTAAATGCATCTTGGCGTCTATGATGTGAAACTGTTCTGTTTTGTTTAAAAACCACAGTAGCAGAGCACATTGACCTATCTAGTGTTAAAAATTAATGCGTTGAAGTTGAAGGCAAGGACTAGTTGTTAGCATGCATGCATGCAACACAGACAGTAGATCGCTGGAATTAATGTTGGTGACACAACATTGAAACCAAGTTGTAACATTTCCTTTTTAAACATTATTAATTATTTTATATTATATATATGTCATGTCTGTACAGTTCTTAAAAATAAAAAAACAAAAATTATCATTTGAATGAACAACACTTCATGATGGTAATAATTCTCTCTACTCTAGTGTGAGTGTTAATGATGAATCAGATTCCACACTCGGTGGGCCTACATGGGTTTTAAGGGCAACAACCTTCTCCCTAATAGATGACCACTTAAACAGTCATCGCTCACCCAACACACATCATTATCTGTGAATGAATCATTGGTTTATTCATTAAAGACACTTTCACCAGGGAAGAGGTGACAAATTCAACCAAAGGTCACCAGTGCTTCTCATGACTGACCCCTGTTATGCACCATCTGGTCAAGCTGATTTCTTAAACTAGGCCTCTTTACCACTTGTGGGTGCTGTGGTGTAGCAGGCAAAGATTAGGGCTGGCAACGGGAAGGTTTCTGGTTCAAGTCCCGCAAGGAACAAATCATGAGCCATAAGCACTGGGCTCTTGAAAAGGATAATCTTATATTTAAAATCTACATTTTACAATTAAAGATGTTTGATTACTCTGTGTGTCATGCTGAACAAAAACAACAACATAGTTGACTCTGAGATTGAAATTTTGGGTTGCAGTCCCACAATGTGATTGCAACTACGATAGCTGCATAATGAAGAACCAATAAGAGCAGAGCAATTGATGACGTGTGTGTTTGAAAGAGAAAGACAGAATGGCAGAGAGCAAAGAGACATTCAGAAAAATGTTTACACTAGCTTGTCTATATAATATGCAACATGAATATCTAACTATTTAGCGTTCCCTCTACGTTATGATCAAAATTCTCGAGTTCCCTCTGAAGTTGATTTCTCGTTCCCAGTCACGTCAAACCTCAGTCACTCTGAATTCATCTTTTTTTTTGCTTTTCCAGGCAAACACATTGGCAACATTAACACAAGGGTTGGCTTGGGTCTGTGCGGTAGCATTTCAATTTTGTCTGTCAATGAGGTCGACACAACACAACTTGATTGATTGGCCGGTCGATGCGGTAAATCTTAACTAAGATGTAAATGGCACAGTCCGACATAAAAAACCATTGATGTCACACAGTCTGACTTAGGATTTATGCAAGATCTCAATGGGCTCATATTGTATATTCTGACAAGCAACAATCGTAAAAAAACTGTAAAAATTCAGTATGCAGATGGCTTAAAGAGGCATTCAGAGCACTTTGCAGCACAAATACATCTAGAACTCATTCATTTTTAGTTAGTATGTGAAGTGACTGTCAGCAGACCACTCGTATAAGCATTTTTAATGATCATGAGCAATTTCGCGACAGTGAAGTCATTTAAAAAATAACTTAATCAGTAAAATACAATCAATACTTATTCATTATTATTCATTATGATTATAAAGACAGATCCCAATTTCTACATTCACAACTGCAATGTTTTAATTCACTCATTTGAGTCTTTTGCCTGCTTAAGTAGCTGATAAATCCTTATCGCCACTTTACCGGAGTTGCTTATCTGGCTGCCTCTTTTAGTCCCGGGGGTCTGAGGATGCCCACCCTCCAGGGCCACATCCTCACTCCACTGACTCCCCTGAGCCCCTCCTGCCTTGTCCAAATCGGTAATTGTGGTCTAATGGCCGTGTTTGAAGCTGATCTAGCACATAAACAGGCGAAGGAAGTCTTTAGAGCCATAATCACTCAGTCCCTCCCTCTCTTTCTCTCTCTTCCCCACTCTCTCTCTCTCTTAGCCCCCGTTCCTCGTCTTCTCTGGTTCAGTCGATCAGGCCCCTGCCTCCCAGACAACTGCAAACAATTAGGCAAATTAGTGGCTCCGCCATCACCATCAAGAGCCCTGCTTGTTTATATCTTAATTGAAGCGAATGTCAAAACAGTCAAGGTTTGAAAGAAACAAGATGCGTCCACGAGATGAAATTCAAACTGCCAGCCAGCCCAAATATTAAGAGTGTTTGTTTAATAGCGTGCGACCGACTGGGAAAGCAGAAGGATATGAGGGAAAAGAGAGGCGGGGGAGAGAGAGAGAGGAATAGAGAGAGAATATGATGGGTAGATATAAAGAATGCATATGGGGGGAAATACATGCAAACTTTTTCCACATTTGTATATACAATGCTTTTTATCTATTTTGCCCCCGTGTCCACGCACACTGCACTCATAATCACTCCCAAGAACTTGGGGAGTTTAGACCTTAGATCAGTACAGATGCACAAATTTCTTGTAAAAGCTTTCCACTAACTAAATAGAGAGAAAAATATGCACTTCGCCCATACCCCCCACCCCCATACGATACATAAATAAACAGAAATGACCTGATTGAGATGTAAAAGGCAGGGACTCAGGTCTGGGAGTCATTCGTTAGAATGATGCATTAACCATAACGCTCTAAGCAGGGCCAATGACACTACACACGCTAAGCATAGACCGCTTAAACTAATAGGCCGTTCCCATTACTACATATTCATTCTGGAGACCTGACAGGGTTTTGGCTGTTATTATTACGTGTGGACTGTTGACAAGTGTGAGCACTGATAGGTGACTTTGCCACTTACTAGTGATGTGCCGTACGGCGCACCTTTTGGCAACGTTTGGTGGTGCTCGGCAGCAGAACCTCTCTGTGGGTAATCCAATACCGCTGTTTCCTTGAATTCATAAAACACATGCAATGCTACAATTCCGAGTCACCATAAACAACTAAAAATTATAAAGATCATAAGCAGATGTGATGGCAAAACCTAGTACAGTACCTTTAATTTTGTGTCTAGCAAAAAAACATAAAAACAAGGCTGGCAAAGTAGCAACGCAGAGAATCTGTACAGAATCTGTACAGTGTCACCACATTAAACTGACTTAATAGTAAAATAAAAAAATGTGTTCCTGTAGCTCAGGGGTCTCCAACCTTTTTGTGAGCAAGGGCTACCACAATGGATAAAACAATCCAGAGGGCTACTTTTTTGATTATAGTCTACTTACAACTCTTTTGTTTCACTTGTTGAATTAATTTTATTTTACTTGTTGATATGTTTTAGTATTGTTTACAATGTTAACATGCGTAAACCAAGCCAAGCTACTATAAAAAATATGTAATAAATAAATATTATAATTGAGACTATTAATAGAATGTGCTTTGGCGGGCACCACGTTGGAGACCCCTGCTGTAGCTCAACTGGTAGAGCATCGGTTTGATTCCCAGGGAACACGCATACTGAAAAATTCTTATAGAAGAAGTCACTTTGGGAAAAAATGTCTGTCGGATTGTTGTGATTTGCTATCTGTGAGATCGTAAAGTGTACACTGCACTGTACCTTTTGCTTAATATTAATAAAAAGCTTTAAAACTCTTACTGTGGGTTTACACCAGATGCAAGTTCAACGATTTGTGCGAGTAGATTACATACAAAGTCAATGCAAAGGCGATCAGACGCGTCCTCGCGTGGGGCGATGCGAATGACGCAATATGGGTGGCGCTTTTCCTGCGAAAACACGAGCTATTCACCTACAATGCGTCTTCGCCCAAATTGAAAATATTCAACTAGAGCGAAAAATTCGCATAACACAAAGTAAAATTTTGCGAGTAATCTAGAGCTAGTAACGCGATGCCCCGCGTTTGGTGTGTACGTGGCATTATGGAACATTCACACGGGGCGTAAGCGTTAACGCTTCTGATTTACTTGAAATGGGTGACGTCATGCATTGCCGAACTAAATTGTGGATCCGTCAACGTCGCGTCACTGTCGTTGCTTGTGGCAGAAATTAAACATTTCTCAACTTTTCAAGCGCCAATGCATGCGTCAGCAAATCACAACGCCTTTACAAATAACTTTTTATGCAAGACCGAATCATGTGTTGTGGCCACTGTGATTGTCTGTTGGCCACGCTTCAGACAAGCCTTCCGTCAAGTGTTAACTCTTTCGCCCCGTGTGAATGTACCTTAATGGTAACAACACTGTCAGAATTTTTTTTCAAAAAAGCTGTGACTGGGGCAGTACCCACCGTATAAAAAGGTCCTAATATGTACCATA
Organism: Paramisgurnus dabryanus; assembly: GCF_030506205.2. NCBI lineage: Eukaryota > Metazoa > Chordata > Actinopteri > Cypriniformes > Cobitidae > Paramisgurnus > Paramisgurnus dabryanus. The sequence goes on from NC_133351.1 coordinate 14,296,699, forward strand.
TAGGTAAAGATATGTATACATTTGGTACCATTGTGTACCTTTAAAGTTACTAATATGCACTCCTTGGTACCAATATGTACTTCTGAAATATTATCATAAACTTTAGGTGTAAAGGTGTACCGGCCCAGAGCAAGCTAGGGGACATTTTTAATCATTCTTCTGACAGTGAAGATAATAAACCAACAAAAAAAGTCAAAAAAAAAAATTATGAAGGAAACATAGTCCAGATTTTATTGATGAGATAATTTTTTGTGTTGATTAGGTAGATGTTGATGGAGCAGGTGAGCTCAGAGGTTTGGCTCCAACATTAGGGGCCCAGACAGACATACAGACTCTACCTATCTGCACCGACCCTGCGAGTATCAGCGCTCTAATTGGATCAGTGGCACGAATGTGATTACCGCTGGCGTATTTATTTACATAATAATTATTATTGCCAGCCCTGTGGTGCCAGAGGATGTGGAGGGGGGGAGGGCCAGAAATGCTGCTGAACTGTGTGTGTGCGAGAGGTCGAGGAACGTGCCTCCCCCTTCACTACAGAGCTGATATGATGGCATTATTCTATTAGTGCTCCAGTGTGAAGTTTGAAATGAGCTCTGATTGGATTAGTTAACGGCGAGGACTAGATAGTGCGGAATGAGGTTAGCGGCAGCACACGCAGGCGGCCTCAGCTCGGGCGGCCGTAATTAGGAGTCTGTCCAGGGAGCGCGTATGGAACAGTGCCAGTGCGGATCAAGGACTCCTCCTACTTAAAATGCAACTATTAGCCTATTTTTAAATAGCTTTGTTTTGTGTTTTAAAAACCTTCATTTATTCCTATAAAAGCCACATGAGATCTCTTAATATCTTAATTGCTTTGAGCAAATAAAACTTCTGCATAAGTCTTCTGAGGAGAAAGACCCAGACATTTTTTAAATGTCTCTATTAGGGGTTCAGGAGAGATTTTCGAAGTATGCAATTAAAAGTCAATACAGTATATAGAAAATGTCAATATGGTCGAAGCCGAAGGTGTGCTCCAACCTACAGTGCAGATGCTAGAGGTCCTTTGGCAATCCCATAACCCTCTCACACACTGTACTTTCCTGTCGTCTCCTTAATTATTGTCTTTGAAATAAAGGCAAAAATAGCCCAAAAAATTACTTAAAAAAAAGAAGATTAATTTAAAATTTACACAAATCCAGAGTATATAAGAGACACATAAATAAATTTTACAGTTCAATACCCTCACAGTCTCATTTGTTCCTATTTGATTTCTCCCAAGTAATTTTCGGAGAAACATCTGAGATGTTGATATTTAAATGAACACAACTGAGAATTTAAAAAAAAAAATTTGAGCTATGAAAGAGCACCTTCTGAGAAATAAAATTTTCATTGGACATTCCCCAATTCCGCTTGTGCTCTGCAAGTTGTTTTTCCAACTTGTTTTTCCGATCCTGACTTCTAGTGCAAACCCATGGGGTTCAGCGTGATCTTGAGGGTGCTTTCTCACCAGCCTTATTTAGTTTGGTTGAATCGTACCAGAGTTTGAAAGCTCACTTGGTGCTGTTTGTTTTGGCAGGTGAGAATGCAGCAATCGATCTCGGGTGCGCACCAAAAGGGGACCAAACAAGCGGAGCAAGACATCCTTGAAGAGGTGGTCTCTGTACGCTTTCAAACAAACTCTTTAAAAAAAACAGCGTTTTTTCCGCGCTAAGCGTCGAGAGTTGAAAAAAAATCAACTTTGTGTGAAAAGCTCCGCTCGTCACTATCATTTAAGGGTGTCACGATTTCGATTTTAAATAGAAATCGATCGAAATTAAGTCACAACCTCAAACTGCAAATTAAAAAAAAGGATCGTCGATCTGCCATGCCCCCATGTCACGTCCGGTCGGCTTGCCAAGCGAAGAAAAAAGCTGTCAGATATTAATATTTTAAACATGAGGGATGTATTGCTACAACTCCTTAAAATGCATATCATAAACAGGATTACTACAGTACCTACTGATCTGACTTCGGACAGAGCACAGCTCTCTGCACGTGCGCGAGAGTGAGGCGCCAAGATGCAGCAGATTATATTTTAAACAAAAGGGACGGTTTGCCTCATCTCGCATGAAACGCATAAAACTGAACAAATACGTAAGGATTACTACTTTAGTTTATGTTTAGACTTCGGACAAATGCGAGAGCGCGTGCACGTGAGACGGAGAGAAGCGCAGCTGCTTATGACGCATCAGAGTTATTTCAGATGACAGTCCCCAAGACGTACGCATTAAGTCCATGTGCGTGCAAGAAGGAATCCTCTCTCTAAAAGCTCTCTCACGTATAAAGTGAAGCCCACAAACCCCCATGCGAGAAAAAGCATGCAATGTGCATGTTAATGTGAAACTATAATAATAATAATAATAATAATAAATATTAACAGCATAGCATTTTTTGTCTTAAAAAATAAAATAAAATCGAGAATCGAATCGTGACCTTAGAATCGAAAATGTAATCGAATCAAGGATTTGGAGAATCGTGACACCCCTACTTTCAGTTCTCACACAGCTGTCCAATCACAGTGGAGGAGGGGCGGGACATTACTACAGCAACCAACCGGCGCATCGTACAACGACTGATAAACAAAGCAGAAGTATCACAGCTACCAAAGCGCTCAGCTGAAGAAAGCTGGCCCTCAGCTGAACAAACAGCTGGCATTCAGCGTCCTGCAGTGTGGACGCCCCCTTAGACTGTCATAAAAAAAATTAAAGCGACCACCTCTTTCAGTTTTGTTTCATTTTGTGACAGTTGAAAATTGTGCAAGCTTATTTTATATATATTTGAAAAAAGCCCTCACATATACATGTGCAAAATGCAGCATGTTTACTATCAACATAAGCAACTGGTCCTGTCATATAATATTAGTGCGCATCAACTCAAACCACTCATTTTGCCCACTTGTGTTTTAACGCCTAACCTATAGACCATTCACTCTTAGTAATCCAGAAAAAAATGGTCAGAAGTTGACAAAAGAGATGGATAAAAACAGGTTAACTTGTTATCGGATCGACCAAAATTCATCTTAATACCAGTTATAAACAGGGCCTAAAAGCATAAATCAACCTAATAACTAAGTCATATATCCATTCACCTGCCTTACTCAGTTATCAAGTGACTGATTCGTCCATCCAAACACCTCTCAGTGTGCCTTAAAGTTTCGACTTGTAAACTAGGTTCTGTTGCGTATGCTGCTTATTAATAACAGTGCTTCTCAAACAGTCCATTAGAGCAGTGTTGAGTGGCAGCATTACATGGCGCCTGCGGGGTCTGAACAAACCACCTTTTGTTAATAAAGCCCCATTAATCAGACCTATTACAGAAGCCACTGGACCACAGGATCATGCCAGATGAATATCCGCCGAACAAAAACAATTTACCCACCCCATGTAAGCAAACCTCTATTGTGTATATGTGTGTGAGAGAGCACAATACATGTGATGTGTTTTCTGATGCAGGTCCCACAATTTGTTCATATTCTTTTTTTATGAATATACTAATTACAGTCCTCTATAAACACACCAACTGTCCATTTTTGTTCCTCTGAAGCAGAACAATGCTTTGTGTGTGTGTGTGTGTGTGTGTGTGTGTGTGTGCGTGCGTGTGTGTGTGCGTGCGCGTGTGTGCGTGTGATTGGCACAGGGCGGAACAGGAATCACGCTCTCTGGCTAAAGTGACCCTAAGGAGCAGTTGAGGTTGAATGTTGGAGAGCTGCCGGCAGGCCGACGTGTCTGCAGACGCGGCCATGTCTCATTCAGTGCAGAGCGTGTGCTGTTCCCTGTCATTACCGCAAATCCACCAGGACCAAACACTGTCCACCCAAACCAGGCCTAATAGATTATCTGAAAGATGCAGTAATGTCCTTAATGTTTAATTTTCAATAGCTAACATTAAAGACTGTTCAAATCACCCAAAGGAAAGAAAACTGACACATGCAGACTTTAATAATATCTAAATTTTTTCTGGGCAGCAATGAGATTAATAAAGTTCAAATAGAGACTTCTGCTCTCCCAAGAAAAATAGCAAAGTTTGACCTCCTCTAGAGTCTCAGAAGAGATCTCAACACTGTTTCACATTTGCCAAATTTGCTCAGACTTTTAAGTTTAAAGATCTTTGCACATCGGGTCCGAAATACTCACATACAAACAAATTCAATTCAGTTTTCAAGGTTCAACACACACGTGCACACAGGCGAAGCAGCCCCCAGCAGGAGGAACTGAGGAAGTTGCTAGGTCAGCTTAACGATAGCTTGTTGTTATATACTGTATGAAGAGTTTGGTTCCAAAACGCAATAAATCCATTTGGACTAATTTCTGTAAAAATGTGTTTTCTATACCAAGAAAGTGACAAAATGAAAACTGTTACAAACTTTCACATAGCATCTTTAGGTTATAACAACATTAAAAATTAAAATCTATAGATTATTTTTTCTGCAAAATGCAATTCATTTTCCATTACAAATAGAATCCATTACAAGTTTTTTTTCCCAGAAGGCTATAAATTATATTGAATCAATATAAAAATGTGCAGTTATCTTTGCCATGTTATTTTCATTTAGTTGAGTAGTGGTATACACTGATTAAAAAATAAACATTAATGGCATTAATCAAAACACTTACTTTGTCATATTAAGAACACTGTCATAGCTGCTGTTATACTTGGGACGTTGTCGCTGAACTTTTTGACAGCAATCAGCTGTAAAAATTTTTGGTCCTGCTCAAAAAATTTTCATAAGATCCACTGTGGTCAATGTGTTAGCATTACAGAAGCTTGATGCTGTCGTGAGAACAAGCAACGGCATTTCTCCGTCGCCTGAATGCCCGAGATGGCTTGTGTTTTTTCACCACCACAGGTTTATCAACGCAATCAAAAATAATATTTTTTTTTGTTGATCACAGAGTACAAAGTAGATGAGGAAAATTCTGTGTATTCAACATGCCACCATTGTTGTTTACAATGCTTGGAATGGTGCGCAGTGATTTGTTGAGCAGATTTATTGCATTCTGCAGAGAAGGAGGACTGGCGTTTATAGTGTTTTGGGGAAAAAAGTGAGAAAAGATGACGAAATAAACGGCAGATATTGGATTTTGCATAAAATTAAGTAATATACTTTTTAATACTGACCTGATACAATACTGATTTTGATGGTAACATGGCTGAATTAACATGCATTGGGTACATTGTGCAAGTGACAAATTTGTAGGATAACGTATATGATAAAATGCATAATAAAAATTACAGACTACAATATATGCAAATATTCTAAGATTTAAGATACTAAAACGGACCATGTGTACAATTTGTCCAAGATAACAAGTTTAAGATTTAGTTTTAAAAAATTCTTCAAAATATCTAGGCTATCCACATAATACTACTTTGTAGTACTTAACTCCTACTATATCTTATCTCTGGTGATAGTTTGCATTGAATCCAGTAGATTTTTATTAGCCAGTGATATTTTAAATTTAAGAACATACAATTTTACAATACAAAAAAGCCATTAATGTAGCCATCACGCCAAAAACGCTTAAAAAAGGGAGTCAGGCCATCTTCCAAAACACACTTATAGCCAATCAGCAGTAAGGTGCGTGTCTACTGAACGACATTGTTGCCTGGGTTGCGTATGTGTGGGGCGAGTCTACAAAAAGAAGGTACACATTCTATTGGGCTAGGGGCATGTTTGTATAGGTGATTTTGAAAGTCAACATTGGCTTTCAGAGATCATGGACCCTGCCTTTAAAAGACTTTGGGCCCTATCTTGCACCCAGCGCAATTTACTTTGTCAGTGACGCATGTTTCATTCGTATTTTGCACCGGCGCACAGCGGGTTTTTCCCTCCACAGACGCACGTCGTTAAACTAGGGAATGAACTTGCGCTCCCTGGGTGGTTCAGCGCAAAAAAAGAGGCGTGTTGCGGCGCAAACCATCCCTGATGCTATTTTGCAGTTTCAAAAAACAATTGCGCCACTGACCAAAAAAAACTGGTCTAAAGTCAGTGGTGCGTTGCGCGTGGTTCATTATGCTATTTTAAGGGCGCATGCTTGACCATAATGTATAGCGTGCACAACGCGCACACACTTTGCTTATCTAATCTACACAGATGCAACAGTTAGCCTATATTTGCAAATCATAAATTGTTACAATAAAAAATATTAACACATGAGATAAGGGGGATCATAGTGGTGAGCATTGTGGTGATAGTTTTTATTTATTCTCATGCAAATAACGATTAAAATATTTTCATAACTTTGTTGTGTGGCTGTATTACGTTTATTTTATGTAAATAATAATTAAAATGTTTTCATAAGAAACCTTAATGTATATGAACTTGATTTGTAAGAGTACTTTGGGGTTGGACCTTGCTTGCGTTTCTTGGGTCCGATTTCAAAGCCCCCAAACCCTTTCAGCGGTGAGGGTGGACGCAGCGATGTCCTCTGCTGGCGTCAAGTCCTGAGGCAGATCCACCTCCCGTTACACGGTGTGCCCGATTTATGCTGGCAAGCGTGGGATTCCCCCGTACAAGGACGTCGGTCTCCTCGGCTGTGAACCGCTCCTGGCGTGCGCCTGGTAAATCCGTCATAATAATAGCAACCCGCCATGGAACTTGCGCCCTTGCGTTTAAAGGGAATGTTGGCTAGCGTTCTGATTGGTTTATTTGACGTTACGCCCAAACCACACCTATGAATAATGAACCTACTTCAGACCAACCCCTTATTGATTTGCGCCCGGCGCAAGAGTTATTTCTCACGCCGGGAAAATAGCAACAGCGCCCAAGATCCGCCCACAAACTCACTTGCGCGTTGCGCTTCGCACTTGCGTTTCAGATTGTTAAAATAGGGCCCTTTATGTTCATGGTCATTCTTATACAACCTTTCCTTATAAATATACAAACAATACTTCTACGACCTACATACAAATAATTTATAGTTATTTTAGGCTCATTAACATATTTTAGCCATTCCAAAATGAATGGTTGCCAATGTGGTCTGGACTGTACAATGAAATACAAAAACACTTTTTGGAGCACACAAACATCTACTATAAAAGCCATGGGAAAAATCAAACTCCTGTTAGGATTTTATATTAATGTAAACTGATGTGTACTAGTCTCAGTTAAATGCACAGTTAAGTGTGGTTTACAACATTTCTCCTTTACTTAGCATAACGTTTTCCTCCTGGTCTGCTGCTTCATTTTTGTCCTTCTTCCCATGATATAAGCTCATTTGTTCTGTCAACTCCAGTTTTCCTCTATTTCTTTTCCTCGTTAGTGGCATTCTGTTCATTTTGGTATCCAACACTCTCTACCAGCCTCATTTGTTCTCCTTTCCATTTCTTCCAATTTTTCTCCTTGTCTTTACTCTCTCTCTCTCTCTCTCTCTCTCTCTCTCTCTCTTTCTTTCTGTCTTCAGAGTGTCTAATTCCAGAGCTGGGATCTTCACAACAGATAACGGTGCTAATTTCATTAATTATAAACCAATATGTTACTGAAAGCCTCAGGAGACTCCTGGCTCAACACTGGCATCTGGTCTGCAGTGCATGATGGGAGGGGGGTTTGGGGGCAATGTAGGACGAAGAATTAAAAAGGTTAGACAAGAAAGTAGACAAAGAATGAGAAAAGAAAGATTACAGCGCACTGTCCTTGTCGTTAGCGGATAAGAGAAGCGGACCAAAAGATCTCATCCCATTCTTGTCCAAAGTGGCGTATGGTTGATATTACAGCCTGTCACCATAAACCCATAAAAACTAACTCAAGAGTAGTGTATTGTCTCAGACTATCCACAGACAAAGAGATCAAGACTAAAATCAAAAACGTTTGTGAAGTTTCTGAGACTGTCAGGCCTATACAATATACTGTGAAAAGAATGAAAATGACTTAGTATTTCTATTTAACGTTAGATGTTTGGATTGGTGGGTAGATAGGTAGATAAATAGGTGGACAGATAGATGGATAGATCATAGACAGATGGATATATAGATAGATAGATAGATATAGCAGTGGATGTAAAACAGCGTATGATGAGAGTGCAGCACACTAACAGGTGTGTCCCTCACGGTTTGCTGCCTCCTGCTGCACACAACAGCACCCAATCAGTCGCGCTCCACATCCACACAATGGCATTGTGGACGATAAATAAATAAAGGAGCCCCTCGAGTCTCAGGCATTAATAGCAATTGTGTGTGTAAACAGCTTCAGATCGTCCTCTCTGCTCACAGCTGGCCAGTAATCGCTGTTGAGCCGTGCAGCTGATGGGTTGTGTGCGAGACAGCATATGGGAAGGAGCCATGTCAATTGGTGAAGTTTGAATAACGCTAAGAAAAATGATTTCAAATCTGACAACATCTTGGGAGCAGCACATCTGGCCCACTCACTGTCAAATGATTTTCCCACCTGCTTTCGGTTAGGCAAATTATGATACAGCACAATGAGGGTGAGAGGAAGGCGGGCAAGATGGAGACTGGAGAAAGAGGAAAAAGACAAAATCATGACAGAGAGTAGTGAGATCTTCAGGAAGAAAGATGTGAGCAATGATGGTTAGAATTGCTGCAAAGTAATATTCGTACATCCTGAATACACTTCAGCAGGTACACTGTCGAAGAGGAATAACAGTTAAAATAGAAGAATGCAGATTTGATTGTATTTGAGTAATGGTGTTGGCAAAACCCAATGTACCATGTTTTACTGTAGTACTGTAGAAGAAGAAGTGTCTTCATGTGACAAAAGACAATGAGATGCAGTATACTACACATACTCATATATGATAAAATAAGAAAGTTGGGACATTTTACAAACTCAGGACAGGAATCACGGGAAATGGTATAGGCTAAACATGGTAAAGGTGCATTTAAGTCGTCATGTCCCTCAACCAGAAAAAAGTAAATGCATTAGTTGCATGGTCTATTAGGACAACACTTCTAAAATGTAAACTTCAAGGCAGAGTAGCCTATAGATTATGTACATAGTTTACAGTATCTGTCATAATAATATAAAACACTTTTGTAGCCTTGCCAAAAGCAGTGGAGACCAGGACTGTTACACATTTGTAACTAGGTGTCTGTAACTACAAACCACTCTGTATGTCAGTTTTTAGTTAAATATAAGCAAATTAATTATCTGCATTATTCATGTCATTATTTACTTGCGCTTTATGTTGTTACAAACAGGATTTCATTGTGTGAAAAAATAGCAACTTCTAATTAAACGTCTAAAAATTTCTCTTATGTGAAAATTTGGAGTGACAAAAAAATAAGCAAAAAGTGCATAATGTCACTTAATTGCTTTATCCAAAAAATACATGTGGGTGAACACGTTATAATTTAACTTAGGAACCGGGTGATTCCAATGATACCAGTACAGGCAAATCAAATTATAAACCAGATGTAAACTTTAACAACATTATCAAACCGTTTAATTAAATTAAAATACAGTGTGTTATAAACACTTGACTGTACATGCACACTGTCACAGTTTACAAATGTGTTCAGGTTAGAAAAGGTCATGCAATGAATACAAAGCCCTCAAATGGCAAGACAACATCCATTGCAGTCGTGTCTACACTGCCCCCTTAGGTTCTAAAGAGAACTGCATTGCCTCGTTGTCAATTCAATATTGATATTCACTAGTGTATATTATTGAAGAAACCAAAAATATTCTCTGTAAAAAAGGCTAGCTAACCTGGTTTATATCATACTGATTGTCTCATATTCATAGTTTATGCCCGGCCCCAAGTTTGTTTTGCCTTGGTTGCCAAAAACATGTATGTGTTTGTAAACCTGACATATTTCCTGGGGATTTAATTTATTACATGCATCTGTGGACATTATGTTAGCAAATACATCAAATAAAAGCAAAATATTTTATTTCATTTGCCATTACGTGATTTCCATTTCAGTTTTATAATTTATGTGCATTTTAATGTGCATTTTAGTAAAGATTACCACAAGTGGGATTTTTAAGGCAAGTTGCTGTACTTACTGCATCTTACTGCAGTCACTGTGGATTTAATTCTATAACGTATATGCTGTATGATGTCTTTACAATTATAGTGAAATAACACTATTACTGTAATTCACAATCCATTATAACATACTGTGATTCCTGACACTTAATCCTTCCAAAAACACAGCTCTTTTCTCACATAATCGTTTAGGTACTCTGGTTACAGCCAGATGTATGAATAGATCTCTGGACTGCCGCTCTCAAAAAATGTCTTTAATGCCAAAAGGCTCTGAATTTAAAGATCTCATTGCCATTTAAACATTATCTAAAATAAAAACAGCTTAAAAGTTTAATGTACACAGACCAATTTAAAAAACAGTATGTGTGCATAATGTAAAAAAATATGACATTAACAAAACAACTCTGTACTTTGTTCAATTAAGTTCAATTATTGGCTTTTATTTTGTTATTCCACTTAAGCTGTAACAAGATATTAAAATATCTGGGAAATATTTACTTTAAATTTTTAGTTGACATTTTTTCCCACAAAATACTGTACTCAGTGTTAGAATATGAGATATTTACATTTTACATAGCTTTTAACAATAAATACAATGTTAAGATGCATTTAAAGAACATATTTATATTATCTCCTAGCCTTTTCTGAGATGCCTACTACTACATTGAAGGGCAACAGACCTGTACTGATATCCCAATGTTAGAAACTGTTTGAATTCAGTCCTTATCACAGTTTTTGAGCAAATTCAGCAAGTTCCCAGATACAAATATACATAAATATTGCACCAAACCCATAATATGTAAATCTTTAACATTCTTATGAAAGGTTTTAATTTGCATTCTGATGAACCTTTTCAGATGAAACGTATAGACAGTGGTTATGGTGCCCTTTGGACTACTGGATAATCCCTTGTCATAAACATTTCCATCTAACTAACGCCCACAGAAATGAATACATGCACACATATACACACTAACATATAGACACACACGCACACACACGCACACACACACACACACACACACACACACACACACACACACACACACACACACATATAGGTGGATAACTTGACAGATAACATTTTTAGATGATCAATAAAAAACAGCCTATCACATGCAAACTGATTAAAAATACTGATTGCTGAATAAATGCAACAAAAAGCTGTGTATATGAATTAATTCAAAACATTGGTGGTAAAATCATGACATTCAAACCATGCAAAATAAGAATATTATTGAAAGAGAATATCATAATTTACTACCAGACGTTCACCCATGAGCTTGTTGTTGCATTAATGAGCAAGACGGAGCCATGTACAACGTGCTGGTGTAGTGTTTCATGGGATCTCTGAATTTGTTTGTTCCACACTGTTTTGTCCAAGTGCACCACATTATTTTGTTGTTATATGTGTAATGGCTACCACTAGATTTACTTTGTGCTCTTAAACTAAAACATCATGCATTTTTGATAATCATATTGCTTTATCACTACAAGCAAAGACACAGTGGGGAAAAGCCAATGAAAAACTAGCGAGTGTCTTTTATTGTTGGGTTTAATTAAATTTTCACAAGCATATGGTTCTACAATATTCATATGAAATATGTGATATCATATACAGTAGCACTGTTGTGGAATCTCAAAATAGTTTTTGTTCTTATCTCGGTTTTGCTCAAAAATTAGGAATTATGATAACCAGGCAACTTTTGTTCAAACACAGAGAACATAACAGGAACAGGTTACAGATGTGATGCAATGGGATGCAGTCCAGATGCAATGCGTAACAAGTGAAAGACGTTTTCGTCAAAATGTTTAAGATAAAAACAAGGGTGGGGACAGGCCAAAAAAACATAACATTGTCAAAAGATAAACCAAAATATATAGTAACAGGATTTTTATTACAAAACCAGCAAGGTAAATTCTATGAATTACCATCGTGCAGACTTTCCCACACAAACACACCCAGTGGTTGATCCTGTCTTCTGTGTCATATTTTTTCTCTTATATTTTGTGTCCGTGCTTTGTTTGTGTGCCTCAGTGCAGAAATATTTCGTTGGAATCGAGAGTGTTTGTAATGTAGGGCAGCAACACCCAATTATTACCCCAAGAGGAGCCTTCCATTTAGGTTTAATCTATGGCTGCTAAATTTATCCAGGCATGCCTTGATGCCGGCCGAGCCAAAAACTTGACTTTACAGTTCAAAGATCCTGCACCCTTACACATTCCTCTCTTCCCATAATGAAGGACTCGAGCTTGCCAAGGGCTTGCACTGACTCAAATAATCAAACGGCAAAATGGGATGGACGACTTTCCATTTGAAGCTAAAACAACTGATTTATTTCAGAACAATACTGTTTGATCAGCTGGTCCTTATTCAGATTTGTTGCATAATAACAGTGAGATAACTATTGTAGATAAACGGCAAAATGTCTATCATTCTAAAAGATCAGCACTGCCATACAAACCAAAATCATCTACATTTGCTCTTTACTGTTAAATGTTAAGAGGAAACATGCATGCTGTCAAAGCGCTTGACAAAGCAGAACCAAACAAACCATTGTTTAGTGTTGTTGGCGGTCACCGTATCCTGAATAATGCAAAACACCTTGATGAGTTAAGGTTTATCGTCAAAAAAGAAAGGGCGCACACACGAGAAAATGGAGAGAGGGATGAGCAAAGAAATGTATCATTTGAGCTTAAAACGCATTCATTCCTGGGTTATGAATAATTTGGCAACAAAACACTAATTTTGCATTAGACTGCCAATTCACAGCTCAGAAACACTCTCCAACTCTCAAGGGCTGTTTACCCTTGTGTCAGGATTTCTTCCTGCCTTTTTAGTTAGTCATTTTTTTTCCACCAAATGCTTTTCAGAATGACCTATATTCACCCCGAGGAGCGTGTGGTGTAAAAGCATTACTTGCTCAAAGGAGGCAAAAATACCATAGCACGGCTAACCAGTTCAGCGATGGGGAATGGTGATGGTGCTACGCGGGTCTCCGAGCGACCGTATGGGAAGTCCCGGATGCATTGGCTGGCTCAGACAGTAGGATTTCATGCTGTGCCACTATTAGTACAGCCTCCGCCAGTTTAATATTTAATTGCGCTGATGGACTGCATCTGTGCTGCTCCGTGATGCAAACATTATTATACATACTAAGTGGCTTAATTGTAATTAGAGCTGAAAATTTAATTAAACCCAACAATAAAAGACACCGTCGCTAGTTTTTCATTGGCTTTTCCCCACTGTGTCCCTAATGGCTTGATTTAGTTAACTCTTGCCTCTCTCTGAGGGGAATCTATATTTCTCTTTTATATGACATGCTGTAATTTTATATTTGCCGTATCTTTCAAATGTAAGAAACTGTTCTAGTTTATTAAGTTCACAGAGCATGAACGGTTATGCGGATCATACTGCATAGTACAGTATGGACAAATATGTCATAAGCAAATACACTGGCATTAAATGTGCGATCATTTACTTTACATTTATATTAGGCAGAGGTTTTTATCCTAAGTGACTTACAGTGTATAAGAATTATACATTTTTATCAGTATGTAAAGAGCTCAGATGCAAAAGCCGCCATCACCGTCAAAAATGAGATAATGATGTTGACCGAATGCTCTTGGCATGTATTATTATACGTTCATTAAATACTTTTACTTCAAATCCACTTAATCACGACTACAGGCCATTCAGAAATACCGGTTGTTGACAGAATCTGTTAAACGCCACTTCTATTTTCAAGCAAAGTCCTCTAAGTGCACGAAAATTGAATGAAGAATGGCGCAAGAGTATTTTACCCGGTTAAAATAGGTTTACCAAATACATAACGATATTGATCGAATTTTTGAGCCTTTTACCTTTATTCAGAAAGGAGAGTGAAAAGTGACTGGAGACTTTTTAGAAGTGTACTTAGAGGGTTTTGCAGCAAAAGACAGTCACATTTTGTTACTTTTTTATGTTTAAGTGCTATAATTGGGCCAGTACTTTTATCAACATAAGATCAACCCAGTAACTTAGTTTTTGTAAACCATTCTCCACAAGCATGTCAAATAGGTCAATGAAATGTGGCTCCCCTGGTGATGTCAGAAGGGGATAATACCGCCACTTAATCTGCACTATCCAACCACGCCAATGCCATTTAGTACAGAGATCAGCTCATTTGCATTTAAAAGGACACACCCAAAAACTGCATATTTTTGCACACACCTACAAAGTGACAATTTTAACATGTTATAATAAATTATCTATATAATATTTTGAGCTAAAACTTCACATATGTACTCTGGGGACACCAAAGATTTATATGACATCTTAAAAAAGTCTTGTGAAATGTCCCCTTTAAATAAAAATGAAATGACTAAAGTGACATTTGTGAAAATAAGGCAAATGGATGACCGACTAATAACCTTTACATTGCCATTAAAGTGAAATTACTAAACCTAAACATAAGGGCCTGATAAAAAAAATGCTAATTTACAAAAAAAACATGTCAAACGTAGAGGGTTTTGCATCTGCTTTTTATGTGTTCCCTGGGATTCAAGCCCACAACCTTTGCACTGCTAACTCATTGCTCTACCAAACAAGTTACAGGAACACAATCAGATTAAATATATTAAAGTATGTTATTATATTTATAGCAAACTGAGCATGAGCTAGCAGTACAAAGGATGTGGATTCGAATCCCAGGGAAAATAGTGTATAACTCTAATACACTGTTAGTCATTTAGGATTAAAGCGCTTGTGCTTCTGTATAGCGCAGCGGTAGTGCATTGCCTTAACAGCGTAAAAGTTCATGGGTCTGAACCCAGGGAATACACATACTGATATAAAAAACGTATGCACTGTAATTCGCTTTGGATAAAAGCATCTGCCAAATGTAAACATACTAGGGCTGTCAAATTTTAATTCGAATTTCGAATATTCGTCGAATGTTAAAAAAATATGCATATTCGAACGTAAAACTTTGCATTCGAATTTTACCTGTGTCAGGAAGCTCACGCAACGTGATAATGCATAACTGACGCGGATTGTTATACAGAGCGTTAGCGGCTCAGCCAACTATGCGGAGCAAGCCAGCGTTATTCATTTGAAAAATAGCAAGAAAAGACAGTGGGGATTACGAGTCGGACAGAATACATATTAAAAGGGCTGTGTGATGCTGCTTTGGTTTTTGGAGCATCAACTGGAATTCAACCGCAAAGTGAACCTAACTGAGATGAATTATTGCCGTCTGCTTCTAAAGGCAGTTTTAAAGTTTAAAATAACTGATCAACACGAAAGTGCCATAATACAGCTGCTTGTTTAGCAACATTAAAACCATATGTGCATCTACAGAGTCCACACCGCATATGAGAGAGTTGCAATGTAACGCCGCGTTGGCTTTATTTTAACTGACTGGAAACTTGACTTTCACCTGGACATTTGATATGCAAGTTTTTCATCAACATTATCTGCGTGAAATATAAACATGATGATCATCTGCCAACTCGACTGTTTCAGCACGTCCTCTATTAATTACGGAGAGTTTTACGCTTTATTAACGGCTTCACTCAGCGCGTAAGTTAAACATTTCTGTTCTGTAGCCTACTTTATTACTCGCATATATTTCTACATATTTTCAACCAAGGAACACACAAAATATAATATAAGTTGTTGTGAATAGCGTTTAAGCTTGACAAAATTTAAATGACTAATGATCTTTCCCACTTATTTTGGCTTAAATAAAGATTAATTCGTTTTCATACTTTATTATAAAAACGTTAATTTATCTACTTATATAAAATGCCCTATATTAATATGCATTGTCTATGTATGGCATTCATTTTGTACATTTACAGGTGCACAACTATACTGGTTAATTTTGATTTCATTAGTAGTGTTTATAACATTCGTTTTAACAAAAAATATGCTGTGCATGATTATATTATTGGGGCTTTGTGCTGCGTCCTCTTGTGGGCTTTTAGGAGTATTTTCTCCAAGATAAAGTAGGTCTTTATAATTCGAATATAATTCGAATTTTATTATTTTTCAAGGACGAATTTCGAATGTACTTGTTCAGCCATTTTGACAGCCCTAAAACATACTATTGGGGGTAAAACTACAGTATTGCATTTCCTCTATTGTTTTTTTCTGTTTAACAAAGAAAGACCTATTTTTTTCAAGAATCCCCTGAGTCATCACTGTTTTTAGGAGATGGCCCTAATTTCTAGCAGAGCAAGAACTCATAGACCAGACAACTCATGTACTATTGTCAAAAATTCAAAATGACAAGCATGCATGTGAACACCATTAGAGTTACCATTTTCCATTTCCTGACAAATAAATAAGCATTCCACTCTATCCTGCTCATCCTATTCCTGCTCATTTATTTACCCCTCCCGCCCGTCTGTTGGAGTGTATTATTTATTAGATGTTCAGCACGTTAGCAGAGCTGCTGTTGGGCCGGGCAGTAAACATCACGGTGTTAGGCGACATGATTTTGCACTCTGCTAGCAGACTGAACAGGGCCAAAGCAAGACGACAAGCTGCCAAACGTCAAGTCTGTCCTCTAGTAGCTGGCCTGACAACCACAAATAAAGTCTGTTCCAGTAAAAACCGACTGTCAACTTAGACAGGACTGGATCCTTTAAGGTTAGATAAAGCCAGTGTGTCGACGGCTTATAATGGGTTGGGTCATCTGTCTCTCAGTATTTAGATGAGTATACATGAGTGGTTACATCAATCTACCCATGGGCCTTTGAGAGAGAGCAAGCACGTCCAGCCATCTGTGTATTTGTCTCTCTGAATGTCTGTGTCTCATCTATCAGGAAGCCTTTAGTCACTCAACACGAGAAGCAAAGTTACACATTTCAGCCCCGCTAGGATAAACATGCAGCATTACGCTGGGGATAAAAAAAAACACATGCATGTCATTGATTATCTTTTAGATCCTGCCTCCCTTTACTGCTTTGTGAAAGGAGGATTAGGCTACAGTACATTTTTGTGACTAAATAACAACAACAGAATATCTAAGAGACAAACAATGAATTATGCCGGGAAGAACAAAAACATGTTCCAGTTTTCCACTGTCTGACAGCCGATCAGGCAACTGTGGAGAGGGGTGCAGTGAAGGCACTAAATCCACCTGCTTATTATTTACCAGCCCTAAAAGCACAAATTTGATATCCAACAATAAGAACAAAACGTTCATCATTAATAAGTATTTATTAGCATCACTGGATGGATATCTATGGGTTAGATAAACAGGTTGTCCTGTTCCAAACCATGATCTAACCCAACCCTAACCTGGAAAATACTAACTCAGAATATGTTTAAAGGGGACATATCACAAAACAAATGACTTTTTCCATGTTTAAGTGCTATAATTGGGTCTCCAGTGCTTCTATCAACCTAGAAAATGTGTAAAAGATCAACCCAGTAACTTAGTTATGGTAAACCATTTTCTGCAAGCATATGAAAAAATAGGTAATTGAAATTTGGCTCCCCCTGTGATGTCAGAAGGGGATCAGCTCATTTGCATTTAAAAAGACACACCCAGAAACGGCACATTTTTATCAAACCTACAAAGAGGCAATTTAAACATGCTATAATAAAATATCTATGTGGTATTTTGAGCTAAAACTTCACATACATACTCCAGGGACACCAAAGACTTATTTGACATCTTAAAAACGTCTTGTGAAATGTCCCCTTTAAGGTCCTAATGACAATACCGGTATTTGTATAGGATCCTGGAAGTCTGTATAGCCATACTGGCAATTACTCATTATGTTTTCAATCATGTGACCCTGGACCACAAAACCAGTCATAAGTGGCACAGGTATATTTGTAGCAATAGCCAACAATACATTTTATGGGTCAAAATTATAAATTTTTTATGCCAAAAATCATTAGGATATTAAAGAGACATTCCACTTTTTTCAAAATATGCTCATTTTCCAACTCTCCTAGAGTTAAACATTTGATTCTTACCTTTTTGGAATCCATTCAGTTGATCTCTGGGTCTGGCGCTAGCACTTTTAGCATAATCCATTAAATCTGATTAGACCATTAGCATTGCGCAAAAAAAATAACCAAAGAGTTTCAATATTTTTCCTATTTAAAACGTGACTTTTCAGTAGTTACACTGTGAGACTGACAGAAAATTAAAAGTTGCAATTTTCTAGGCAGATATGGCTAGGAACTATACTCTCATTTTGGTGTAATAATCAAGGACTTTGCTGATGTAACATGGCTGCAGCAGGCGTGATATTAGGTGATATTACGCACTGCCCGAAAATAGTCCCCTTGGTAACTTTCAATGGCAGGGGACTATTTTTGGGCACTGTGTTATATCACTACGCCTCCTGTACGATGTAACTACAGAAGAGTCAAGTTTTAAATAGGAAAAATAGTGAAACTCTTTGGTTATTTTTTTGCGCAATGCTAATGGTCTAATCAGATTCAATGGATTGTGCTAAGCTATGCTAAAAGTGGCAGCGCCAGACCCGGAGATCAGCTGAATGGATTTCCAAACGGTAAGAATGTTTAACTCGGGAGCTGGAAATTAAGCATATTTTCTAAAAAAGTGGAGTGTCCCTTTAAGTAAAGATCATGTTCCATTAAGATATTTTCTACATTACCTACCGTAAATATATAAAAAAATGTAATAGTAGTAAAAAAATTGTAACATGTGTTGCTTAGTACTCATTTAATTTAAAGGTGATTTAAAGGCGATTTTCAGATTTCGGATTTTCAAATAGTTGTATCTCTGCAAATATTGTTGGAACCCTCTCCAAAAGGAGATGAAGTTATAAAACTTTAATCATTAAAAAATTTTACTACGTAATTTAAAGAATGAATTATATTTGTGCAATTGTATTTAATTGGTTAGTTGTGTTTACAATATATTTTAGTATTGTAAATTGTGACCTTGGTGTATTAGTATGCAAACTTAGCTGCCTATCATTGTCAGTACTCTACTGTAAAAAATAAATAATCTCTTTTAGTCTTTTCTGGTTAATTAAAGGTATAATATAGAGGTCCATAATAAATGGTACATTTTATAAATTAATATAAGAACTGGCATTTTAAAAAAGTGCTTCAATAAACGACATTTATTACATTTGCCAGGCAGGCACTTTTATCCAACATTAAGATGTATTTTATCATTATGTGCGCTCCGTGGGTTTGAACTCATGCTGTTTTGCACGGCAGTGCTCTACCAATTGAGCTATAGAAACACTAGCTAACAAGTTAAAATGTACAAACATTATTTAAAGGTGCAGTGTCTTATCATTAATGGCACCAAACACAACTGCAGAGAAGGATGTTCCTAAACAGGTTTCCCAAACACTCTGCCATCTGCTATTATTGAGACAAACATTATTAAGACAAATAGGTATAAATGATGGATCTACAAATTATTTCAAAGAGAGTAGGTAGGTGGGTAAGGTGGGAGGACAGTGTGTGACTGGCATAGGGGATCAGGGCACAAGGTAACAAATTGGTCAGCACAGCACTGAAGAATACAGACAAGCTTAGAAATGCAATATACAGTAATATAGAACAACAAAGACTGTCGTTTTGCGTCCTTTAGTGCAGGTAAGTACCATGACAAATCAAAGAGATGTGACGGCTAACTCTTCACTTGAAACCATAACCATTTTTTTCTGTCTCCATCGCTCAGCAAAAAACACATATTATTCTGCTTTGTACTTACTTTGGTAAACCAGAGCTTCACAAAGGTTTGCTGTTGAGATACAAAGGACATGATTGTTGCCAAGCCTGACCATAAATATGCACGAACCCATCATCACGTATCTCCATTAAACACATCAGCAGATAGACTAGCTATATCGCAAGACACACACAGACTTGAAAATGTGGGGCGTCTGGCCCACAGACAGTTAGAGAAGGCGGTAGGATGCGGTTGGGTGTCACCAGGTTGTCATTAGTTCAGCATCTGTTACCATCACACATTCCATCACGTGACTTAGCGGTAAAGGAGCGGCACATTTACTGGGCTCTTAATTAAACCACACAGGCAATCAGCATGGACACCCCCTAACCTAAGGGGGGCCACACCTAACAGAGGGTGATGGCCATGTCTTTATATCTGCTGCCTCTCTTTGGTTTTTTAAATGTTTCCTTTTTCTCAAACGTAGCCGCTTTTTGATACCAGTTTAAAACTACCAGAGTTTAAAGCTCTGTCAATTAGCAATGGTACATGCACTTGCAAAACAACGGTACAAGTATGTGCGCGGCAGACAAGAAATAAGTCTCAAATTCCCAAAAGAGGGTTTTTTTTCTTTGGGAGAAGTGGCTTTTGTATAATGTAGAGTAGGACTGAATTATCTTGATTTATCTATGGCGGTAATATATTCCAGGTTTGAGCTACATGAAAATGGGACCAATTTAGTGTAATCTTTGTTTTAGATCTTTACGTTGATGAAGATCTTAAAGGGACGTACACAAGAAATGAAAAATCTGTCATTATTTACCCACCTCCATGCCATTCCAGAACCTCTTTTGATTTTCTTTCTTCCATCAAATACAAAATAAGATGTAAGCAATGTTCACTCTTTTCCATATAGGATGGATAATCCAAAGGCTGTAATGGTAAGCTATAAAAGAGAGAAAAAACCACTATTAGTAATACAAAATCAACTGTTCATTTAAAACCTGCACTTTAAAACACATTTCACAAGATTTAAAGATGCCCTTGCACTTAAATCTACACTGTAAAAAAATTCAGTAGAAATTACAATGTTATTGCAGCTGTGTTGCTGGTAATTTACCGTAGATTCAAATTTATGTTATTTACTGACAAGAGTTTGTTCAAAGTTAAATAAATTTTAAATATTACCAAGTCTTTATCTTTACAGAATAAAACTATACAATAACAGCCTCATGCAAAGCATTCTGGGAACCAGAAATCATCATTAACCTTTTTCTGTTTTTTGCTTCAGATTTTGTTTCCCAGAATGTTTTGCTTGATACTGTTTTTTTAGTTTTAATCTGTAAAGACAAAGACTTGTAAATGTTTAATGTTCATTTAACTTTGAACAAAATGTTGCCAAAAAACATAAATTTAAATCTACGGTAAGTTACCGGCAACCCAGCTGCAATTTCTACGGAATTTTTTTTACAGTGTAACTTTATGTAATCTGTTTAGTTTATTTACATGTAAACTTTCATTTGGACACACAGTCTTTGTGGTTTTAATGTTGTTTTTTAATTGTACTCTAATAAAAACTATAATAAACTTACTGGTTGTACACTATTCATTTCGAGCTGCTGTAATGAGTAGCTGTATTGGCTAGTTGCTCTTACTGCGGTCGCTAATTACTAAACATTTAATGAGGCTGTGCTGTTTAAGAGAGCTGTCAATATATTTGGTTTTTAATGCCTCAAATTATGTTATTTTCAGACGCTTATAGGGTGAAGAGAAACCTTCTCCAAGGAAAAGTAAAAACAATAATACCCTTAATCCAGTCCCATACAAAGAAAACGAAAACACTCTAAGTGTATATTGTGGAATAATGCATACAAAAAGTCTTTGGGAAGTCTGATCATAACCCTGTGTGCAGATGACCACAATACTGGCAGGGCAATATGGTGATTTGTTATATATTTTTGTGTGTGTATGTCTGCCTATACTTAAATACCGGCTACTTATGAAGGGTGAACTTAGTCATTGTGTGTTTTGGTCTGAAAGATCCCTCAAAACCACACATGGGCTCCATAAGGTTATTTATCCTACTGGTCACGCTGGGTTCAAAACACTAGACACGAGAAGTACAAAATATAATGTGCATGCGCAGACAAGCATCAGGGGTTGAATGAAATGACATCTCATATAGACTTAATTTTACAGATCCAATCTATCGCTGTATGAGAAAGAGTGCTCAGATTTGAATGTTTCCTTGGGATGGTGACCCAAACCAGCATCTTTTGTTATTGATTGGAGGTTGCCATAGTAACACAGTTTACCTGGCAAAGCCAAAAGAAAATTTGCAACGGCCCTCCACTCCAAGTGAATGAGGGAAGCCTACGACACCCAGTACCACATGCCGCAAGGATATATGGCCAGTTTAGCCGCACTCCTTACCACTGGTGGAAACGGTTTTCCCATTAGTAATATAGTGCCAGAGCTTCATAGCTTGTACACTATGTGGTTTCACTCCAAACCTGTTGCACCGTATAACCACAGAAACATTGAATTAGAATTGATTCGCATGAGGAAACTCAGTCCCATTTTAAATAATAAATGCAGTGCCTATGTATTAATTTAACTCAATCAGCAAAAAATCATCTCATAATGTTATTTTATTGTAACTGGACAATGTCTGTGCACCAAGTGCATACAAAGGTCAGTTTGATAAAAGGTGAACTGTCCCACCTAGCATTATAGAAAAGGACTTTTATTAGATATACTGGGTGTAAAAAATCATTTTAAAATGCTGATAGCATATGTAGCTCCTTAATGTTTATTGTTGGTTCAAAGTTTACCTGTACTATATGTAATAAGTGCTTGGTCAGTTTATTTGGTTTTATTGCTCGTAATGTTGAAGGACTCTCACTTAATAAACATCCTGGTTTATCAATTGTAATTGCTTACAGTGTCACCGACCGTCAAATCTCATATCAGGGTAAATTATGTCATCGTGCACAGTAATTATTTTCTCAAATGCCTGTTATCAAGTATCTGATTGCGTTTGGTAGAATACTGTAATCAGACACCTGAAGCTTTATCAATATAATATTTCCATGTTTACATAGAAAATGCAATGGGTGGGGGTTTTTTGCACACTTTTTCAATGTATAGATCTATGGCAAACACTTCGTGTCTGCAATTTGAGGCCTTAACTGTAAATTTTGTGGCCATTGTGTGCAACAAACACCATCCTTATGCCTTCGTAATGGTGTTATATACCAGCCTATTTCCGCAATGACTTTTGCATCAAATTTTCTCTGTAATACAATAGCTGCCCCAGTCCCCATCTAGAAACGAGCAATGAGGTATCATAATCGTTAAGCACATTATTAAGACAAACCACATCACCTGTTATTACACAAGTCATATATAATCGGATAAACAATGACCAGACCTCCCTCATGTACCACAATTAGCCATTCGTTTTAGTATGAGAGTCAATGCAATGACCTGGGCAATGAAAATCGATGGGTTTGTTGCACAGTGCCTGTTGGCCTGTTGCACTACCTGCCAATTCTCTATTAGAGCTGTAATGTGTAGGATCATGTGCACTATCCACCCCATCTATTGATGACAGTCACGTCTCATCACAATAAACCATCGCTGTCATTACACGAGAAATTTAACAGCACTGAACTCCTGCTTTTTTTACGGCGACTGTAAACGTTACGAGCGCTTTACGGCATTATTGTTTTTAAATAGACCCTAAAATAAAGGTAATGCTAAAGGTGAACTGAATATTTTATGGATGTCATTTTTGAGATGATGGGTAAGAAGCGTATTCTCACGCTAGGGCTGTCAAAAAGTGCTGATGAGTTGAGCTTTTAATGATTTTAACAACCTTTTAAAGGGATCAAGGATATGCTACGGTTTAATCCACCTGCTCTGTATAAAGGGTATAACAAACATTAACACCCAACCTCTGTCCGTACCGGTGTCTGATGGTAATCAAACATGACACTGATGAAAGACAAGTCCTTAACTGAGGACATTGCAAATTCAAAATGTATTATTATTGTTTATTTGTACAAATCTTTGTAAATACAACTATTAAATTGAGCCTCCACAATGAATCACTTATCCATTACAATTTCACAATAAAAGTCAAACTTTCTCCAACCCAGGGATGTAAATTAAATATCAATTAGGTGTTATATTAATCCGTCTGCTCCAAAAAAAGGAAAACATTGAATTATTTATTTGTGTTTATTTTTAATATATTCACAATATTAAATATGACTGCATTTATTAAAGTTGTGCCTCATTGGGTCACTTGCGTCCACACTTTTAATAACTGATTGGCCTAATATTCAAACAGAATAGGTTAGTTGTGTGTGTGCTGTTAATTTTTTTATGCACTCGCATGTGTGTGTGTGATATGTCACAAATAGGCGCATATTAAAACTGACATGAATAAATTACCAGTGATCAAAAGCTAAATTCAAAAGGAATCTATTAATCGGCAAGTAATTTAACCATTTAAATTATGAATGGTTAGCTCAGTGGGTAGCACTGTTGCCGTACAGCGAGATGGTGCCCGGTTCGAGCTTGGGCCGGGTCAGGAAGTCTTTCAGTGTGGAGTTTGCATGTTCTTCCTATGTCCGTGTGGGTTAGGTGAACTGGACGTGTCAAATTGCCTTGTACCCAGCATGTGCATTGATCAACTTGCGTGGATTAACCAGTTTTATAAATAAATTATAAAAGGGCAAAGCTACCAATATTCTTGTGAGAGTGGTTTGCAGGATAATCAGTATATGAGCTGATGAATGGATGAACAGAAAGTAAAATACACAGGAAAAAAAAGTGTATAGCAGACATACAGGCTGTCCATCAGACCATTCATCTATTTTACAGCCACTTACAAGCTCACAGTTTAGATATCTAATGTTCTCAAAGACCCGGTGCAAAGGCCAGACTCATTAATGGCCCTGTCAGAGATGGTTATCTTCATCTCTCTGTTCTTCATCATCTTCCTACAATTGCTTATCTTTAAGGATCAGAAAAAGTATTTATGACATCATAAAACTCCCCCAAGACTCCCCCTTTGCAGCACACCCACACTGTAGACTTTCTGTTTATGGAAACCACGTACCTTGGCTGATTCAAGTCGCGAAAGTTAATTTATTTACGCGTTGTTTACTCAAAACACAAGGGCCATAGTATAAGATACACAACTAAATTAGGTTAAGCATCAAGTCAAGGCGATCATTTTTCATAAACCAATGCGGAACCAGAGATTCCACGTAGACACACACACTAGGGCTTTGTTATGTTTGCATATAATTTTTCCCATAAACGCTCTCTCAAACACACCCAATGTCCCACAAACACACACACACGCTCATGGATACGAGGACCGCATCTCATGGCAAAGGGAGGAGTCGACAATGTGTCCATGGTAACAACACCTGATTTCCTCACCTTTCACACCATGACCATACAGACAGGTGCCACAGACAGCTCCGCCTACAGTATCAGGCCATTGTCTTCCGGCACATTTAAATCATATGCGACGACACAGCGCATGCACCCTCTTGCACAAACGCACACGTTTGGCAGCTGATAGAGAACTGTGAACACTTAATGTGATTTATAACCACACAAACATTTCTGTCACCCTTGCATTAATTAAAGAATGATATACAGTGTTGAAGCTCTCGCCTCCAACAAACCTGACTTGTACTCACTAACATGCTTTATGCATTCTTAAATGATCCTTAAAAAGATGCATCTCAAAAATTTAGACGTATACAATCAATAACTATCAAAAATAGAAAGTTTACGGTCATTTCGGAGAGCTGATTTATGAGCATGATAACCAAGTGTCTATGGGAATCCGTTTTGTCTCGTGGGCACCGGTGGCTACTCTTCATGTGGTCAGACGGATCTCCAGGCCAGCAGCGTGCAAGACATTTTTTAACCTCCGTCCTTTGTGGGCCCTTCTCCGTCCACTATTTATGACCTCGGCTGGCCCGAAGAGAAGGCGCCTGTGTGGGGCCAGCGTGAACTCGGCGTGGTCACCACAGCTTGCCACGCCTGCCCTGCCCCTCTGAGACCAGACAATCAGGGGCCACTGGTCATTGTCACCGGGGCGTGCTGACCACATGGGCCAGAAAGGCACATGCCTGAGGAAAGGCATCTCGCCGCTGTCCCTTCTTTGCAAATTCTCTTGGTCTCGACCCATTTTTAGTAGAACAGAAGGTAATGCTTTGCTATCAGAGCAGCATAAAATAGCTGACCTGCATTGATTATCCTCGGCTGTTGTTGTTATTACTGAATTTTTGTCCCTTCTCTTATTTTATTTTCCAGTCAATCCAGCAGTAAATTATGGGGATTGTGTTGTTTACATGGAGGCATAAGCTTTTGGATGAGCATTTGGGATACTCGCTCAACTCTGTAATGAAGTGGAACTGGAAAAGCCAGGCTGGATTTCGAGAGGCTGGAGGTTTTTAGGGGACGTGGACCAATTCAGCACGGCACTAACCGCAAACTCTAGATCGGTTCTCTGCACGGCCAGTCAGACCGAGGATATTGTAACCATGGTGAACAAACTGGCCCAAGGTCAGGGAGCCAGGTTAAGGCTTGCTTTACTGTGGGACATCAGCGGTTTTCGCGGCGTTCTGATTATGGCCACAAAATGTCACCTTCAATGCCTTTCCCACTTTTTCTCATGAGCCACATGCGCACTGACACACACACATTGCGGAAAGACTTTCTCAACACTTTGCACACTCATATAAACACATTCCAAAAGGTATAACCTATACTTAACACAGCAATTACTGCTGCTATTTTACATGGATGCAGAACATATTTTGATTAGTCTATAATTTGACTGGTTGTCAGACTTTTGTGGCCGTGACGGGACTTAAAGACATCATTGGGCTTTAGTTGTTGTATGCTTTAATATGAACCTCTCAAAAGATTGAATTAACCAAACATGTTTGAACAATTCATCACATTAAAACACAACTAACCTTCCTCCAAAAAAACTTGCAATCAAAACAAATCAGCAAAATTTTGATGTGAAAGTTGGAAAAACTAACTACAATTATAAATCAGGATTAATAAAATATCCAAAACAGCCTCTATTTGTCTGACTTTTAAGAAACCGTCAGTGACCTAACGCAGGTGGCAGGCAGCTCTCAGTTTCACCTTTTTCTCTATAAAACGCACAGACACGCGACTGCATCAGTGGTGTGTCTGTCAATTCTGGTTTCCTGAGCGTTGCACGGCACTGTTGATGGATCCTTCACAGCACAACACCTCACGGTCTGCCAATAAAAACAGACTTACACACACTCTGACTTGCACACACAAATTTACATTCACATCTGTCCATGTTGAGCCAGTTTCCAAACCAACGACAAACTAATAATCAAAAGCAACTTGAAGCCAAACTACCTGAATGTATACATGGGGGTCCAGACATCTTAGACCGGTAGAAACATACTTCTGGATTGCAATCTTTTCTGTTTTTGATGTTATTAGGGTTACAGTATTGTAAATTAATACATTTATATAATTTGTGTAATTTATAACTTGGTCTTTTCTTTTACAAAAATGATACCGTATACTCGAGCTGGCATATACCATAGAGCAGGGGTCTCCAACCTTTTTGTGAGCAACGGCAACCACAATGGATAAACAATCTGGAGGGCTACTTTTGATATAGTCTTCTCAAAACTTTTGTTGATTTTATTTTATTTTACTTGGTGATATGTTTTATTATTTTTTTAAATGTTAACATACGTAAACCAAGCCAAGCTAATATAAAAATGATTTAATAAATAACTATTACAATTGAGACTATTAATAGAATGTGCTTTGGCACCTCACAGACACTGTGCAGGCTACCTGGTGCCCGTGGGCACCACTTTGGAGACCCCTGCCATAGAGGTTTGGGTTAAAGCTTGACTATTATCTATGTAGTTGCAGCAATTTTTAAAGAATATTTAGAAAAGCAGAGAGTAAAAAGATATTTTAACTTTTCAACAAAAATATTAATATGGTAGTAACGTCAATGCTTGCTTACATTTGATTAGTCAGACGAAAAAAATGCTAAAAAAAAAAATATTTTATGACTAACTGTATTTAGTGCTATAATATAACCAATAAAAGTGTGGTCAATATGAATCGCTCTATATTTTGAAACCTAAAAAACATCTTTGGGCTTGCAGGTGTGCTATATTTCTGAAATATTTCTTTAATAAAAAAATCCATGTGTTTTTTTTTAAATAACCCAAAGCCTAACTATAAATAAAAACTATAAACTAGAGATTTATGTGTGGCTTTTGTATCTAATTACTTATTTGACAGTGTATAATATATTTTTATACTTAAAAAAACTGAAATTATCTTTCACACAACCGCCAACCAAACCTCCTCCCAAAAAAGTTACAAAACAAACCTATATCTAATATATCTATTGTATTTTTTAAATATTAAATATGTTATTATTTCACGAAACTGAAGCATCATTATTGTATAAAAGCCCTTTTGGCTAAGTCTCTAGCTCCCTCTAGAGGTTACAAACAAAACATTTGTAATCCTGAGCCACTGACCAATTCAGACCACAAAATGTTTATCTCTGATAAACCAGATGAAATCTCATCTGCTTGCTGTTTACACCGTTGTGTACTTCTTTGCTAAGATTACAGCGCTTCCCATCCACCCACCGACAGCCCCATACAAACACACGATTCACTTCACACGTATAATTACTATTGTCTTTCCTGGTTAAGATAAACTAGCGCTTTGAACTTGTAAACAAGAGAGCATTTCTCAAGTGTGCTGCACGTAAATGAAAGACGGGGATCAAAAGAAGACAGGATCTAATAGTAGAGATGAGTTATTAATCACTTCCAGACATTTTACTATACAAAGGCAACAGCAAAGTACAAATATTTAAACATATGTAGTCATACACAGTACACAATCCATTCAAACACAAAACAAAGTTAGAGATCCTTGCAGAATCCCACCACGATGGCATATAAAATGTATACAGTAACCAAATTGTACACACGTTAACACGCTTGCCGTGTTTGTATTTTGACAGATCACGCCAGCGCTGGGTGCAGTGATTATTATTATCATTTTTTTTTTTTTTTTTGGTTTTGTGGTCCACTCCCTTTCTCCAGTGTCAGTCTGATTCAAATCAAGAAAAGCTTTATTAGCATGACAACGGTGCCAGCCGGGTGAAGTCACTCTAAACAGCTCCAAAGAACGCTCATAGGCTGAACAAACACAAGCTGCTCCCGCTCAGACGCTCACATGGCCTTTTCATTAGTGGCCTGTGTCAGTTTTCTGGAGGGGGGTTAAAGCACAGTAAGGGTTAAAAGGCTTTATAACTGAGACTCTGATGTTAGTTGATTTTAAAGTACCAACAGTGGTTTGATCCAGAGACCCCAAAAATCCTCTGTTTTAGCGTGCCATTGTTTCAATTTCATTAAAGCTTATTTGAGTTAGTTGTGATGATTTATTACAGTAAATCATCAAGTCTTAGTCCATAATTTCAGGCCAAGTGTAAAGGAGCTTTGCCAACAGTGACTTTAACCCAGCCTAACCTGTGCAAGCTGTTTATTACCTGTTCTAGTATGGTCGTTAACTATTCAGGGCTCGCCAAAAACCAGTTTGCAACACATCTACCATCTTAGGCTGGATTTTCCAGCAAAAATGTTCTGCTATGCTACACAAAGGGTTAACCCCGTATGTCTGATTAAGGCACATGGGATTGGGTATCAGAGAGTGAGTTAATGCAGTCTTTCTGAATCAGACACTGGTGCGAGCAGTGTGGCGTGCAGTGCTACACAAACATATGAACATGAACTGCTTATCTGTGTCTTTATCTGTGTGATCAGTGAAAGAGGAAAGAGGGAGAGAGAGAGAGAGAGAGAGAGAGATGGAACGAATGACACATACATAGGCCTTCACCCCTCAAACACAGGGTTCTGTTACCAATGAGAGGAGGCAAAGCATGGCGGGAATGCTGGGAGCGTGTGTGTGTGTGTGTGTGTGTGTGTGTGTGCGTGCGTGCGTGCGTGTGTGTGTGTGTGTGTGTGTGTGTGGCATAAAGAAATATGAATGTATGCTCTACATATAAGAAGGGTGAGCATCTGTTTATTTGTTTTACGGTTTGTATAGTGTTTCTCCCCAGTGGTGACATTTTCTCTGTCCAGATCTAATTATGTCAGAATATTGGAAAAGGTGTTGCTTGTATGTCAAATTAAGCTTTGGAGTAGCCTTTGTGAAAATAATAACTAGTCTCAGACAAAATCTGTAGGCTTTTACTGTGTTGTTTTGGGGAAAGGTGAAATGAATTAAATTTTATGAATTAAAATGAATGAACTACAAATGCATCTAAATTACTTTCAGTAAAGCATGATCAAGTTAGACAAAAATATAATAAACACACAAGAAGCGCATTATGTCAAAAAGTATGTTCGGATTTTCGAGAAATCTGCAGATTTCTGTGGGCGCAGATTTTGTGTGGGTCTGCTAATGACTCACAAACTGTATTATAACCACAAGTCAAAAAAAGAAGAGAGTGAATATCAGAATACAAATGCTGACTAAACAGAATCATTGTTAGAGGAGGAAAAAAACAGTAAGCGACAGTTTAGGAAATGCATGGCGAGATAGGTAAGGGCAAAAATGTATTAAAAAAACAGTGGTAAAGAGAGAAAGAGAGACAGACAAAAAGGTAGAGAGAGAGAGAGAGAGAGAGAGAGAGGAAGAGACACATATGTTATTTATTTCCCGGGTAAACAGAATTCAAGGCAGACATAATCAATAGGAAACTCCAGATTGTAAATAGGCAGCTCTAATAGCCTAAACACTGGGTGCTATGGTTACACAGGCACATCAGCGCGGTTAACGTCGGGAGAGACCAGCAGGGCAGCCACCCTTATTTACCAATAAAGAGCTCTGATGATAAGATAAACATATAGGAGACAGAAGCGTGGGGAGGGGAAGGGGGAGGAAAGGAGAAAGGGCAGAGCTTTCATCCTCTATTTGGGGCTGCAGAAGTGAGCTAGCATTGAGGAGGCCCGTGTCAGAAACCATCAGGGTGATGCACGCGGTGACCTGACGACCCCACACGCAGTCACTCGCACACGGATACGCGAGTGCACGCGCCGCCTGTAGGCCCCCGAATGGCCTCTGTCTGGACCGTGGAACTGTGATTTCAACAGGGGCTTTGAATTAAACACAAATAAGACCAGAGCTCGGCGTTGTTGGTGGTCACACGGTTGTCTGTCTGGACTGTTAGGAAAGGTGTCTGTCTACGCCCACTGTTTCTTGTTCAACATTGACACACATAATCTAAATCCAAACAGATAAACTTCTGCATCAAAACAATCTCTGATCCTGGACATGCTTTTACAATAAAAGTATAACATGCAACTGATACAGTACTGATGATTTTCCGGGGTGTTCGTGGAGTTTAACCTGTATAATAATTTTAACCTTTCTAAAGCAGCCCAAGGTCCACTAGCTTGTTTCCACTGGTAATTTGTTCCAAGTTGTAGAGAAGTTTTGGGCACTTTCAACTAACTAACAAGACCAGCGTTGCACCTCAGACCAGTTATTTTTCATCCAGGAAGAAATGAATATGAAAGGAATGACAAAAGAAGCAATGCTGGGAAGAGGTCAAAGGGACACTGCCTGGGTTCAGCCAAGCCATTTGTCTATGTACAGACTGTTGACTGCGACCATTAATTGCTGGTGTTGTGTTTGTTCAACCCGCCACTTATTTTGCCCTTCATGCCGTGGAATGCAGGGCTGTGCTGCAGCGAGACAGAGAATGCAGCCACGACCAAGAAGATGAAGATGGAGAGAGGATCGCTGGTGGAGAGGTAATGAGAGGGCCTTGAAAAGCCTGTGTTTAACAGCCTAACCACATGAGGCAGTGCTCCTTAACACCAGACACTCCGTCTGCTCGCAACCCAAACCACGCGGTTAGGGGTAACACTCACACCTGCGTACATGTTTGTGTTTGTACTGAGAAGAAGATGCAGTACTAATAAGGCATACATGCTTTCATTAATAATTAGGAGAAATAAAACAAGATACTGTACAGTGAGAATTTGGAGTCTTGGGAAATTCTTGACTTGGGAGACATCTCTTGCAATATCAAAAACATTTAAGAATCTTTTGTGATTTACTGTTTTCAACATAAATTCATCCTACATAATGTCAAAAACATTTTGTGAAAATATAACCTTGATATCTTTAATACTGACTGAGTAAAGGCCATGTCATTTTTAACGCTTTGTAATCCATTCACCCGATCTCCAGTTCTGGCGGTACAGTACCACTTTTAGCATAGCTTAGCACAATCCATTGAATCTGATTAGACCATTAGCATCGCCTAAAAATAACCAAAGAGTTTTGATATTTTTCCTATTTAAAACTTGACTCTTCTGTAGTAACATCATGTACTAAGACCGACGGAAAATTAAAAGTTGCGATTTTCTAGACTGATATGGATAGGAACTATACTCTCATTCCGGCATGATAATCAATGCATTTGCTGCCATACCTGTACCATGGCTGCAGCAGACGCAATGATATTACACAGCGCCCGAAATAGTCCCATTGGTAACTTTCAATAGCAGGGGACTATTTTCGGGCATTGCGTAATATCATTGCGCCTCCTGCAGCCATGGTACAGCAGAAAAAGTCCTTGATTATTACGCCAGAATGAGAGTATAATTCCTAGACATATCTGCCTAAAAACGCAACTTTACATTTTCCGTCAGTCTTAGTACATGATGTAACTACAGAAGCGACCAGTTTTGAAAAATATCAAAACTCTTTTGTTATTTTTAAGCGCGATGCTAAATGGTCTAATTGGATTCAATGGATTATGCTAAGCTATGCTAAAAGTGGCCAGACCCGGAAATCGGCTGAATGGATTCCAAAACTGTTAAAATCAAATGTTTAACTCTAGCGGAGCTGGAAATTAGCATATTTTCAAAAAAAAGTGGAGTGTCCCTTTACTCCGTAAGTCAGGGTCACAAACATATCCTTATTTACCTCACAGACCAGAAATGCAAAAGCGTAGAGTCTCCATTTGTGACTCTGGACCACAAAACCAGTCATAAGGGTCAATTTTGTGAAATTGAGATTTGTACATCATGTGAAAGATGAATAAATAAAAAATAAAAGGTTGGCCTTGATGTATGGTTTGTAAGGATAGGACAATATTTGAACGAGATACAACTATTTAAAAATTTAAAAAATCTAAATATTGAGAAAATCACATTTAAAGTTGTCCAAATAAAGTCTCTAGCAACGCATATGATAATTTTATTTTTTTTATTTGTATGGTAGGAAATTTAGAAATTATCTTTATGGAACTTGATCTTTAATGATTTTTGGCATAATTACAATGCTAATTTTAGTAACTGCTACTTATGACTGGTTTGTGGTCAAGGGTCACATTTGGTCTCCCTTTAAGCACACAAGTCAAAATTAAATATGCACTTGTTAATTCAGAAAGAGGGAGACAGTGTTGTGACTACAGTGTGTGTGGCATACAGTATAGCGTCATGTTTTTTTAAACACTTTGTTTGTCTTTGTGTGCTTTTAAGCATTTTTTTAAATCGCTCTCATTTTACCTCAAAGCACATAAGTGAGCCTATTTTCACAAATGTTCAATGCTTTCTCTCTCTCCGTCTTTCACGGGGTGAAATGGAGACACTGAGCTAAAAGCTCCAGTAGGAGAGATTGGTCTACTAAACAATTCAACACAGCATGGGCACAGCAGGAGACCTCTGTCAGTCACTCTCCAGTGCCCGTGGTGAATGTTCATGTAGGAGACTGTTCATGTGTTTTATTGTTTCTAATGGATCTGTATACAATAATAAATAGGCCTTCAAAAAGCACTCATCAACAGATGTCTCTCTGTGGTTGCTGTACTCAATACAGAACAGTCTAAAACACAAAACAAACATTTTTCACTAACTTGTAGCCTGGAAACCAGGACTATAGGAACATTATACACCGTCAGTAAAAATAGTTAAAAAATGGTCACTAATTGTCGAAGCGATAGCTCTCTTGACTCTAAAGACTTCATATTAGTACCTAATGTATATTGGTAACTAATTAGGACTCTTTTAAAGGGTACGGCTCCAGTGACAGCTTGGGACCATTTTTTTCTGATCAGTGAAACTCCTGAGCCATGAAAAAGCAACCTCTGAGCAATCCAATCAAATGCATATACATACAGCACATATGAATTTGTGGTTCTATTGCTTTGTACAGAGAAATGCCATTGCCATGCAGTAAACCCTGCCAATTAGCCAAACCTTTGCCTGCTTCTCTCAAACGTCTTGTGTTTAAATGAAAAGCGCTGGCTGGCCCCTCTCTCCTGCATACTCACCGACTGCTACAAACCTTTCGCATACAACATCATGTACACATAAACATTCATATTTCCCCCTTGAACACACACACATAAACACAGTATGGCAGTTATATTTGGGTGCTTCACATTGTCCAGACCGCACACTGTCAAAGAGTGAAATGAATGGTTGTTTATATTAGAGCCCTAGTTTAATGAATTAACCGGCTGCCTGGCCATGTCAAACCCGAGGCTCATACAGAACAGACACCCTGGGCCGAGCCCCTTCACCTCTCCTCGCTCTCCCTGCAGACAGTAGCACACCGTGATTGCGTCCTCGGGGGCCGGAGCGAACAAGATGCCCAACGTCCCTTCGAGGATTCACGTTCATTTAGGCGAGGGCATCTGGCAAAGTGTTGCCCCCCATCACTACTGCTGCTTTCTCTCCGTCTGCCTGCCTGTAAACCTGCCTCCATTTTTCAGAAATTGGCACGTTTAAACAAATGGCAAAAATATGTATACAACCAGTGGGAGTCCCAGGGCTGGCTCTGCTCTTTGCACCAATTTTAGGTGTTTTTCATTTCCCACACACTCACTCTTAAGATAACTTGGTCACATTAACAGTTCCTGTATGCATATCCGTCCATCCATTAAAAACTCCCTTCCATCTTTCTATAAAAATCCATGATAAATATACATGGTCGGGGCGTGGGTGCTGTGGTGGTTGTGACAGACGGCTTTAGGGAGTAAAACTTCACCCACTGCCTCAAGAGAGACCAGAGCAACAGATAGGACCCACTTAAATGGTGAGATATTTTGGAGGGGAGAGTGTGCAGTATTTCATTCTTTAAACAGTTCAGATATAATTTCGGTTTCAGTGCTTCTTTCCGCCACAGACCCATCAAATCTCAAGTACACCTTCATCACCACCAACCACAAATGTGTTAACTTGTGATATACCGGAGATCATTTCAGCAAATGTCTTAAAAATATACTAGGCCTTTATATGCATTTGATAGAGTGCCGCAGGGATGAAGTATTTTTGTAGGCTAACCCAGAAGTTGTGATGTGGACGAGACCGCCTATGCCAAGTCCGAGTCCGTTGGTTTTCAAATACTGTCGAGTCCGAGTCAAGACCGAGTCTTTGAGGATGCAAGTCTGAGTCGAGACCGAGTCCTTTAGGAGTCGAGACCAAGACCATAAAAACATGTCAGTTTTCATATTCATGATTTAATATCGCCCCAGTTAATGATCAACAGTTAGGCCTACAGACTAAGCTAGATTGGGAATTGTTTAGAGGAGCAGTCTTAACGTCTTAATATGGACTATGCTTTTACTATCATAAAAAAATCCCTACCACATGCATACTCTTCTGCCTATTTTTCTAGAGATAAATAAGCGGCTCTGATGGCAGTATCTTTGCATTGCACAATGGGATGTCATTTTTCAAATAATGCCCATCAACATTGCATTTTATAATTATTGTTGTTAAAGGGGGGGTTCAATGGTATTTCATGCATTCTGACTTATTAACACAGTTATAGAGTTGTTTCCTCATGCTAAACGTAGGCAAAGTGTCAAAAAAGCAGTTGGACGTGTTACAGAGTATTTCTGTGCCGAATGCACTTGGCCAGGGTTCGTACAAGTTTCGGAAAGTTTTTTTCGATTACAGGTCCAACTGACGTCTCAGGGGTTTTCTATACGTATCACTTCTTTATATGGGCACTTCCCCCGGAAAACCCCGCCCACCCGTCAATCAGCGGGGAGACGCTAGAACATACAAACATTCACATCACGCGACAGCTTTGTTAAATTTCAAAACTTAACAATGGCACGAATGAAGAAGTGTGTTTTTGGATGTAAGGAGAAGAAATCCAGCCTTATGAAAACAATGGATATAGTTTATTATCCGGGGTAGCAGCGGAGTTTTGTGTGTGTGTTTGATGCACTGGATTTTCCCAACCGGGTCATGACGAGTTGCATGCAGTAAGTAAGACTTCTGTCTTATGTTGTAAATATGCG
This sequence comes from Paramisgurnus dabryanus, assembly GCF_030506205.2. NCBI lineage: Eukaryota > Metazoa > Chordata > Actinopteri > Cypriniformes > Cobitidae > Paramisgurnus > Paramisgurnus dabryanus. The sequence goes on from NC_133351.1 coordinate 14,332,746, forward strand.
CGTGCATATTATATAAATGACACGAACATGTAGTGAACCATAAGTTATAAGAGTTGTATAGTGTTGCATGACTCGTACTCGCTCCACCCACGGTAGTAACTCCTCCTTCTTCATTGTTTTGTATGTTATCGGAAAGATTCGGTTAAGCTAATCTTTCTTTTATAAATCTGATCAAACTAAAGACTTTTCGGAGATATAAAGGATGTCATACTACTCAGGAACCCCAGATTAACATCAAAAAATGCAGAAACAGCGTGTGTTACATGAGCTTTAAAATGCGTTGGTCTCAAGGCCTCGGTCGGAAATTACGAGTCCTTCTCCTCCCACTGTGGTCCGAGACCGAGTCAAGACCGAGTCTTTGAAGGAACAAGTCCGAGAAGAGTCAGAGAAAGCAGAAATCGGTCTTGAGACCAGTCTCGAGTCCAAGACCAGACTCGAGTACTACATCACTACACGGAAGCACATTCATTTTCCCATAGACTTTTGGATTATCGCAAAAAATAAGCTCGGTGTTTAACAAAAGTTTATGATTTTATGAATTTTGAAGTCAAAATTGTTTTTTTTATATTTCTAGTAAACCATACCTGCAAACTCAGAAGGGCTGAAAAAGGTGACACATTGTATACGCGCCCGCACCCCCCCCCTTACTATTGTTATATAAATATGGTAACAGTTTACAATAAGGTTCATTAGTTAACATTAGTTAGCTACATTAGTTAACATGAACTAATAATGAACTGCATTAATACAGCATTTATTAATCTTTGTTAATGTTAATTTCAACAATTACTAATACTTTATTAAAATCTTGTTAACATTAGTTAATGCACTCTGAACTAACATGAACAAACAATTAAAGCTTAAATTTGTATTAAGTAACATTAACAAAGATGAATAAATACTGTAACAAATGTATTGCTCGTGGTTTGTTCAAGTTAGTTAATACATTAACTAATGTTAACTAATCAACCTTATTGTAAAGTGTTACCAAATATTCTTACATTTAGGCCAATCCTAAAAAAGTTATAATCTAAATATATCAAAAATTCCAGTATAGAGTCCAGTAGGTTGTTACAGTTAATATACAGTAACAGAAATTTGCATATTAAAAACGTGAAGTTGTTCATTTGAAAGATTAATTGAAAACACATGTAGTAGACGTAACACCACTATCTCACATTAAGTGCACTACATTTCTTCAGTCATGCATCCCTCTTAACAGTAAATACATTACAGCATACTTGATTTAATGTGAGGACAGTGAAATTGTACACTTATTATCAATCTTATAATGTACTTAAGTTACTCAGGCAATCAGTACAGGACATCGCTGGTTTATTTTGGCTTATAAAGTAAGTTATATCAACCAGCTCAGGTTAGCTGATAAAGTAGCATCAGAGTAAACATTTGTGCTTGCCTTTGAGGTGCGGGATGGCCCTCCAGCAATCGCGCATCACTTTTGTTTTGATTGTAGCATCACATGTTTAACAAAGGGTCCCTTGACAGAAGCAAATGTGATATGCATCCATATGTTTGCTCTTTATCTCTTCTCTCAGACCAGACGCGAACTTTTCTCTACAGTTTATGGCATACGCAGCACGCAGATGTCCCGCTACGGTGGCTCAACGCAAGCCATTCAGCATTTGACATCAAAGTACCGCGAGACCAGACTTCTCCATATGTATTTGATTCGCTCTCGCAGTATTTTGATATCATAGGATTGCCCTGCGTGGCGCCAGATGAAGTCCCTCAGTTGTGTGTTTGTGCGTACCTCGCGACCACAGATTCTATCCATCTTCACGCTCTGACACTTTCGTCTCGTTTTTATTTGACGAATAAACAATGTAGCGAGTAACGTTAAGTGTCATTTCAAATGTAGTGGAGTAAAGAGTACAAATACCCAATCAAAAATGTAATTGAGTAGAGAGTAAAAGTTGCTTATATTTTTGATACTCAGTACAAAGTACAAAGTAGCCAAAAAAAACCTTAAGTACAGTAACAAAGTACATTTACTTAAGTACTTTACACCTCTGCGTGTGATTCACAGAACAAACGCACGCACAGAAAACGCGCTTAACGTTACCCCTTTCTTTCAGATGTGAAATCTATAAATCGCAAATTATCTTGAACTAGTATGCATCTGAACAGTAAGATTTCCACCTTTAAACGATGCCTAATTAATGCCATTGACATATAAAAGAGCGCATGTCAATGTTTAAACCCTTTATGAGCAGCAAGAATGGCTTATATTTTCAAAAACCTGCAGCAATCGGACAAGCAAAAGTGCCTCAAAGTGCCTCAAAACTAACCTCAAAACAAACGTCAGTGTCAGTAGCGGTAGCGTGAAAAGTTTAATCCGCGGGAAAGCTGATGCAGCCTTTTAATAGAAGCTGCTGGCAACGCAAAGACCCGCCCTTCACGTAACCCCATTTGTTCAGCTCCCATCCATTGACCAATCGGCTATCCTAACCTTAACCACACTGTGATGACCTCACGTGATGACCAAAGAGCTTTTATTGTTTTTGTGAAACAGACCGCAGTAGGTTTTTGAAACTCCCGTTTATGGGAAGTTTAGACCCCCCCCCCCAAAAAAAAACAAAAACTCTTCGGATCTACATGATTCACGTGGATGACCTTTTTCAATTCAAAACGGCGATTTTCGCCGAAAAGCGACTAGTTTGCAGGTATGGTAAACGCATTTACACTTCAAAATTCATAAAATTTTTATTAATCTGTAAAAATAACTTGTTGGACAAAACATGTAAGTGTTAAAAACAGATCTTACTTTTTGCGATAATCTAAAAGTTAATAATCCTCGCCTTTTTTGCTAGGGAACCAGTGTCCAGACGCGTCTGTTGGAGTCTGTCTGACCAGTGTGAAACCCCTGTTGGCAGTTGTTGGATCAAAGTCAATGAGACTTTAGAATGTGGTTGTCGGTTGGTGTCTGTTGGGTCTGTTGATGTCTGTTGGAGTTGGTAGTTGTATGACCAGTGTGAACTGGCCTCATGTTGTTAAAATTCCTTTGTTCTGATGAACACAAAGGAAGATATTTGGAGAAATGTCTGTAACCAAACCATTCGTGGACCCTATTCACTGCCATAGTAGGAAAAAAGAATACTATGGAAGTAAATGGGGTCCACAAATGGTTTGGTTACAAACATTTCTCAAAATATCTTCTTTTGTGTTCATCAGAACAAAGAAATGTGTACAGGTTTGTAAATGATGACAGAATTTTCATTTTTGGGTGAACTATTCCTATTTAAGATATGCCAGTGCTTGTTGATTTCAGTCAAGACAGCTCAAACATGAATTTTAGTCTGGGACTAAAGTTAAAACTTGTTAGCAAAACCGGGCATTAATGTTGTTAAGAACAAAATAAGAGATCAATTATTTTTTTATTATTTTAACTTATTTAGAAAACAGTCACAAAAGTTGATTTTCAATTCATAATTTCTATATTATAACGACATTGGACATGCACGTTATCACAGTTACAGGCCTGGCCCAAAGTTAATTTCTGGTCTGTGTTTGTTTATCGGTCTGGTTATAGTGCATAAACTGACCTCTGGACGTTGTCGAACACTGTTTTGGTTTCCTAAAGATGAGGGGAGAAGGCGAGTAGGGATCACCGCTGTCCTAAGAGAGGTTTGGCAGCCAGGCAAGAAATCAAGGATCTGTAGCTAACATTATATACAATAATTTTACACAGTTACGTTAGGGAGTGTGTTCAACCCTTACAAAAAGTTTCACTTAGTTCCACTAAATAAGGGAAATGTCAAAGTTTGACACAAAGCATTTGCCCAGAACATATAAAACTTTGTCTAATCTCAAAAATTACACCTGAAACGCTCAGGCTCTGAACTATTTAAACGTTTTCATGAAGGATCCATGTTTTATCTCTACTATGAACACTTACTTGTGTACTAAATGCATCTCCCGCATTTATGCGCTCCAGCATCTCAAGCGTTTATCTAAATGACCGATAATAGCCAGTTACTACATTTAAATCTTTCTGTTCAGTCTCCTTTGTTTTCCTTCACAGCGTATCTCTATATTCCTGCCCTTTCTTTCCGCCTCTGCAGACTCCTGCAGGGCCTGGTTTCCTTAGTCCTGTTTGGCTTTGTGTGGTCCAGACTGGCATGTGTGTATGTGTGTGTGTTTGGGAGGGGGCTGAGATTGCTGTAATTACACAGTCTTACCTGTTCATTAAGCGCACAGTTGGACCCTCGCTCATAAGCATTTAGAAACCAATTGAAGCAACGCGGGCCATTAACAACTCCTGCACTACAAGAGATAGAGAACGGGGAAGAAAGAGTCAGCGTAATGATGAAAGATAAATGGCATAAAGACATTGTGTGCTAATCACACAGGCATCCTCTTTATCACAGCAAGTGATGCTGAGATGCAGAAGAGAAAGTAAAGCTGGTACACAGAGAGAGGAGAGGAGAAGTGAGGAGAAATAACTGAAACGTGGGAAGTGAGTGACCAAAAAGTAGAAAACGTAAATGACTTTGACAGGAGGATAATGAATCTTATAGGAGGATTCTGATGTGTGTGAATGAGAGTGATTATGATACAATGGCTCTCGATGTGCTTTCTGATTACACAGGTATCCTCTCATCAGTAGGGGGTGGAGCTCAGACACCTCGTCCAGCAGAGGGGGGCTCACTTTCACACATATGATACCAAGAGATAATTACGCTATACCCTCTCCATACAACTCACTACTCAACTCACGCTTAAACAATAGGCAATGATTTCAGATTGACATGGGTATGAAATCATTTCACTCATTTAAAAGTGTAGAAAAGAAATATACCTTCGGAGCTTCATCGGATGTGATATAGAGGTCAAAGCTCGAGCTCAGTCAGTTTGCAACTTTGCTTGATGTAATACAACGTGCCTGGATGGATGCTGGGACTAACAAACTGGCCAGGACTTTTTACTATGCTGACAGAAAGTATTGCCTGCTTTATCATCTGGTTTATAAAAAAATATTTATTTGTATTGTTTTTTATCAGCTCAAGTAGAAAATGCCATTGGAAAGGGACGTATAGCATATGAAGCTGGTTAGATAATTTATTTTTAGTTAAAAGTGCAGAAAGAAAACTTGTGCCAGCCCATAAAACTGCAAAAGATCTCCATATAAAGAGAATTGTGAATATCATTGTGCACCACATGTCACTCTAGAAAATGCTGACTATGTTTCTTTCTGTCCTGGTTTAAATGGGCTGATTTAACCCAACTTTTTCTGATATGATCTTCGCATTTTGCTTTAAAGGGGACATTTCACAAGGCTTTTTTAAAATGTAAAAAAATCTTTGGTGACCCGAGAGTACAAATGTGAAATTCTAATAGTTCAAAATTTCATATAGATAATTTATTATAACATGTTAAAATTGCCACTTTGTAAGTGTGAGCAAAAATGTGCCGTTTTGGGTGTGTCCTTTAAAATGCAAATGAGCTGATCTCTGCACTAAATGGCAGTGTCGTGGTTGGACAGTGCAGATTAAGGGGTGGTGTTATCCCCTTCTGACATCACAAGGGGAGCCAAATTTCAATTACCTACCTGTATTTTTGTCACATGATTGCAAAGAATGGTTTACCAAAACTAAGTTACTGGGTTGTTCTTTATCACATTTTCTAGGTTGATAGAAGCAATAGGGGCCCAATTATAGCACTTAAACAAAGAAAAAGTCAGATTTTTATGATATGTCTCCTTAAATATGGTCTTGAAAGCAGGCCCACATGACGTCTGGGACCACTGGGACGTCCCTGTGCTCCCTAATATCAGTCCATCCGCTACAGTATGTCTTCTGCAGTAGACAGAATATAATTTCTTGATCTGTGTCATTTTGTCAAAACCAGATAATGACATGAATTCTAAAAGTCCTATCATGCAATACTGTATATACTATTTTAAAGGCAATGGATTTAATAGAGTATTCTTAAAAACACATTTTTCTTCTGAAAAGACAGTTCCACATAGAGAAAAGCAAGGCAGTTAATACGTATCGTAGCTTAGAGAAGAAACACAACATGGTGGAAAGAAACTTTGTTTGTATGACAAACTTTTCAATCACGCCTCATCAGTCCTCCAGCGCCATCTTTAATACAGCTCAGATAATGGTGTTGGTAATTGGTCACAGCGCGCTGGATTGGGAGGAAACATGCCGCGCTATTGTGCCTGTCCCTTTTGTTGTGGTTAAAAAGAGGGGGGGAAATAAGATGCAATTTAGACACTTTTAAGAGGTGATCATTTCTCGCTCTTTTTTCCTCTTCTCCGCCAAAATCATAGTGAAATTGCTGCCTCGGGAAGACTGTAATTAAACTCAAAGTGGCTCTCCTCTGAGGCGCACGCCAGGCTAAAATTAACAGGGACCTATTAGCGTTGGGAAGCAGAACGGCATCGTTGGTGAGCGCCTTTGGCAAAAAAAAAACGTCCCATTGATGTGACTTGCTGTGAGAATCTTGACGATAACACGAAGAGCTCCAGCTGCTAATGGTTAGCTGTTTTAACACTGGCTGTGTCAAGGATTTGATTGCTCTCACCGCTGTTAAGTAAAAATCATCCCAGAGACATAAAGTGTACTTAACTTTTATTCGAGGTCTAGGATATCTGTGCTACTTAAGATACAACATCTGCATATACAGTAGCTCTCTCTATGGTTGCCAGACTTAAAAGAAGTCGAAAGAAAGGTTTTTGGTGTTGGAATAAACATGTTAGCCATAAGAATATCTATAAAGAAGTGTGAGCTAAAACATTGACAAAATTCACATTTAAAAGATATATGCTTAAAACGTCTCCGGAGGTCACATTTTTTATCAGAATATTAACAATTATAAAGTTGACTATTATTCTTAGTTAAAGGGGACATTTCATGAAAATCTGACTTTTTTCATGTTTAAGTGCTATAAGTGGGTCCCCAGTGCTTATATCAACCTAGAAAATGTGAAAAAGATCAACACAGTAACTTAGTTTTGGTAAACCATTCTCTGCAAGCATGTGAAAAAATAGGCCATTGAAATTTGGCTCGCCTTGTGATGTCAGAAGGGAATAATACCACACCTTAATCTGCACTATCCAACCACAGCATTGCTATTTAGTGCAGAGATCAGCTCATTTGCATTTTAAAGGACACACCCAAAACGGCACATTTTTATCAAACCTACAAAGAGCCAATTTTAACATGCTATAATAAATTATCTGTGGGCTATTTTGAGCTAAAACTTTACATAGCCTATGTAGTCTGGGGACACCAATGATTTATTTTACATCTTAACAAAGTCTTGTGAAATGTGAAATTGTTGTAATATCCTTATAACTTGCGAATGTAAAGCTCAGTTAACTAAAAAAAACTGGCTTGAGGACGTATGCAGCCTGCATATGCTACCAGGTAAACAAAACGCTAATGTCCCACCTTAAAGTCCGTGTAAAGTCTGGTGTTAAATGTGCTCTCAGTCTGTCACACCAAAAAAAAGCGGTATTTTGCATCCAGACGAATTTGAATGTTTAAAAAAAACGTCAAGTAAATCAAAATCTGGGCGTGTTCGATGTCGGCTCTAAAACCACGCCCACTCGCGGGAAAGACATAACTTTATAAACTTTCAAATATCGCTACAACCTGAATGGATGCTTGCAATTGTGTTAATTTCTAATCTTTATAATGTGTTTTGAAACAATTCTCTTAATTGACTTTCACCTTCCTGATAAGTGGAAATCGTTAACACCCCGAGGCTGAGCATTTTAAGGCACTTCAGTGACTCTTTTAAGAATTTGAGTGAAGAACAGCTGCACACACCGATTAAAAGTTTGGTGCCACAACTAAGGAGGCATATGTCGATGTTTGAGGCAGATATGCTTTGAACTTACCTCTAACCGTACTTAGGAGTTTCGTGATTTAGAAAGTGTCCTTGCAGCGGTTACTCGTGGCCTCGGGCACGATCACAGGGCAGATGTGCGCATGCTCACAACACAAGACAGCAGCTGGAAGATGTTTACTAACATTAGACGCTGTCAGCTCAGCTTGTCATCTCACCTGTCCTCTTAGCACATTGTTCATCTTCCTAAATCTGCTCCTGTGGGACGCATCTCTATAACAACCAATACTGACGTACTTTAGTCCTACACCAGTGTCGCATATTTAGGAAACTTTGCGTTATTTATAGCGTTAGTTAGTGTCACTTGTAATAATAAAGAGATTTTGTTAATTCTTATTAAATGTATTAATATATTAATCAGATTTTTAGCTTACTGGTGTTTTGGTCTTTTCAGTGTTGTGATTTAGATATTAATTTTTTCTGCTCTTGCTTCCCAATTTAATGTCACTGTCTCCACCATGAGGTCATTTTGCTAACAACAGGATCTAGATGGTTTCTCTATGGTTAAAATACTGCAAGTATAAGAAATGTGCTTAGAAATATGTAGTTGTTGTGAGAAAAAAAATGTAGACTACACTGGATTTAGTCACCAGAATTGATGCTTTACAATTAATTAGAGGATATATTGCAGAACAATGAAGACTATAAATGTATTGTATGTGTATGCATGCATGTTAATGAAATTGTATAATATTTATTTAAATTATTTACCAAGCTACATAGTTAAAATATATTGAATGTTTTGAATTATCTTGTTTTGTTTGTATTAAAGCCATGTTTGTCTTTTATCACAAACTTAATGACTTAAGTTACCATAACAATAATTACTTCTGAACTTTTTTAATGGACCGCTATAAGGTCTATTTTATGAAAACCACAGTTAGCGTTGTCTCCCTACAGGAACCATATTTTAACCATGATATTTCTGGTTGATTAGTTTTGTAATACAATTAAGTCTGACAAAATAACATGCTTACTTCACTTTTACTATAATAAAATGATGGATCATTTTAAAAAGGAATAATCTGAATTAAGAAAACTGCGCCATCGGCTGGCTTTTTTTTTACATAGTTTTGTCCATAGTCTTAATTACTGATAACGTCCCCCACAAAATAATGTTAAATGATCGTGACGATAAGCTTCTTTTTAACATTTAGATCCAACTAGTGTCATCAAATTGCTTCAGAGCTGTATAGATAAGACACAACAGTTATAAGTAACATAAGCGTCATTAAAAGATATCTTTATTTAGTCCAAGGGCACATCTGTTTTACATCAACCTGATAATGTTATAAAATACAAACCAACATTTCAAAATAAAAGCAATGTTTCTTTAAAGCTTGCTCTGTTTAACGCACACTTGTCACCTTTAATAAATACTCTGTTTATACAAGGACAACAATTGCTAACAAGAATGCAACAAAACAATTTAAAAAGTTAGAGGAAAGGCAGACACAACATGAGGACGATAACCACACACAGAAAAAAGCAGAAAACAGCAAACCAAGACAGCTGGATTAATGCTCCTCATTAGTCTAGTCATTGTGTTTAATGTCAAAAAACAGAGTAATATTGCACCGTCTAAGATGTTGACCACTAAACCTAATACTGCAGGAATCAATGGACTGGTTCGATAGATTGCTCTGATTAATTTAAAGTGCAGCTCAATGGGACTCATTAAGCTTGTCATTGACCCTTATTGCAGACATGACACACTGTATTTAAATTAGACTGCTTAACTTTGCTCAGTTCAGCAATAGTGTACCTGCCTAAATTAAAACACACTTCACCTCTATAAGCCACAACTCAAGAGCCTCGCAGTGACACACTAATACTGGGAATGTGTATTTTTAGTTAGATTTTGGCCCCTTTACAGGTACATAGATGTGTGGGTGCAGGTCCGAGGGCTGAAGTAACAAGGTTACATGACACGCACACTTGCACTCAGATTGTATTATCTTAAAGAGGACAATTATACTCTACTAGCAGTTTAAAGCTACGCCATCTAAAGTTCCCTTAACCACCAAATGGCCTTTCTGGGTTTTCCCAGTCATGTATCGTTATTTAAGGAACACTTATGGAGTTAGTTCACATTCATTTCAGACATGTACATCCACATACTGTACACACACACACAGAGAGAGAGTGACAGGCCAGGCAGTGTGATGCCAACCCCTTGCAAAACTGTCGCTTTCAGAGCCCCCCGACCTTGCTTTGAAAGCTTGCTTACACAGCTGCGACAATTCAATGGTCACATAGCCCAGCATTCCTAGCTACAGTACCATCCATATACAAATAATGGTCAAATTAAAGTAGTATATAACCACAAAAGAGGAGAACAGAACGCAGAATAAAAAGTTCAAATGAGAATGGAGGGGTTGTGGAGACAACATAGGATAACAGGAAGTTTTCTTATGTTGAAATATTAAATGCCCTGTCTTTTTCATTCATTATTGATTTTCACACATATTTGTTATTTATATTATAGATATATAGACAATTTGGTCTTTACATCAAAAATAAGTTCAACTCTCTCAACAAAAGAGTTTGACAACCAACATTACGTTTTCATTTAAAAACAATCCCCCGAACACTTTGGGCGATGGAAAGTTTGGTCACATTCAGAACATGTACCCTTAAAATGTCGCCCATGCATTTACATTAACACCCTTGCACACGTACAGTACATGTTCACATACACACTTACACAATGTGCCATTTTATGCACACTTCTATATCTATCATTGAACAAATATATATATATATTATTTCCAATCTCACACACATCTAATTTCTGTAACCATGTGGAATGGTGAAAACATTAACAATGATAAAACTAGTCTATTGTAAGTGTTTTTAACAGCAGTAGACACAATACTGCCATCTTCTGGGTCAATCACAACACTGTCAAGTGTTACACAATGCAAGTTTTAAGACATTAATTTGTTCTTGATCCATTTTAGTCCTCTCAGTGCTTAAAGTTGTTAAATACAGGCAGTAATTCTTACTTTCCATGTTAAGTAGCATTTTACATTTCGACAAGAAAACGTTTGGATTCCCATGTGAAAGATTTAAATCCTTTGTAAAAGCCCAGGAATCTATGTTGGAAATGAACCTGATCTCTTGACCTAAACTCAAATTGGTTAACATTTGTTCAATGATCCCAGGCATGTGTGCTTGATCGGATATACAGGAATGTCTTCTGCACGGATTACAAGGATATGTGGTGTAATCAGAGCTGGTTATCCCATTGAGGACATGAGAAACAGGCTCAGTTAACTGTCAGGGAGGGCTGAGCGGTGTTTTAACAAAGCCTTCTTGTGTTCCTTCTGCATTCTTAAATGAAGACGATCCCTTACATTTCCCTACAGGTAAGTGAAGATGGAAGATAAGAATACGGTTCCCTCCGATGGAGAGGCACTGGAGGCGTCTCATACGCGCCGGGTATGATGGCTCAACGGGTTGTCAATCATTCTGAATGATGTCATAAAGGGAATCGAAGCCTTGAAGCGAGGCAGAATTACATGGTGCTCGTAGTGGAACCATGAAAGTGAAGTTTGAGATGTGTTCATGCCAACCTGAGTAAAAACAACCTCACACTTTGGTGATCTGGTTGGGGGGGACATACAGGTATGTGTTAAGTTTTCAAATAATTAATTTGTCTACAATTATGTGGAATTTGAAAAATTTTCTTTTCCTCTGTATAGCCTGCAAATTACAACGAGTTTCCTACCAAAGTCCAGTCTTAGGGTTGCAAGAATGTTGTTCATTCCGGTAAAAATCTGTGTTATTTCGAATTGACGTCAGTCAATTTTTTTAATCGTGGAAGAATTTGCTTCAGTTTCTCTTGCGTCCTTCATTCATAGTTCGTTTTGATAAGAACATTCCTTATTTGTCCTCACAAAGCATCTACTGGCCATTTCTGTGCTTGCCATTTAAGATGTCCTTTACCGGTGTCTGACCATCTGACACACCTATACAGCTGTTGGTCCAACAAACCATCCATTGATTTAGACATTCCTCTATTAATAAATACTCCCTCTGCGTGTTTCAGGCTCAGATGCGGCCATTGCCATGGTTACTGCCGCGTCTGTTGGACAGGCCATGAGAGGTGTACTGTCCATCGGAGGTCACTGTCAGGCCACATGCCTCGCAGGCCAATGCCAGCTGCCTCAAAGTGTCCAAAGCATCTGTCTTGGCACTGCGCAGGAGATCACACTGACCCTGAAACAGAGATATGAATTATATGAACTGAGATTGTTATTGTTTCTTCCATAATTCATCTGTGGTGACTTTAATTCAAAGTGAGCAAGGCCAAATCTTTCTTAATCACTGTCTTGGTTATGATTACCCTGTCCATGGGATTATGCCCAATTATATTATAACTTTTTGATTTGCCAACTAGCCTTAATGGGTCAAACTGACAAGCACTTTAAGTTTCCATGTGGTAAAGTTTTTATGGTTGTTTATACAGTCCCCAGAGTATGTATGTGAAGTTCTAGCTGAAAATATTATATAAATAATTTATTATAACATATTATATAGATAATTTATTTCCACTTTGTAAGTGTGCAAAAAAATGCTATTTTAGGGTTTGTATAAATGCAAATGAGCTGATCTCAGAACTAAATGGCAGTGTCGTGTTTGGATAGTGCAGATTTAGGGGCGGTATTATCCCCTTCTGACATCACAGGTGGAGCCAAATTTGTCTCCTTCAATAAAGAGGGTAAGCTAATTTTTTTGATATAAATTGATATAAAATATATCTGCTGGTCAATTTCTAAGTAAAATACACTGTACCAAGCATTGCTCAGAGGTTGATTTTCTAAGTTGATTTTAGAGGGGAAAATGTAAAGAAATGCAGAAAAGTTAAGGATGATCAGCTTAAATGATCTCACATGCTTTAAAATGGCAACAAAAACCCAAAACACAGGGAAGAAAACAAGCAACTACTGTTAAAACAGATCGGTAAATGGTCAGGATGCCAAATATTCAGGCTTTCATCACCTCTAGAAATATCAATGATGATTTAAATGATCTGTAAGTACTGTGACAGTCAAAAGACATTTGATTGAATCTAAGTTGTTTGCAAGAAGCCCCTGTAAGACATCAACTGGTCCTGGATTTCAGAAGTCCACTGCATGGCACTGGTTAGTGTACTGTTAATGTATAAGGTCAAACAGCACATCTTAACCATTAAAACAGTCTTCTAAGAACAAAAAAAATCATGACCCAAATAATCCGAGCTGTTTTGTGGGAAAGAAAAAGAAGAGGAGAGAAGCTCACGCTATTTACCTTCAGTACAGTGATGTTCCAGGTGAAGCTTTCCAGAGCTTTACTCTGTTTACGGCCTTTTAGATTTTCCTTCTCCCCTAACCTGGGCAGCTCTTCATGAAACACCATGCCTAAGACGGAATAAACAATGCATGTTTTTCTGTTTTAACCTTCTTTCTTTCAGTAACAGTGCTTTCAGAATGCCATTTATGGTGTAAACATGATTCGCTAGCTGGCAAATAATAGATGTGTATGTATCTTGTGGTTAGAGAAAAATATCGCGTTTTCCTTGATGAATTATTTCAAAGCCTCCATAAAATGCTTCTGCATTCCAAATCTGCTGTGCTGTCTGTGTTTTCTCTCCCTAATCTCATCAACGTAGCCTCATAAGGACATAATAACACAGCATTTTGACTGAAATGTTGATGTTCGCTACTAGGGGTAAATAATGTGAATTTCCTAAAGTGGTCCCAAAACAATTAGCTTCTTCCAAATATTATTGCATTGTTATGAAAGCTTCTACTGTTAAATGTAATGAGTCAATAAACCCACTCATAAGGATGGATTTTACAGCAGTCACAATAAATGCATAACTACTATTTGTAAAAACATCCTGTGAAGGTTGTGGATTGAATGTAAATTTTTTCAATGTATGAATTTGTTTCTGAAGATTTCCATGTATCCACTGGGTCCAAAGTAAAATAACATTTAAAGGAACACTACACTTTTTTGAAAAATACTTATTTTCCATCTCCCCTAGAGTTAAACATTTTATTCTTTCTGTTTTGGAATCCATTCAGCTGATCTCCGGGTCTGGTGCTAGCACTTTTAGCATAGCTTAGCACAATGCATTGAATCTGATTAGACCATTAGCATCGTGCTAAAAAATAACCAAAGAGTTTCAATATTTTTTCTATTTAAAACTTGAATCTTCTGTAGTTACATCGTGTACTAAGACCAACGGAAAATAAAAAGTTTGACCTTCAGGTCCAAAAAAAGTGCGTCCATCCTTCACAAATTAAATCCAAACGGCTCCAGGATGATAAACAAAGGTCTTCTGAGGGTAATTCACGCGGTGTTGTTGTAGAAATATCCATATTTAAAACTTCATTAACGAAAATAAATACCTTCTGGTAGCGCCGCCATCTTAGTCGCGTCCAGATTCAGGATGAGAGCTCTGTGCCCCCGCCCTCCGAATTTGTCATATGTCACTAAGAAAAGTGCGTACACTACGCTTATACTCTCTCCTGAATGCGGACGCGACTAAGATGGCGGCGCTACCGGAAGGTATTTATTTTCGTTAATAAAGATTTAAATATGGCTATTTCTACAACAACACCGCGCGGATTACCCTCAGAAGACCTTTGTTTATCATCCTGGAGCCGTTTGGATTTAATTTGTGAAGGATGGACGCACTTTTTTTGGACTTGAAGGTCGTGGACTATGGGTGGACCCCGTAACATTACATTTAATCAACTGAAAGATCTTAAACATTTTATAAAATATCCGAAAATGTGTTTGTCTGAAAAACGATGGACATATGCAACTCGGACAGCTTGGGGGTGATTAAATCATGGGTTTAATATCATTTTTGGCCGAACTATCCTTTTAAATAGGAAAAATATAGAAACTCTTTGGTTATTTTTTAGCGCAATGCTAATGGTCTAATCAGATTCAATGGATTGTGCCAAGCTATGCTAAAAAGGCTAGTTCCAAACCCGGAGATCAGCTGAATGGATTCCAAAACGGCAATAATCAAATGTTTAACTTTAGGGGAGCTGGAAAATGAGCATATTTTCAAAAAAAGTGGGGTGTCCCTTTAAAAGGAAAGACAAAAATGACTTCACTCACCTTCCTTTTGCACTTGTGCGATTCTCTCCTGCACTCCGTCTGCATTTTCAATCAGCTGCTTATTGGCAGAGATCATCTGAGGAGGCCACAGACATGAACAGGATTATGATCTGCTTATTCACACACAATGTACGTAAAATGACTAACAGCATCCAAACCCAAAGGAAGGAAAACACAAATAAGATCCAGTTGTTTTTGTAGACAGCAATGAATAGCAGATTGAGACTTTGATATTGAGTCGTCTCCTGTTTTTCCTAAAAAAAACCTCTTCACCCTAGCAATCAGACTTTACTGATGCTTGTGCGTCTGAATGAGCAAATCCAAACATGTTCCAACGTCTTGCAAAAAGCCTCCTCGAGGC
This sequence comes from Paramisgurnus dabryanus, assembly GCF_030506205.2. Taxonomy (NCBI): domain Eukaryota; kingdom Metazoa; phylum Chordata; class Actinopteri; order Cypriniformes; family Cobitidae; genus Paramisgurnus; species Paramisgurnus dabryanus. The sequence continues at coordinate 14,348,113 of NC_133351.1, forward strand.
GAAACAAATCTCTACTAATGCCAATAGTTTTCACTCTAAATGTTCAACAAGCACATATTGGTGTGGTCTTGTGTGGCTGGCCACATATTGTACTTTTGGCCAGGCTATACTATCTATCTATATTTATTTTATAATTCTATAAATTTACTCTGTGTAAAACATTGCCTGTATGTGTTTTAGTTTTTCCCAACTAAATTTTGCTGAGCATCATCTTAGACCACATTAATACTTAAAAGCACTGTGAACTCAATTTTAGCTCTTGAGCTATGAAAGTGGAATCTTAAGCAATAACATTTTCTGGGAAGACCTTTGTTGCCCTTTCCCACAGTGAAGATATTTATGAAACAACCTGCCAGTGAAAACTGTCTTGACTCTTCCCATCGCAAACAAACAACAGAGAGGGAGACAGAAACAATGTATATGCATGTATGTATGTATGTATGTATGTATGCATGCATGCATGCATGCATGCATGCATGCATGCATGTATGGAGATGAGAAGGAGGGTGGTGACTAAAGCCACAAAGCTGTAAACTAATTTTGTGCCTAGTCATACTGACACATACACATACACACGCACACACACACACCGACATGGCCCTAAAAAAAAGCCACTAAAAAGCCATCTATCAGAACCAATAACAATAGGGGATGCAAAGTATAGCTAAATAATATATCATATATTTTTGTGATGTTTTTATGAACTGCTACATCATTGTAATGTTTCAAAATGTCTTTGTGTGTCAAAAACATACTATCAAAGGTCTGAGTGATGTGTATGTGGTTTGATCATATAGGGATGAAAAAATGAAGAAAAACTGATTTTTTTTACATTTAAGCGTAAATTAAAATGTTTATAAAAAAATAACAAAAATGTAAATATGCATAAATATTTCGGGGATAGGCTTAGAGCTAAACACTGTATTATTATATCAGTATAAAAACCATTATTAAAAGACAAAAGTCTACTGGGAAATGCCCGTAAGAACTTGAGACCCCCATGTGACATCAAACTGTCCACCATAACATTTTTTAAAATGGTTTAATTAACATTATTAGTATTATATAAAAAAAATAATCTGACACATCACCATCTATTTGCAATTCATCAAAAAAACCTTGCTTCATTGTATGACTACAAAAATGCATTTCTTACCGTGTCATAACCATTGAGCAGTTTTCGTGTGGTGTCTGTCACGTTCCCCACAGGTTCCAGGTATGGGTAACCATCCTTCAGAGTAAGCGTGGCCCCCGGGGGCCCCTCGGGAGTCTGCAGCCTGGTGGCTAAGCTCTGGATACACTGCTTCAAAGTGGCCACTGGGGGGAGCCCACACAGTTCTTTAAAAGCCACCGTGGCACTCTAGAGAAAGAGGAACCATGAAGAAAAGTTACAATGGGTTACCCACAAGTATTTCAATAACAGCAAATGTGTCAAATAAAGGGAAGTAATACAGTAAAAAGTACCAAACAGATACATGTTACCAAACAAAAGAAAAACAAACTTGCACGCTTTTTCATTTGTCATATATGCTCACAGAATATGACCTGGAAAATCTCTCTAAGAGAAAATGATTCCAATTGAAATGATTTTATTAAATCAACTTCATTATTAACCTCCTAAGACACCAGCATTGGTTTGTCTTTGTTTTTCGGATTTCTTCCAGCTATTTTGGGGTTAGGAAGAACCAATAAATATAATAACCACATTTTTTTCTTAGAGCATGAAGCAATGTAATTGTCCATGTTTGTGTACAACAGGTTCAGATACACAGAATTAAATATTATGGTGCAAACAACAACAACAAAATGTGATGTCCACGTATGTCTAAGGAGGTTAAATCGACTATGTTCTGTAAAGCAAAAGGCAGAAGCAAAATAATCCACTTCCCACCTGTAAACAATCAGACATTTGCATTGTAACAGTTTTCTGTGTCTGCTTAACTGTCAAACGCCTTAGCGTTCAGTCTAATCGGATTTTCGGATTTTTATCATGCACTTCCTCTCGTTACGCTGTTGGAGAAATAATGCCAGTTTCTATTTTTCACCTGACAGAATCGCACACCCACAACGCTTTAGAAACCCATTTGGGAATGCATGTGTTTGTGCATCTTTGAGGACCGGAGTGGGTGATTCGTGTTCATATCGGTGTTTGTATGTTTGCACAGGAAAAACTATGGGGGTGTGCTGAATAATTAGTCAGCTGTGAAGGAAGAGGACACTGCTGTTGTTCGGTAACGCCAACAGACGAATGTTATACATGATTAAAGAATGTGAATGCAAGTAAACAGTAAAGAGGAGCGAGGAAAGTTTTGTAGGGTGACCCTCAAAGAATGTCTGCTAAGATATATGTCACTGTAATAAATACAACATACATCTTTAACAAAATAACAAATGAAATGGCATTTCCATTTAAAGAAAGATCACAGGCAAAACATTTCATGTTTGCTACGTTCCGAAGTAACAGAGTTATATTTCTGAGAAACTTGATGCCAAGTGGTTTCATAGTGTCATTTGGTTTCACCATACTGTTAACAAATGTCAATTCTAACTTTTTTGTTGACATTCTCTGTCTGTCTCTCTCGCTTTCTCTCTCTCTGTGGCATTTGATCTCGTAATCTGACTCCACACAGTACTTTCATCTCTTCACCCATCACAAGTCTAGCAGAACATTTATTACTTGTTTTTTCTCTTAAACTAAACAGTAACTTCTGAGCATCTGTAGTTATTTTTCCAAACTGGCAGACTCTAAAACTCCAGAAACAGTGATTAAAATTAAGCTTGGCTTCGGAAATGGGTAGGAATGCTCCATTGCGGAGGTGTTCTCAGTTGTTCTGAACAAGTCTTTATAAAGAAAACAACAAATATAAACCCAACAAACCTAAAGGAGAAACTTCTGTCCTAATGTATTTAGGGCTGTCACGATTATGAAATTTGGCTGACGGTTAATTGCCCAATAAATTGTGACGATTAATTGCCCGTTTTATTGCTTTGACATTTAATTCTCAATTTTTTGTTTGTTTGTTTATGAAATAATTTTCACACATTGTTGTGATTATTAAAATTTAATCTTTTGCAAGGTTTACATGGCAGTAAATATTAATACACAACACATATTTAAAAGTAATTTGATACTGTCTCGTTTATACAGGTGCTGCAGCTCCCCCTTGTGTTTTTTAGAGAGATGTGCAATCATTGTGGTGATCTGAAATCATTGTGATGAGGTCAAACAATCACGATGAGACGATTATTTAATCATTGTGACAGCCCTAAATGTATTATCGGTTTTCAGAGTCTTGTACGGTCATGTTATTAGGGTGTACTCACACTATCCAAACCAAACCGCGCTCAGGCGTGTTTGACCCCCAAAGCCTGGTTCGTTTGACTAGTGTGATCGCTCTGTACCGTGCCCGGGCGCGGATTGGTTAACCGCGATTCAAAAGGTGAAGACGTCAGTTGCGCGACCACTCACCTTTATCTGCCTCCGTAAAAACCTTTTGATGCACGCAGCGGGGTTATGTGAATGTCCGAGCTGCACACGTGACAGATCAACTAAGCAATATGATGACATGTGAGAGGGCTGTCTGTAATTGTGCACCAAACGACTCCGAATAAAAAACACAGACTTGTCATTACGGTGGGTTCCACTGTTAAGAGAGCGTTTTACTTCCTGCTTTTTCAAAACAATGGCATCTTAATGACGAAAGCACACCCGGGCAAGGATCAATAAAAGTACAGTGTGAGCGCGTGCATCTGGGGGAGTAGGGAGGGGTGACCATCGAGCTGGGGTTTGGTTTGGATAAGGTGAGTGCGCCCTTAGAGTAAAAAAAGACAGAACTCAATTCCATAGCCAGTTAGTCAGAACAAATGGCAGTCGCTTTTACAGTATTAAAACACTCAATGTTTCTTTCTTAACTTTAATAGTTTCACCTTCCTTACCATTGCATCTTCTCGAAGGTCCGTAGCCTCTCGTAGAGGTCCGCCAGCTGGTCGAAAAGTATCATCCAGCGCTTTAAAGCCAGTATTACGGAGCGTGACATATTCTCGTCCACGGCGTACCCCTCTCCTGACAGACAGACCCCGTCTCTGGGCCTTACCGCCACCTCTGCGGTTAGTGATAGCCACATGTACAAACAGGCTGGCGTGGGACAAAGGGTCTCCGGCAAGACCCAACAATGGAACGTTGCGGTACCCAGGCTGCAGACATTCAAAGGCAATGGTGTACTGACCAATGAAGTCATCACCTATATAATCATCATCCAGAACTACGAAGCGTAGTAGGGCTAACTCAGGCATGTTGACCTGTGAAGAGAGAAAACAATGATTTTTTTTAAACAACTTTTTTTAAACAACAATATAGGATCTAACAGGTTGATTCTATACAATAAAACGTCTAGGGCATGCATGACCAAATGCAACTTAATGCAAAATGCATGCAAAATTTCGTACAGACTATTGAGCAACGTAAACCATTGCTACTCCACAAAATATGGCTGTTAAATACGCATTTGCATAAAGCGCTTATTGCCTCATGTGTGTTTTATAATTCCATCTACCTGAACATGGAAAATGTTTGCATACACGCACCCCACATCACCTGGGCATCTGGTTATGTAGGACAGACGTAGTAAGCAAGGACAATTAAACACACAATAATAAATCCTAGACAGCAGGAATACCTAAGGGAGTGTTATAATGAAACTCACCTATATTCAGTCACTTGCACAATTTGCTACTTTACACTCTTTAAAAATGAACTACTGCTAAAGATTTATATAGTCATACCCATACAGTGAAACACACACACAAAAATGTAATTAAGAATAAGAATTGAGGTGCAAGTGAAGTTCTGCAAATGCATGGGAATATACTCAGCCATGTGTGAAGAAACATACAAAACAAGCATGACATGAAAAATGATGTTGTGTCACAGTGAATATACATAATTAAACTGATAAGAAAAAGCATACGTACACAAAAGAAAATGGCTTAGAACACAGTACATAAAATATGAATTTTTGTGAACCTGCCTGCGAAACCCAGGTTAAAGTCTGTGTGATAATGTAGGAAACAGTAAATCCCAAAATATGGTAATATTACAATCTGATACTTTACTATAGCATGGTACCGCCCAAAAAAATACTGTTACCCACTGTTCTACACAAAAATATTATACTGTATGACCAAAGTGTGTTACACACCAAGCACAGACACTGAGACTGGAGCATCATTAGTAGTACAGGTCTCTCGGTGACTAATGCGTTTAGTAGAAAAGGCCACAGGAAGAGACCCAACAGCATTCTATCAGATCCCACCAGGGGATCTACTCTTACTCCTGTGTGTAAGTGTGGGGCTCACGCTGTCAGACTTCCTCCCATGACTTAAATTTGTATGACGTCTTCAAGCTCCAAGCAACAAGACAAACAAACTCAAACAACAAGAGGCACAAAAACCCAAAGGAATGACAAATAGTGTGTGTGAGAGATATATGATTTCATTGAACGCCCACCAAACCCACTCTTTAGATCACCAAATGGGTACAGCAGCCTGTGTGTTAAAACCCAATAGCAGGGATTTGTACAATAAGAGCTAAAAGCAAATCATATTCACCAATTGCTACCGTTAAGATATAGACCTTTCAAATTTATGTAGAAATATCTAGGTACAGGTAAACTCTTTAAATTGAAGCCAGGGTAGGCAACGTCGGTCCAGGAGTGCCGATGTCCTACAGATGTCCTGCAGATTTTAGCTCCAACCCGGATGAAACCTCTGTAGGTGACTCTTTAGACCTTGATTAGTTGTTCAGTGCCTGGGTGCGTTAAAGTCCTTAAGCTAAGAAATCCCTTAGATATAGGGTTGAGTGTACCATTAATAAAAAAAATGTTCACTTAAGGAACCATAAGACTGTCAAAAAATATTTACCCTTAAATGCTTAAGTATTCCCTTAAGTTCTGCTATGTGTTGCTACAAAGTCCTAAGTACTTAAAATGGAGGGACTGTAATAGGAAGTTCCTTAACGTCAAACGCAATGGCCGATTTTATGGTTTTTTAAGAAAAGGAAGTACCAAGCGCATTTCTAACGATCAAAATAATCCCTTAGAGAAAAGAGATGTGCATTTATTAGGAGAATAGCGGTTTGATCGTCAGTCAATCCAAAGTGCTTCAAGTTCTAAATACTTTGAGGCTTTATACATGCGGTTCTTTACAATCTCTTTATTTGCGACGTTTCATTGTACACAAATTCACCATCTGTTGAGTTGCATGCATTGATTTGTTTACGCTGTGAGATTTTTTGACAGATACTACCGTAATACATCTTGGTATAAACACTTTGGTAAAGGTGACAGGTAAGACCTTTGTTCAATTCAATTTTATTTATATAGCGCTTTTCACAATTGTTAATTGTTTCAAAGCAGCTTTACATGAATAGATGTAGGGGAAAACACAGAATAATCAATAGATAATATAAGAAGAATACAGCGGCTAAGAATAAACCATACAAGCGAGCGTAGTAATAATGTAACATATATAGTAAAGGGCTAAGTTAAGCCAATGTTGGCTGACTCTCCCGGGGATAAAAAAAACCCTAGGAGAAAAACCCTGTGGGAAAACTCCTAGGAGGAGAAAAAACATTGAGAGAGATTAATATATATAATAGGGGTGACCCCGAATAGTCGAAGATTCGATGCATCGATAGGAGAAGCCTGATTCGACTACCAATCTCACAGTCGAATCGTCGCAGATGTGTTATGAAATGAGGATCCTTTAATTTTGGCCGTATATGGGTGCACACATTATCTGATTTCACATATAACAGCTTTCTCCCAATATATTAATATACAGCATATTATTATAATTCTGCAAATAATAGGCCCTATGTGAAGTAGCAGCTTTCAATAAATATTTTTAAAATGCGTTAATAAATTCAGCAACCCCTGTGACCGGGCTACACGTCCATAAGAGGTTCCTATGTTAAAAACCATTGCCTCTTTGTTTCTACATTTTAAAAGAAAAAGCTGGAAATTCTGGCTATAATTTCATTTTTTTAATAATTTCTTTATTTTATTTTATTTATAAATCACTCTGGGTTATCTGATGTATCTATTTGGCTTGTGTTTTGTTTTCGTGCACTTGAGGCATTTTGCACATTTGTTCTGCACTTTGTTACTTCTGACCTTATTTTATTAAAAAAAAGTATTTATTACAAACGTAAATTCTGATCTAATTTAAGTCTGTACATTTTGGATAGCTTTTCGTTGTATAGATTTCGCACTATTGCGTGCTGGCCATGCTTGCGCATGCAATTTAGCCGAACGTGCTAGGTGCTCTTCGTCTCATATTTAGACGTTCATCAAACTAAACATTAAACAACGGATGTTTTCGACGGGTATAAGTTTTTAAAATGTATTTAAAACATAGTGGTTATCTTGTCAAACTACAAAACAGGTAAGCCGTTTCTTTAAATTTCGGTGATGAAACGGAAAATATCTGCACCGAACCTATTTTATGCCTGACACGACTGTCTTTCTTGTGATTTAATGGTCGGTGTTCACTTTCAAATGATAGAAAAGAGATTCCTGAAATAAATAATATCATCCGGTCTTTCTGTATCTAAAGTTAATACAGAGATTATCAAAGTCAAAGCAAGCAAGCAGGTATTTCTGTGCTAAATAATAATGCGTAGAGTCTATAAAATCATTAATTTCAGTGTTTTTCTAGTTATAAATTAACGTTTAATGAATTGTATATAAAGATTCGTTTTTATCATTTGCAGTAACAATCACAAATTATTTGTTATTTCTCATTTGTCGTTTTTTTTTTGTCATGACTGCTTTGACGCGTTTAATCTCCAAATTAAATAAAAACACTGAATTAGCCGAGGTTTCCAAGGCAGGATCACCTTTGTTATATTTTTAGGTTTTACTTATCAAAATGTATTTTTGTGTGATGTTCTGTAGATCGTGGCTTTAAAATGTTATGAGGAATAATTAAACAAATGTTGCCTTATTTTACCTTAAAAATATATATATATAAATGCATCGTCAGTTTTGTCTTCGTTTATTACTTGAAAGACAGTTTTGGTCACTTTATCAGAAAGTTGTTTATGTGTGCTGCTTGTGAAAGAAAATAAAAGTTATCAATTTGTACGTGGTCTGACCCCCTCCCAACCCATGCACACACACATAGATGATTCGACTGTCGGTCGACTATGGAAAGATTCGACAATTCTGATTCGAATATGTAAATCCTTAGTCGAGGACAGCCCTAATATATAAACACGATAGGGATAGGAAACGGGTAACCGGGTTAAACTGGTTCAGTCAGTGGTCGTAGGTCGCGCATTGGCTGGGCATCACGTTGAAGGACAGCCAGTAGATCAGTGGTGTGATGACCTTCACATCAGCAGGAACTGGGTCTGTTTGTCTCATTGTTGAAACGCTCTTAAAAAAAACTTCCCTCAGAAGGCTATAAATCGCATGTGATTGTCATGCGCATCTCGTCAGTAAAGCCGGTTCCTTGATTAGTAGTAAATCGCCATCACCTGCTTTCAGATAGAGGGGCATTTACTACACAGAGCTGTAGTTTACTGACAATCGGGACAATTTCGCATTAATTATCACAGACGTATCGCATGTGATATGTATGCGATATGGCCCAGCTTGTCAGTAAACTACCGCTTTGTGTAGTAAATGCTGCTCCATTTAAAAGCAGCTGATGCCGATTTACTTCTAATAAAGGAACCGGCTTTACTGACGAGATGCACATGCCTATCGCATGCGATTTATCATGCAGCCCTACAAACAGGCACAGGTGTACTTGATCAGAGCTGGAGCTAAACTCTGCAGGACATTGGCACTCCAGGACCATTGCCGCCACTGAACTAAAGGAACTTCACAATGTCATAGAAGAACCAAAAAGTACACTTTTGTACCTGAAATGTTTATTATAGTACCTCAGGGATCGGGGGGAAGCACAAGGTCACGGGCCCTATGCATAGGCACTACTGATGCCCCCCCCCCATTTTTCCATTTTAGTTTTCTAATCACTACATGAACAAACTGTATGATATAATCAAACAAGACTTGTTTAATAACCAAACAAGCCTACTAAACAGGTTTCAAATTAGGCCATTATAACGTTTTGTATGCAAATAGCATTGTTAGTATACAGTTTATTTATTTAGCCTTTCACCTCAAATTGCACATAGTCTATAACCAAATGATTATCTGAAAGTGTATGTTCTGCTTATTCAATGGGTTGTCTCAGTTCATTTTTAGAACTAACAACAATCGTAGGGATATATTCAAACAGGTTAGCACTATAGATTTCGTGTTTTTACTTTGTGCTCACCTTTCTTTGAAAAGAAGCCAGTCACTAATCGTTTCCCCTTGTTTTCTTTTATTTCCTTCTCCTGTCTTTCCTTTCTTTTTTAGTGGCCTGATTTAGCTTTCTTTGAGAAAAACATTTCAACCGCACCGCAGAAGTTTGCGCTCCAACAGACGCTCAACTAACATAAACAAAATGTGCATGCAGATGGACTAAACTAAACCATTTGGCGCATTAGCAAGTGGTGGGACCGTGAGACTTTTTGTTATTTATACAAAATGTGGTCAATCAAACCTTACATTTTATCCGACATTCATTATGAAATTTAATTAGGAAATGAAAATATTCAGGTAAAATAAAATATATTCCAGACTTGTCAAGGGCCCTCTCTCCCCTTGGGGCCCTGGTAATCAGTACGGGTTTTACCCACAGTCCGACGCCCCTGTCAGGGGTACATATTCATATCAAAAAGCACCTCAAAGATACATTGAGGTAATGGTGTTGACTGAGAAATCTTTGACTCTTGTTTTGGAGCGAACAAAAGAAGAAATAAAGTCCAAGGGATTTCAAAAACAAATTATTACACAAATAAAGAAATGGCTCCTAAACTCTGAAAAGGTCTCATTGGTCTGTACCTTATTATGGTGCATATTAGGACCTTTATAAATGGTACCACCTTTAACTGTGCAGATAAAAACACACTTTTACTTGTAGCAACTGTCTTTTGCATAACTTAATTAATGCTTTCTAAATATGGCTTGCCAATGTAATTAGATCCTGCTAAAAGAAAGGTCACATCATTGAAAAAAAATCATGCTGGGATTCACTGGCACCCACTTACAAAGTGTAATAACTTACCTAGACTGTAGTATTAAACTACAATCCAGGGCAAGAGCATTAACGTTAGCAGGCCATTAAGTTTTGATGGGGACCTTCCCTAATTACAGATCTAAGATGGGGTGTAAGTTGCACACGCATGCGTCAACCCCAGTGCATCTATGGAGAAACATTGCATCAATTACCCTCATTCCTGCTTGTGGGCGGGCAGGACATCTTTGTTTAATGTAGGTGACATTTTACTGTTTGTTACAGTTGCTGGTTATCCCAAAGTAATGAAGACTAATTTATATTAACCAAGTTGTCTTAGAATATGCTCACAACTTAACAAAAGTATATAGTGCTACATTAGGACTAACAATGAGGACTAAGATCAGATATAGTCGTTTTGTTCTGTTCTTTATATTTACGACAAAGTAATATTTTTGTTACAGTCACATAGTGTATACAGCAGTTTCAGGACTTAAATATCACACCCAGCGTTTGTATGGAATTACTGTTATAACCTGCTGAGGGAGGTTATTGGGTTTACGTGTACTTGGAAGGATGTGGAAAGGGCATTGTTAAGCTCAGTTGGAACTGGTGTTAATATTGCATGCAGTCTGTAATCAGTGTGCTCTAAACACAGCTCAATTGACTGCTTCTTGAATGGACTAAAGCATTCTGATTAAGACATATGAGAATAGACATTGGCCTTAAGACTGATACACACAGAGAAGAAATAACCTTGCACATCAGTGACCAGACCCCTAACTCACCCCTAAGTCTTCTGTCTTAATCTTAACTTAAGTCCCCTTGGAACCTGCAATACTAAATACTGTATCTATAAAACATCTTAGTATTCATTATGTGTAAATCTCATAGTCTTACCTGGAATTCAAAGGTCTCATCAAACAGTGGGTCATCCTGGTTCTGTGCAGCAGTACGAGTTCTTTGCTCAGCACAGTCTGCAGGCACACCATGCAGCTCCAGCACCACATAAGGGTCGATGACTTCTCCTTTAGCACCAGAGCCCTGTGGCTTGGGCAGGCTATGGGCACTAATGACCTTTACCCTAAGAGTTTGTGCTGGTACACCAGGTACACAGCCTTGCGACTGGGCACTAAAGTAAGAAACCTCCTCCCGCATGACAGCAGGGCGCAGCACGTACCCGCATCCTCCGTTCTGCATGAAACGACCACGGGTTAGGTCTAGCATGGCACCTGGTGTCTGCTGGTTAAGTGCCACCAATTGCACACCACCTTTCCAATAACCCTGTGGGTTTGGATTACTAGAGTCAAGTCTTACAGAGCTGGGTCTCACACGGGTAAGGTTGCGCTTGGTAAAGCTCACCAACTCCTCCGGGCTCTCGCTAGCTAATCGACCAGCCTCCCCTTCTCCAAGAGAGCACAGGCTCCAATAGGAAAGGTCCATGGTAATAGGTGTGCCTGGAGTTGAGGGAGTGGATGGGGGAGAATGCTGCTGGGATGGCTGAGTACTTGCTCTGTGAGCGTAAAAGCAACGACTTCCAGTACGAGCAACTGCGACCAGATCGGACAACTCACGGCGCAACCGGAGTCGTCTTGGCTGTGGAGGTGGGGGAACAACAAGGACCACTCCTAGATCTTCCTCCCCAGGAATGGTCATTCTTCGGCCAGCAAGAGGACCACCACCACCGATCTCCTCATCCTCCTCAGACACCTCTCCTTCTGAGCCTTCCTCTTCTAGAAGCAGCTTTTTTCCAACAAGAAGCACCTTACCCTTCAGCTGCTCTGGTGAGGGTAAAGTGGTAGAACGACCTCCAAGACTGACAGGGAGAGATTCAGGAGTATAAAGCTTCTGTCCAAACACTTTCTTAAGGTGTTGTGCGAGAGTTCGCTGTTGGGAGGGTGAGCAACGCTGGCACAAATACAGCAGCAGAGGGTACTGGGAGGTGAGAAAAGCATACTTGTTCACTACCTCCAGGGCACTTCGCAGGGTAACATAACCATGATGATGATGGTGATGATGGTGATGTTTTCCATTCGTACCATGGTCTACACCCAGTAGTGGCTCTCCTTCTGGACCATCGGTAATCCCCAGCTCCAGACACCGACAACCAGTTTGCAGGGCTCTAATGAGTCCTCCAAGATCAGCTCGGCCATGCACTTGATCATCCAGTAAGTAAGACCGGTAGGAGGCACTGATGTAGTAATGAGATAGGGGCATCTTCATGTCTTGACACACATGTTGGTGCTCAGGGTCTAACAACCGACACTCAGCTGACTGTAGATAGCGAGTAAAACCATCCAAGCCCAGAAGACCTCGTTCACGTCCGGCTTGAGAAGGCTCAAACCGCCGAATCAGCTCCAAGCACCCCTCAGTGGTTGCCAATGACAGACCTTGCTCTGTCTCCAGGAAAAGACGCAGGTCCTGGGCGTCAAGGCACTCTCGGTCTTTGGAGAGCTGCACTAGCAGGAAATAAACATCAGGTCTTGTGCACAACTCGCAGAAGGCCTCCTGGAACTCCTCCAGCGTAACATGAGAAGTTAGCTTTTCTTTGCTCCTCTGAATCTCCTTAAAGCGCAAACGTACCTAAACAAAATATCAAAAGGGATGTTGTATTAATGTATTCATAAGCGTTAATCAAAAATCAATGACCAACCACTCAAGTCTGTGGTTACAGTGTTTCCCTCAGGATTTTGAGGAGACTGTGGTGGTGATGACGTCACCCGCTTATTAGCATATATGTGACGTCATCATGTTGTGTTTGAGTTTGATCTAGTGTTGGCACCTGAAATATGTTTCACTTCTACTCTTTGATCTGTATCTGTATTTGATCTGTATTATATATTAAATTATATTTTAAGCCAAATTAAGCTGTTTTAAATGGTGAAATAAAAATGTAAATGGGAATCATGAAAATTCTATTTGTGGGGGCCAGTGTTGATTCTGTGGTGGGCCACCACAAATAAATCAATGTATGGGAAACACTGGGTTACTTATTGTAATTATGATTTTAAATATTATAGGACTCATTTCATCACCTTTTCCACGTCTATATCTATATATTGAAAAACCTTGCTTAAAATAGAACTTTAAAATCAATTTTGTAAATCCCAGTCCAAAAAGATTATCACATAGAGCAGATATAAACACACAAACAGACAATAAATTAAGGCACAGAGGCAAATGTGACAATTCATACCAATACAGTCACAGTAGCTTTTCACAGAGCTTAGATTGTGTCTTGAATATTTCAAGATTAGGATTCAGCCAGAAGCAAGGTGAGTCATGTCTGTCCCGCTTGCTTGCCCTTTTTGCCTTTGCTGTCTTTCTAGACACATGAAGCAGAAGCCACACACCTGCTGTCACAAAGACTTCGAGCCTTGGCCCTGTGGCTCCCGCCTGTCCTACCCCGGTCCCCAGCTGTCCAATCCACATACACATGTTTTGTCCCGGCTGCCAGATTCTGAACGCCACAATTGTTGTGCATCTCAGCCGAGTGGCTTAACAAGCCATTCAAATTTTGACAAATATTAGCTTTGTTCACAATTATGGCTCTTCAAGTGCTTGATCATTTTATTTCTCAATTTTCGCAGTATGCATACATTACATATACTACAAAACAGCTTGTATATGATTTTCTGTTAATTTTAAATTTGAGGAATTAGAATATTAGAGACATTACTTACACTGTCTGAATAAAATGGTTCCTAGCTGTCACTGGGGAAGTACATTTTAAAAAGGTCCTAATATGTACCATTTAGCTACAGATATGCATAGGTTTGGTTCCAATATGTACCTTTGTGGAACCAATATGAACTCTTTAGGTGCAAAGGTATCGTCCCAGTGAAATCTTGGGACCATTTCTTTAAACGTTTCTATAAAACACAATGAAGATGTTTGAACATCACAATGACCATCTTACCTTTCCTTCCCTAATGCCAGGACAGAGCTTGCAGATGGTGGCTACCGCCGTGTTTTCAGTTACAATTCCATGTCCGTCTTCATCAACCAGAGCAAACTCCATCGCCAACCAGTTTTGCCGCATCTTGCTACCAACACTACCTTCACCCATCCCTCCATCTCCTCCACTTCCTCCTCCAATGGCACCAGGGTGGGACAACAAGTATCGTAATCCCGTCACCCAGATGTTGGCCACGTCGGCAGAGAGGGCAACCAGGTCCAGGGACTGATACTCATCACCATGAATGATGGAGAAGGCTGCTTCCTCAGCCAGATGATCTGACGGGCCGTTATGGAGAAAAGTTTCTGTGCTTTTTCCAGTGCGGACCTCGCGGATAGCAGAGATGTCAAGTCGGGCTCGTTCACCGTCTTTTTTGGAGGGCTCCCAGCGGAGGCAGGTCAGCTCAGGGTCTAGGGTGTAGAATCGAGAGTAGATGCGCGAGTTTGGTCGCACCTTTTTTAGCTCGCAGCCACCCTGCATGAAAGCCAGGCAATCTGCGGCGCTGCTCACTTTCTTTTCTGATGGCATACTACTGAAGGAGACAGTTTTCTTCCGACTGCCGCTGACCTTGGCCACTGAAGGGTCCTTGAAAGAAAGAAAAAAGGCACCATGTTAGAAAAAAGGAAGATTCCTTTCTACAGCTGTTTCAAAAAGCATTTGATGCATGTCCTTGTAAAGGAAATTATTACAGTGATTTCAAGAAACTTGAACACACAAGAACACAAAAAGCCTATTTCAGCCCAAACTGCATATTACCCATATGCAAAGAAGAGAGATTTATGTCATCTAAGGGAACTGAACTATGGTTCCCTTCTTCTGGCCTATACAAAATAAACCAACCACATCCTGCATTACATCACTGTCGATCTCTGACCAGCAGTACTGGACTGTGTATAGCCATTGTCATACAGCTGCTAGAACACATGTGCAGTCTCTTTGCTCTCGTAGTATTTTAATTTTCTAAATATCTCTACTTATACATTAAGGGGTACATTTCAGCAAACGTCATGTTTATAGCTGATAAGATATGGATGAAACAAATACTGCCTTGTGTGTCTTTAATTAAATATAAAGATCATCAAATGAGACATTATTTAAAATATGTAAGGGATACTTCCCTTTTACACAGTCCTTGGGTATACAAAAATCCCAAGTAAGAAATAAATTACCTTAAGTACAAAAATGAATTCGAGGACACACTACTATGCATCACAAAATAATCCTGAAAAGCAAAATTACATTCTCGTAATGACCATCGATTCGCCACTCGCTTGTGGCCTTGTGAAAGGATTCTTGATGAGATGATTCAGAAGCTGAATTACTTTCACAGAGCGAGCTTTGAATTTTTGTCTAGAAAAAATATGCCTGGGAAATATTCATGTATTACTGAATTCCCAAATGCCTACGGAATGATACACAAGGATTTTAAAGTGACAACACTTGCTTTAGATCATTTGTTTAAAAGCATTCTGAATGATAATGGTTTCTTTCAAGTAACTGAAAACAAACACCTAATTGAATGGCATTTAGTCACCCTCATGTTCTGTATAAATGTCTTTGTTTTGCTGAACACAAAAGAAGATATCTTGAGGAATGTTTGTAGTCAAGCAGTTTTGGATCACAATTGACCTTCATAGTAGGAAAAAATGTAATAAAATTCAATGGTGCTCCAAAATCGTTTCGTTACAAACATTGCTTAAAGGAGCGGTGAATCAAATACTCAATTTTAACTTGATAATTTGTTATATAAGAGGTCATCATACTTAAATGAACATCCTGCAAGTTTCAGAACTGAAAACGTCCGTGCTACTGAAATATAACAGTTTTTGGCACCAAGCCAGTAAAACAAGCCAGTGTGGATTTCGGAAATCTATGACGTCAAAGTAGAATTGAAGCACCGCCCCATAGCCAAATACAAGGACCACTTTTGTAGCCCCGCCCCACTGCTTCGCGTGACACACGTGTGTCTCAACAAGTAAATATGTCTTTAAATATTGACAAATGTAACCAAAATTACTTTTAAATACATTTTTTCTGAGAGACTTTTATTTTGACGCGGTGATCTGTTATGATAGACTGGAAACGCACTTTCGGTTGTGGAAGAACCGCGTGGGAACAACACAGAAGCTAAATACTTTAATTCGGAGGCATGGAACATAACATTAAATGCGTGGAAAAAGTTTGCTTTTTAAGAAGTTCCAGCTCGTGTGGGGAGTGTTTGTTAACTTTGTGTACACGGATTCATTTGTAAAGAAGTCGATGCAGACAAACTGTGATTAAAAGCACCACTTATATTGGATCTGACAACAATGACACAGCACTATACACAGTAAGACATTTTACTTTATTTAAGTTACTGCGTTTCACTATTGCTTTGTTAGAAGAGATCGCTTGATATGTCCGTGTCTAAACACATTTGTTTGACTGTTTTAATTTACTAAAAACATTAAACGATTAATAAAGGCACAACACTTAACAATACGACTGTAATTTAAAGGTAGAAATATACAAAAATAGTTATAAGGAAGGATTTATCAGCCGCAGTTTAGATTCTGATGCCCGTTTACTGTGTTGTATACGGTAATTTAAACGAGTTACGTTTGAAAGGTCAAACACTCAACAAAGCTTATTTTTTATCATATAACTGTGGTATTTAACATAACGTGAATGTAAAAGCAACTTCACAAGCACAATCGAAATATACAAAGTTATTGATAAGGATTTATTAGCCACAGTTTAGATTCTGATGTGCGCTTACGGTGTTGTATACGGTAATTTAGTCACGTCGAGTTTTGTTTCTACTTTACTATACGTATTGTCATTTATGTGTATCATATTTAGCACCCAGAATCTTTTGTGGCTCAAACATATTTGTGTTCGGCTGCTATTTTTATCACATTAATGTTTTTAAAACATTTGCCCACATGTAATGACGGGGAATGAAGCCGTCCAATCATAGCAGTGGGTGTTTACGTTCAGGTCTTCAATGCGGCCCGCCCCTTCAAACGAACAATTTCTCCAGAGAGCCACTAATCCATATTACAAAATAGCCTATAACTTATTGTTTTTGATGTTTTTGAATGTAAAAAACACGCGGACATCATAAGTAGGCAACAGTATAAAACAATAAAATCGACAAATTCACCGCCCCTTTAAATACAATCAGATCAAAACAATATACAGATTTTGAACAGCAGAATTTTTATTTTCATTTTAAAGGTGCAGTGTGTAACTTTCCGAAGGATCTATTGACAGACATGCAATATAGTATAATATAAATAACTATTTTCAGTGATGAATAAAGACCTTACATAATGAACTGTATTGTTTTTATTACATGAGCTGATCTACATACACCGGGTTTCCTTACATGGAAGTCGCCATATATATATTTTACAATGTTAATGCAGAGCTTTTGCCAAGCAGGAAGTGCGCTTCATGCTCCCGCTCTATAGGTGGCGCAGAGAGACCAACATCCATAGCCAACAGCCACCAAACGCCACCAGAAGAAGAGATCGCCTCAAACAGAAAGCAAGCTTCGTACTTTGGCATTCACTCTAAAAGTGTTGTAAATAGCGTTCAATTTCTTGCAAAAACTGATTGATTTGCTTCACAAGACGTTAATATGTCACACAAAGTTATGGGGGGATTACTTATGTATTGGATATATATGCTTTAGCTCTTAAAGTGTAGCTCTTAAAGTTGACTTGCATAATGGAGCACTGGGGTTTCTGCAAAATATCTTCTTTATTGTTCTACTAACATATTGGATGGTGTAAGTGTTATAAATAATCTTGATTTTGA
The DNA here is from genome assembly GCF_030506205.2 of Paramisgurnus dabryanus. Classification (NCBI taxonomy): domain Eukaryota; kingdom Metazoa; phylum Chordata; class Actinopteri; order Cypriniformes; family Cobitidae; genus Paramisgurnus; species Paramisgurnus dabryanus. The sequence goes on from NC_133351.1 coordinate 14,366,006, forward strand.
AAGTATGCTACCGCTTTCTTACAGTTTGTTGAACTTCGTTCAATTTTTTTCGTTGTTTTATTTAAATAGCCTACCCTTTACGATGTCAGTAATTACTGTGCTGTTAATTTCTGATACGGGAATGTTTGTTTGTTAGAAAAAATGCTACCTTATTAAAAGTATTGCTCTTGTGTTTTGTTTCACTAATGCTGTTTTTGCAGGACGCGTGACAGGCACGGCGCTTCCCGCTTGCACTGTTCTGTAGTTTTTTAAAAGTTTATTAATTCTAAACGTGTCACATGTCCATATTGCACGAAAAAAAGGCACTACACTGCCTTGGGTCCGCAGCAACACATCCGCCACATAATAAAACTGTAGACAACCAGACACACACGCATACACACACACACACACACACACACACACACACACACACAGAGATTCCTGCCTTTATTAAAAGAGAAAAATATGTTTATCCCCTCCTTTCGAAGCTTCGAATATTCTAATTGATTTCTACTAGAGCTTTGAAGCTCAAAAAATGGTATTCGGAACAGCCCTAATCTACACATAGCACCTATAAGGGCGGATTTGACCTTTAAAATCTTGAGATAAAAGGTTTACGTTTGAGGGTTACTGGTTTAATATAACTGCTTTAAAGCAGTGGCCTATGTATGTCCTAATATCCAAACTGCATCCACACAAAGCATCCTAAAAGGAAACACATTATGTCATTGCAGTAGTTAGAATGAGTAATCTGGGATTTCCACCCAAAGCCATTTGGCACAAAGCAGATTGACTATCATAACAAAGACACCATCTGTATATGAAGCTAATGAATCTCAGAGGTACTGTACAAAATATTGAAGATATAATTAAATGCAAGACGTAACTGGTCCGAGTTATTGTGCAAGTCTATTATTATTGCTAAGGGTTACAAGACTCCAAACACCCTGGTCTGAATATTAAACTTTGGTGTGTATGCCGCACTATTTGTCCTATGGACAATAATTACGTATACCTGTTTCAACTTAAGCAAATAATTAACCACCTAGCAACAACCTAGTTACATCCAGAACACCGTAGAAACCATGCACAACTATGTTTTTGTAGTTTTGCAGTGACAAGCAGCATTTAATTTTTTTTGTTCAGTATAGCACAAGCAAGACAATCCACATCCTTTCTGTATTAAAGAATAAACAGAAAAAAACTTTGAAGCATTGCCCTGGTGGTCAGGTTACAGAGTACAGCATGCAACCACTAAACACTCTAACATGTTCATTTGTCTTAGTCTCTCTGCCTTTTTATGCAACTGGTGGAGACCATTTCTCAAAACTGATGCACTTCTGGATCAGAACCAGCCTGATAAATCCAGGTCAGCAGGTGTTTCAGTAAACTGGGTGATACTGGAGGCAATCAGAGTGATCCAAGCAGCAAAGCATGGTTAGCAGAGCACTCAAGTTATCAGAAGTTAACATGACCACGTAAGGCTAAAACACGTTAATAGCGATTATGCTAAGGGTTCCCAGATAAAAGGTAAAAAAGCAGATTGTTCATCTGTCAATCTACCCAGTGCCACCACCTATCCAAAAGGGTTCTCCAGGAAAACATTACGACAAGTACAAGCATGTATCAGATGTAAAAAACAGCTGAAGAACTAGAAGATGGGTAAATCATACAATAATATAAAAACATGAAAACCATATGGGTAACACTTTAATTGGGGTGTTCATAAGACTGACACGTGCCATGAACATAAAGGAGATTTTATGCACGTTTATGACAATTTTGAATAAAAAGATTACATTGTATGAAATGTCTTTGTTATGACAACTTGACATTAACCAATACATCATAACTTGTCATGACAACTTGACATTACCAAGACAACATAACTGACCACTTTTTACCAGTGATATAAATTTAAATTGTCATTAAAATGTCATTAAGTGTTAATACTCTGTCATATAGTTTTATAACAGCGTCATGAATATTTTTCTTGACCTCAACTATATATATATATATATATAGGTAGGTAGTTTCTTAAATTTGATAATTATTCTGCTATGTCATGTTTATGACAGATTTATGACAAGTTATGATGTACTGGTTTATGTCAAGTTGTCATAACAAAGACATTTCAAACAATGTAATATTTTTATTCAAAATGACATAATTGAGGAAATGACAGTTGTCAAATGTGCATAAAATCTCCTTCATGTTCATGACACGTGTCATGTCATGATTATAACGGCGTCATTATCAGTCTTATGATCACCCCTTCAAGTAAAGTATTACCACCATGTGAAACCAATTACCTCAATCAGTTTAAGAGGAAAAACAATAGGGCTGGGTGCTGTGAATACAATTGTAGTTAAATTTAGATATGCCTCTGGAAAAAAAATGCAGATAATTTGTGGCACAGAAAAATATAATACGGCCTGAAATGCATCAGGAAATGAGTGCTGGTGATGAGTTAGTGTGAATGACCTCTGGCATGTTTCTACCAGCAATGGCTGGTTTTATTAAGTGCCTGATCCATGCCCTTTAAGGGGCATTTTGCTTCATAATTTGGCAACAAACACAATGACATCACACTTTTCTCGTACTGTACTCTCACTCTCAACTGAGACCTAAATAAAACGTTTTGTTGCTTCCAGAGGAAACATTCACAGTGTTTACTAGTGATGAGCCACACTACCTAGAAAATAGATTGTGAGGTCAATTACCAGTCCCTATTTACACTATTAAAAAAAGGTTTAAAACTGTACCCTTTCTGTGGCTGGGGTGGTACCCTTAGGTTCTGTTTTGTACCTTTACAGTTACAATGGAACTTTTGGGTACATGTGTCTTAATTATCTATTGTGTACATTTGAAACATACAGTTACTGTTTTGTACCCCAAAACTGAACTGGTACAAAATATTTCCTAAAATGTACACAATAGGTCTCTAGGGGTATAATATTGTACCCCAAAAGGTACAACATTTCAATGTGTTGTTTACCTATAAAGGTACAAAAACACCACCCCAGTGTGAGTTTTGTACCTTTTTATGACAGTCTAGATGTTTTTGAATGTATGATTATCTTATTTATTTATCTTACTTAAACATCACATAAAACCAGAAACCTGAAACCAGCCTTCTAAAAACCAAATAGACAGCTAGCCATTCAGGCAACACACCACCTAGTCAATGCTAAAAATCCATTTCACTTTATTTATTATGACTCAACTTGTATACTTAAATGTTCTGATTTCTTTATATGAATTCAATATTTGGCTTGATGGCTACATCTAGTAGAAATTTGTGTCAATAGCCCACTTTCAAATCCCCTTAGTGATAAAAATGCTGATGTGTCAAATACTTATTTTCCCGCTGTAAATACGTCCGTAAAAATCTAATTCAAGACAAGGAATCAGCATTGAAAGGTGGATTTAATAATTTATTTAAAATTGTGAGACAAATGTAAATTTAAAATGGGCATGTCACACACGGTATAGGGTGGTAGACCCTGCAAATTATTAATGTGAAAGGAGATCTTTGTGTTGAACTTGGCACAATATGTCGGCCAAGTGAACAAAAAGCCAGTGACATGGCAGCCTGTAAAGGAAAGTGACTTAATTCCTCTGAAACTCACAAGGGAACAGATTTCGATGACATCACAAAGACACAGTATTAGTATATTGTAATTTAACACTGACAACTGAATTACTTGTTATTAAAACCAACCAACAAGTTGGCAACAAAATCAAAACGAGGACACGGTCTGTTAAAATAAAAAGTGTCTTTTAACCAATTTAATTACTATTTGTTTATAGCACAAAGCTATTAAATGGCTTAAACACTTCTTCATTTTGGTGCTTGACAGCCATAGACTTCATTTTCTTTCATTACATTGATGTTAGTAGCCAGGATATAACTTTTGTGTCACCAGTACATAGTAATAATAAAAGTATAAAAAGGACAGGATTTTTTTTAAGCTGTCTTGAAGCGCATAGCCAAACTATGTACATGCATGAATAAAAATTGCCATACTATATATAGTCTGGCAACAATGAACATTAATATTATCATCATTCACTAGATCTTTAACCCACTCATGACACCACCCACTAACCCCACCACAAAATACCACGTCATCCCTTCTCATCATTAGATGAAAAAACACCTGGTGCTGCAATCCAGCTAATAATCCCAGATCTGACAAGACAGTAGATTAGTGCATCCACATCTCTCTCATGCTATGGGACCTGATGGGTAATCCCTGCAGGATGGAGAGCCGGTGGCTAAGTAGGGTTAGAGGTGAATGCGTGGATTAACTGAAAATTGAGCCAGCCGTCAATCCCAACGTCCAACTAATTGAAAATGTTTATGTCTGAGTCAGAATAGAATAAAGTATTGTGAGGCAGCAATAATCTCCTGACATTGAGCTTGTCTATAAACAGCTTTATGGATGAATGTGTTAATAAAGCAAATATGAGTAAAGGATTTGAAAGATTACCAAACACCTGTTTAGAGGTAGATATGGAGAACAGATGAGAAGATTGTCCATTACTATCATACATATTCACTGGTGCTTTGAAGGTGCTGTGTCATGGCAATGGCCATCATCTAACTAAATGAATAGTTCCAGTAGTCATCTTTCTTAATAAAATTGAGATGTAATTTAATAAATGTACTGCAGAGCGTGAAACGAAGATGTTTGAGTACAATTTAAAGATTTTCTGCTTGATAACAACTGGCAGCTACTGAGATTTCAGTTCCCCGATTCGTCATTCGGAAATTGCTTTATAATTAAACAGGCATCATAAAAAATCACAGGGCTCTAATATAATTTAACTTACTCAACCTTTTTTAAATGTATATGCTGTATGTCTAACCCGAACCAAGAAGTGACATCAATTTGTCACTGGGACAGTATCCTTTAAAATGTCCTAATATGTACCATTTAGGAACAGATGTGCATATATTGGGTACCAATATGGATCTTTTAAGTATTAAATGCACTCTGGTCCCAGTATGTACTTCAGAGGTACAAATATGATCTCTTTAGATACAAAGGCGTACTTTTTGTAAAGGTACCACCCCAGTGACGGCTATAGGGACCATTTTTGACCATTTTTTCTGAGAGTGTACCTTGGTAACGGAGTTTGAGAGCAATTTTGTCAGTAATTGGCACTAATTTGGACAACATTAAATCATGATTTTCAGCTGTTTAAATATGCTGTTTTTTCTGTGTTTTCAAAGCTTTGATTGTGTTTAAGGTGTGCAAAAATTTAAATTTTCACACAATTTACTTAAGAAATATATATATATAAAAAAAATATTGCTTGGCATTAAACTTTGAACTTTATTATTTTGCAGGTATTATTTATGCTCTAACAGCAACATTACACACTAAGTTTGAAATATGGGATCACAAAAAAACGGCCCCTTTAAGACAGCAAATAATACATTTTAAAATATCTTCACAGAAAACATTTTGACTACACAGTTTTTTCTATATTTAACCTCCTAAAACCTGTTTCCACATACGTGGACATCATATTTTTTTGTTGTTTGCACCATAATACTTCTGTGTAACTGTAACCTGTTGTACACAAACGTGGACAATTACACTGCTTCATGTTTAAAGAAAAATATTTGGTTATTTATTGGTTCTTCCTAACCCTGGAAGAAATCTAAATGTCAAGCCAAACTAAAGCTCGGGTTTTAGGAGGTTAATACTTAGTGAGCTCACAATCTCTACTTTAGTCCAATCTAGTTGTAATTTGGCCATTTCCAGTTTTTATTTTATTATCTTTCAGGCAAATTAGTTCTTGGCCAACAGTTTAGAAAAAAATCTGGAAAAGGGGAAAAGCAGCTCACACTGATAGAGCACCGTGATAGCACGACGGCTCTCACACACTCAAGAGCGCAGCACTTGAAGTAATTGCCGGCCATTTTCACAATCAGTCTTCTCTTATCACCATTCTATCCCAGCCTGCATTGCCTACACATTCATCAGTCTACACTCCTCAGAGGTTTCATTCTAAAAACAATCAGCCTTCAGGTTTTAGCTGGCTTCGACACACCACTCATTCTGGCAACCGATTGCACTGGGACCATTTTTTAGGCATTATTTTTTTCCTACAAAAAGTGAAGCTTAACAATCAGTCTTTTGGATACTGAAGAGAGAAACATAATATCTAGAACTACTGTGCAACATCTAGTCCGAGATTTTTGCTTTGATAAGCAGAGCTAATCTTTCATGTCCTAATAGCCGTAAAAGATCCATGAATCAGATTACGCCAAAAAGATTTGAAATACACTGAATATCCCTTAATCTGAGTCGCAAAATTCGGAAACAATGATGTATTGCTCTACAGCAGCTTTACATGAAAGACAAAGGAAAGAAACAACAAAAAATTATTAAAGGTGACATAGAATGATTGAACGGGGTATTTATCCTTGTTCTGTGATGTGACATGTAAACAAAAATGTTTTTGTTTGGGTCTATAATGCCTTAGAGGCTTCCAAAAAACCTCTCTCAGATAGCTCTATTAGGGTGGGGGATTTTAAACAAATGGTTTTGCACCTATTTGGCTCCCCCTACTGGCTTAACTTGCAATCTCATTACTGATTGGTTGACTTTGCTGCAACTCAAAAAATGTAGCCAATTATTTTAAAGTGGAGGGGCAGTGAGATGCCTGTGATGTCATAAGCATCAGTTTTTCAGATTGGGCCGTTTTCTGGCTGACATTTCTAAAAGAGGAATTTCTATGAGACTGAGATGTTTAGCATGTCTAGCACTTTTTGTATGTTTGTGAATGCGGGTAGACTACCATTATTCAACAAAGACAAGGTAAAAATGGTTTTCATTCTCTGTCCCCTTTAAATATGTAAGTATATAGAGTAGAACAAAGTATTGTATTTTTAAAGTTTGTGTGCTATAATCTTGAACGGCAAAACTCATATTTATCGAGACTGTTCACATCATCATCATCATCAAAAAGCCTCAAAGACAAACCCCTCCTGAGGGTCTCAACTAAGAACAAGCATGCTGAAAGGACAGAGGAATTAAACCTTGTGGTTTTCTTTAAGCATAGCCATTCCAAGTTGGCACAAGAATGCACCCAGAGATCCATTTTCTAACATCTGTGGACTTTTCCATGCAGTAAGACAGGGAAGAGGGAAAACTAAAGGTCAACTCTCTGGATACGCTCAGCTTGCATTCAAAGAGTGATGAAATAGTGCAGACAAGTTCATGCATCTTTTACCATTCATCGCCATGGAGTTTAATTGTGATGAACATGAATGCACAAATAAATGCAAGGCAGTAACATTGACACTAAATGTTTTATGGTACTGTATAAAGAAAATACACAGCCTGATCTCACAGGAACACCAGCCTGAGCTCTCAAGAATTCGTACGTATTTTACGACTTGGCTGATTCGTACGAATTTGTACGAAGCGAATCATGAAAAAATACAATAATGAAACCCCAACGTTACACGGGTGAAAGCAATTCATACAAAAGCATACAAATGTAGACGTACAAATTAATACAAATTAGCCACCTCTTAAAATACGCATGACGTTACAAATTCGTAACTATTTTGCAAGGTGCCTTATTGGTATGATTTCATACAATGTGATTCATACCAACCCTTTAAATCCAATTCGATCTGGGGAAAAACAGATTGTACTAAAACATTTGAATGAGATCGTACCAATGCATGAATTACAAATTTACAAAAAAGTAAAAAAAATTCATGAGTTTATTGTTTATTCAGAAAGCTGTCTTTGAGGCTGCTTTAACAGTCGGATAGATTCAGGGACTCGTGTCAGATTTTTTGTCGGGATGCAGTTAAGAGGCAGTGTCGAGTGACTAAGCTTCATCGCTCTGTGTTCCTCAAACCCTGAGGATCTGTTCCAAGCTGTTAATTAGCAAAGCTTGTGGTAATTACAGAAGACATGGGGGAGGAGATCAGGTCATGCTTGCAGAACTACAGTACCTACACCATGGAAGGAGATTTATGCTCGGTTCAAATGTACTGTTAATGTTCTAAATGTGATTCTCTTTTACAAGCATATGGTGAACCACAACACTGTGCACTTTATTAGACTGCACGTGCTGTTTGTTTAGCCAGCGTACACCCAAAAGTGGTAACACCTATTTCCTGTTTGATATGTTTTTCTTTCCCCATCACTCACAGATGTGCACAAAATGAAATGCTTGGCTAGAAGCAATCTTGTGCTTGTAGAAAATTCAAGTCTCAGGCACTTAGACCAAAACATGTGAAGGGATGTGGGCCATCATAGTGTGCCAAACAAGGTAGCAAAGAAAGTGCAAAGAGAAGTTAGAGGCTGGAATTAAAGGTGCACTCATATCATACCAAACCCAACCGTGCCCGAGTGCGTTTGTACCCCTTACCTACTTCCCAAGAAGCACACACTCACACTGTACTTTGACGATCCGAGCCCAGGCACGCTTTCTGTATTAGGATGTGAGTGACTGTTTTGAAGAAAACTAAGTGAATCGCTCTCTTAACACTGGAACCTATTGTAATGTTAAGTCTGTGTTTTTTTATTCGTCGTTTGGTGCTCCATGACACACTGCCCTCTCATGCTGCGTTCACACCAGCCATGGTAAAGGCATCAAGCGAGAGTGATTTCAATGTTAAAGGTGCTCTAAGCGAATTGATGCGTTTTAGACCATAAAACATTTTTTGTTACATACAGCAAACATCTCCTCACTATCTGCTTGCTGCCTGTCCGCTGATCAAACTGTAAAAAACGCGATCTCTGTAGACAGCACAGGCTTCACAAACGGCAATAACGCCACAGTGGCCAAACCTACAAACAGAAACCATAACAAAGTATTCCAGCCAATAAACGACAAGAAGGATTTGGGGGTGGGGGTTGGGCGCGTTCATGAAAGCACGGAAGGGAGGGGGAGGGGAGTTAACTACGCTCCGTCTGTTTGAAAACAATTCAAACGTCAACAGAAACTAACGTCTCGCAGATTCGCTTAGAACGCCTTTAAGTCAATGTGAAGACGTGTTGACGCACGTCTGGAGGTCTCGCGGCGCGAATGAGGCATTTAGTGCGACACGGTAGACCCAATTCTAGTTCACGCAAATGGCACAAATTGAGCGTTGCCGCGGCAAACGCGCAGGTTGAAACATTGGAACTTTGGCAGAAAAACGCGCTGCGTTAATCAATCAGGAGCTTGCACTAGTAGTGACGTGATTACAGGAAGTGAGCAGAAGCGCAGAAGCCCATCCCATGACCCAAATTTCTGCGTGAATGTCTCGATGACTAGAATTTCACGTGCGAATGAAGCGAGTAAACTCAAAATGTTCAAGCGGAAAACTAGACGCGGTAGACGCGAATTTGACGCCTCAAACGCGGCTGGTGTTAACCCACGGTCACACTGCTTAGACAATCTGTCGCGTGTGCAGCTCACATTCATGTAACCCTGCTGCATGCATTAGAAGGTTTTTACGAAGGCAGATGAACTTAAGTGGTCACGCAATTGATGTCTCTCCTTTCTTAACGTCGCTCTGGTGCGATTTGTGATCACACTGCGCGTTCTACGCCTGAGCCCAATTGAACTGCGCCCGAGCCCTCCTCTGAAAGCTGGCCAGGCCTGCAAAAGCCGTGTGCTGGACCGTGCGCATATGTTCCCGTTGACGTAAAAACCAGACTATATTCCGGGCTTTAATGTTCTCTGTTTCTGATATCAAAAATTCAAGGATTTTAACAAAATCCAGCAAAAGGTCTGTTTAGACTAAAAAGGCAGTTCTGGAAATTGAACTCACAATTCAAAAGCCATTATGCAATTTATAGCCTCTAATTCTTTGCGTCCCGAATGTTACGGATTTTCACACAGTGCATCTCTATTTTTGGTCATCTGGCATTTTTTCAACAGTTTTTGTAATTTTTAAAAGCCTCCATGCAGTTTACTAGTCAGAATAACAAACAACAGCACATGCTATCTATAAATGACCCGCGTGAACTTGTGGAGGTGTAAAATGTTTCAACCATGCAGGTGGACTGGTGTTTCCCACAATGCTTTTACGTTTCTACATCTAGTAACAAAGTTATTTTAGCACAGAAACCATTGAACACCTCAAATGAACCACAGACCTCAGAGACCTCAGAGACCTCAGAACAGTGAATGTGTGCCAACACCTTTGCTTACAACCAGCCTACATCTATGAGGGCATCTGATCATGGTTTCACAGATTATAAAAGTTATAAGATAAAAAACTATATGGATTATAAAAACTATTTATCATCAATGGTCATATGAATACCACATCACACATCATCAACCACGATGGGTTAAATTAGCATACTGTAATAACGTCGAAGCTTTAATACCTCTTAAAATTTGCCCTCTCCATAAGCCAAATGAGGAAAGTAAAAAGCCTTGAGAGAGTAACAGATAAAGAAGAAAAAAGCTGGGAAAGACAATTAAATGCAAATCAAGGGCATTTGAAATGAAAGATAAAGTAATTGAGTGAGCCTAAAAAACCTAAAAGCTCAAACAGCTAAAGGTCATTCAATAAAAGAGGCTGCTCGCCAATTAAAACACAATCTCCTGTGGGACGGAAAAGCTTTTTGGCTCCTTAATTGATCTTTTGCTTATTCGTAAACAAGGAAAACATCATACTAAGTAATATACAATCCTGAGGGAAAACAGGGCTATCGTGTTAAAATAAAAGAAGTAGAGAGAGCGGAGGAGATCTGGAGTGTTTTTGTTTTATATGTTAACAAGACTGAGAAAGACTAGAATGTGCAGAAGATGGTGTGGCCTTGAACAGACAGTGAGACAGAAGAAGCCCAATAAGGTTGGGCGAGGAGTGGAGAAAGGTTTTAATCTTTTTTAAGGGGGCACCAGAGGTTGGAGAGATAACCAAAGGGAAAAACTCCTTATCAAGCGAGTTTACAATGAACCACATAGTTTAAGTTTCAAAGCATTGTGCTATCACAGGTACATGTGTGAAAGTTGATGTGTGCTTTAGCTGGACACTCTCTGTGTATTTCTTTCTGTCTGTATGTTTGGGAATGTTTGTCCACTGCATGTTTGGCAGCTGTGTGTGACTGGACGGGTGCCAACTGGAATGGGGTGAACAAGAGGGAAGGCACCTAAGGAACACTGGAAGGAACTGTTTGCCACAAGCGGAAAGGGGACATACAAGGCTGATGTGGTTTATGCTTACATGATGAAATACGTAATCCAAAGGTGTTACGCTGTGCCTTTAATAAAAGCTCAAATGTATTGGTGGTCGCCAAGTCTTGATTTAAGCTAAAATACAGTATATTTACATTTATGCATTTGACAGATGTAACACAATGCTTAACCAACTTTGCTACATGAACACTACAATATAATTTACTAATACAGGGTTCCCACACCTTAGTTAACTTCAAAATCAAGGACCTTTCAAGGACTTTCCAGTTCCAACACTGTCAAATTCAAGGACTAAATGTGGGGACACATTTCAAGTGAGAGCAAGGTTACATCGTGTTACCTTTTAAGATACATTGTTACAGTTCCCTTTTGGGGGAACACGCGCTGCATCACTGCGGTGACACTTTGGGGACGCCTCCAGGGTTAAGTGAGTCTGAATTTGTATATCAAATTCAACCAATGGTGAGACTTAACGACAAGGTGACACAGGAGCCAGAAAGTATATTGCTATCTGAAATATAGCCAAAGATGGTGTTACAGGGACCCAGGAAGTATGGCAAGGGAGACACAGTGTCTCGTTTCCTTCTCAGGGAACAACAGTTACATACGTAACCAGAGACGTTTTCATGTGTCAAACACAACTATGCAAAAAAGCATGTATATGGAGTAATATGGATTATCCAGAAATCTTTTTGCATAAAAGAGATTCAAGCACTTTCAAGGACCTGTCTCTAGCTATGCATATTTACAAAAACTTCCCAGGGCTTTGATTTTTTCCCCCAGATTCACAAACTTTCAAGGATTTCAAGGATCTGTGGGAACCCTGTAATATTATGACATTAAAACACAAACATAAGGCAGAAATGGAAATGGTAATTTGCGTTCACACCAGACGCGGAATAGGTGACAAGCGTGAGTGTTTTATATGTTAAGTATATGCAAAGACACAAATAGACATCCTGCGGTGCAGAACACGTGGAAGGCACGGTGCGGATGGGGCATTCTGCGCAAATTGAGCGTTGCCACGGGAAACCTGTAAGTTGAAAAATCTGAACTTTGGCAGATATTCGCATTAACCAATCAGGAGCTTGTTTCTAGTAGTGACATTATTACAGGAAGGAACCGGAGCCGCAGAAGCCCCTCCCATGACGCGAATTTTCGCATAAATGTCTCGAATTACTAGAATTTCACATGCAAACGAAACAAGTAAACTCAAAATGTTCAAGCGTCCAACTACGGTGGCACGCTTTTGCCACCTCTATTGCGTCTGGTGTAAAGTATTGATTCGGATGTACTTTTGAAAGTAACGTGACGAATTACTGTTGATCCGTGATCCATATGGAAAGGACGCATGTGTCCCGCGGAGTACGTAGAGTTAAAGGTGGCGGGGTATACTTTCACTTTGCGTGTCTGTCTCGCTGGCGCACGTGTCTGCATAGTGAGCCGCGTACTCGCGCAGCGCGCATTAAAGTCAATGAGTTCAGTATGAAAGCGCAGATATCTTAGCCTATACTACTGCAAAGGGCTTTTTTAGCCATGCTCTTATAAAACAATACTAACGCATTTGAGAAGAAACACGACAAAGATTTGCATGTGAAAAGTGTACATCTAGAAAAGAGATACAGAGCTACTTCAAACTATAACTGTCACATTAATAATCTGATTTCTATTAAATAGTATTAAGTCTGACTGCATATTTATAGATATATTCATAGATGTAGAATAATGAGAGACAAGAGTAAGGCACCATCTTTGTAAAACTGCTTTTAAAAAAACATAAGTTAAGTACTAACTCTGGGATTTAAAATATTTCTAATAGCTAATAAATGAATGGCAAAAACACAACTATTACAACACTGCTTATTCAATGTACAATAAACAAATGATAATACAAATAATAATAATAATGCTACTAAATTTTGAACAAAAATGTAATTCAAAATAGTCTTGTATCGTGATGCGCATCGTATCGGGATACGTATCGTATCGGGATACGTATCGTATCGGGGAATTGTTGGCAATACACAGCCCTAGTGTAAACGCACACTAATGGTGCATTCCCACCAGCCGCGGTAGAGGCGGACAAAACGCGCTATTCGCGCGTAGTTGGACGCTTGAACATTTGAGTTCACTCGCTTCATTTGCGAGTGAAAGCCGCGCATGAAATTCTAGTCATTCGAGACATTCATGTGGAAATTCACGTTATGGAAGGGGCTTCTGCCACTCCGCTGAGACTCCACCACTCCGCTCGCTTCCTGTAATCACGTCACAACTACAGCAAGGTCCTGATTGGTTAACGCAGCGAGGAGATCTGGGAAGTTCAGAATTTTCAACTCACGCTTTTCCCGCGGCAACGGTCAATTCGCGCAGGAGGCCTAATCGTGTCTTTGCATTGACTTAACATGTAAATCACTCGAGCTTGCCACGTCTACCGCGTCTGGTGTATACCCTGCATAAGAGTAGAAAGGCAAACAGTTTTAGACATTTAATCATATCGTCCATTTACGATAGGAGTCAATGTGGCTGCTGAGGGAACTTTATAAAGGATTTTGACACGGAATAAAATATAAAAAGTAGGGATAAAATAGAGACAATGGGTGTGTCCCTATGATTGCTAAGCAGATGTAAAGAGGGGCTGTTAAAGAGATTGAAGTATAAATCAGGGGAAGAATAGGCAGAGATTATGACTGATGTCATTGTTTTCCAGCTTTGGCCAGCATCAAGATGAAAATCGAGGATATAAAGGTTGCCCAAGGGAAGGGGTCAGTCATGCAGGGTTTAGAGAAACCCAACGTAAAGAACAGGGCAGTGTGCCAGAATTTATGTAAGCTTGAACATACCACTGATTTCAGACTGCAACAAGATAGTGGGCGCATCAGAGATTGCAATACTGTTCATCCAAAATAGACTGTGACTGACTGCTGTCACATATGTTTTTATTGCCATTATTTATTGTCATGAGTATTTATAAAGGGATGGCTGATTTATAATGAGAAGGCTGTATTAAAATAGGTTTCTGTCATTATCAATGTTTTGTAAAATAAACTGCATAATATATTTTATTGATTTGTGTGAAGGAAACCCAGCTGAAAACAGAAGAACATCCAGGGCTACATGTTAATGTATAGAGGCGTATGTGAGTGGATTTGAAGATATCTCCGCTGCTAAATTTAGCCTGGTGGTCATACACTTCCACACATGTGGGTCGACAATAGATGAATAGTGTTACCGGAAGGCAGGGTTAAAGAAACAGAGAGCAAGCCCATGTTTTTCTACTTGGCATATAAATAATCCAGATACACCCTAATACACAAAGATGTTGTATGTGGGGAGTGGGGACACTGGGGCATAAAGTCATGATGAGGATCAAGCCGACACAAACTAAAGGAAAAATTTTTGTCTGTTGTCCTTTAGGAAAAAAGCCCTTACATAATTTAATCTGCTTATGCAACATATGCGAGGCACAGCATCCTTTCCCTGCTCTCCTCTCCAGCTCCTCTGAGAGGTGACCTCCTCTAAACACGTCACGCATGTAAAAAAAAAACACAATCTATGTGAATGACAGAGAAGCTCTGTGGGTCAGTCCGAGAAAATATAATAAGTGTTATGGTCTAACACATACCACCCATCACGTACCCAAATGTGCGCACGTAAACACACAGTCACGGTTGTCATATTTATACATAAATATGTGAAATGCTTTTGTTATGTTTTCGAATAAAATTCAGATTTGCAAAGATGCAAAGTTACATTCATGCAAAAAAATGGTAACCATACAGTAGTTTCTGCCGTTGTGACTATAGGCAGAAAAATGAATAGTAAAAATAAATCATGTAATGATGTAAAGAACAGGGCAGTGTTCTTTACATCATAACTATAACCAAAGTCTTTTTAAGGAAGTTGTGTCACTGCGCCGCCCATGTTTTCAAAGCAAGACCTGTCAGATACTGCGAATGCGCAGTCTCTCCCCACTTTTGCGCTCCCATGTCTAGTCTACACACACATAAACACACACACGATAGGCTTATGTTGAGTAAATAAACACACACTATGCCATTTTCTAAAATTACCTGTTTTAAGAGATCAGGGGTAATGCTACCAAAACATGAATATGCCTCTTCACGCCTACTAACATGCTTTAAAATCCTGCATTTCTTTCACGCAAACACACACGCACACACACAGGGCTATCCATATCTATGTGTATGTGTGTTTATGGGAGTAGGGCTCCAGGACTGACGTGGGAACAGGACAGAGGGGGATGCAGATTTCCCACACTGTCTGCACTAAACTACAGCAACCCGGATGGCTTTAAAACCCGCATGGAGCATGTGGTTCAGTGCATGAGCTCTATGCAAATATATAAACCACGTCAAATACCACGGGTCACAGACAGTGTGCCAGGCCAAATCTGAGCACATGCATCTCAGTATGTGCCTAAAAATCCCTCTTGTGTGTTTTATTGTGTTCTTTTACATTATCAGCAATCTGAATTAATCCAGTTTTTATAACTGTCTTCTCCTGAATGATTCCTGTCAATACACCAAACAGGTTGATAGGAGAGGTTCCTTTACACAGATGTAATTTTTCTTAGTACATTTGATGGGGAAATAAAATAAAGATGCTACTGTAAAGTCTTACCACATCATATCATACAAACTTAACATTAGCAAATGCATTAACATGAACAAGTAGTTCAAACTCTTCTGTAGTTAGTGTACGAAGACCGACGGAAAATTAAGTTACGATTTTCTAGGTCAATATGGCTAGGAATATAGTCCCCTTGGTTACTTTCAATAGCAGAGGACTACTTTCAGGCACCGTGTAATATCACTGCGCCTCCTGCAGCCATGTTACGGCAGCAAAGTCCTTGATTATTACGGCAGAATGAGAGTATAGTTCCTAGCCATATCTGCCTAGAAAATCACAACTTTTCATTTTCTGTTAGTTTTAGTACACGATGTAACTACAGAAGAGTCGAGTTTTAAATAGGAAAATATTGAAACTCTTTGGTTATTTTTGAGCGCGATGCTAATGGTCTAATCAGATTCAATGGATTACGCTAAGCTATGCTAAAAGTGGTACCGCCAGACCCGGAGATCAGCTGAATAGACTCCAAAACAGTAAAAATCCAATGTTTAACCCTAGGGAAGCTAGAAAATGAGCCTATTGTTTAAAAAAAGTGAAGTGCGCCTTTAACAAGCACAACCCTATTGTAAAGTGTTACCAAAACCACACAGACAATTTTACTGTAAAAAGCTAAATGATTTTTGGTCTAATTATTTACAAGAACAATACATACAATATATAGTATCTATTAAAAGTTAAACATACAAGTTTTGTACCTAAAAATTAAAATGCTGCAAATGTACACCCCCAGAATCACTGTGGTATGGATCACATTTATTTTATACTTAATACTGTGTGATTTAAGTAGCATCACCCATCACCCCTTCCTTTCGAAACACATACAGTAGACAAGCTACGGTAGCCACTACAGGCCAAACACGTCTCAGACAGCACACTGACGAAACGTCCTCTGTAGACCATTTTTCCGTTTAGGGCTACTGTAGAAATACCCATTTGGCAGTAGAAAATGGTGACTTCCATGTAAGGTGACCCACGGTGTATTTAGATAAAAATGGCTCATTCTAAGGTAATAAAAACAATGCAGTTCATTATCTAAGATCTTTATACACAACTGAAAACATAGTTATGTATATTACATTGTATTTCTGCACTGCACCTTTAAATGTTTTTTTTTTTTTGTACACCCAAAGGATGCTCCAATCACATCCAATAAGGTAAGTCGACAATACCTCCTTAGTCTGAAGAGCTTCTTACCGAGCCAATTTAAAACAACATCCAATTGTGACTGTTTGTCCTGATGATTATGGTCTCAGCGTGAGGTCATCACCGGACCATATCGACCAGAGATGACTGCAGCTGCGAGGATGTGTGATTGGTTAACAAGCCATTGTCTCTATAGTCCCAGCCAGATAAGTATCAAAACAAGATAACAAGCACATAGGCCAATGTGTGAAGGCTTAAGTGGATTGAGTTTGTTCTTTCGGGACTATTGTGGATTGATGTTATCTGAAGAGAATAATTGACAGTCTAATGAATTTTAAAGTGGCCAAATAATAGAAATAAAGTGCTCTCCTGGTGGTTTTGTTATATAGCACCACAGACTATTTTCACAGCAGTACCACAGCTTTTGGGCATGTATTCACTTACACACCGAAACATTTAATTTGAAAGACATAATTTACTTCAGTCTCTAAGAATCTTATCATAATTGAAAAAGCTTTTCATAAACGATAAAACCATAAGTGGCTAATAGGTAAGAACACCTTGTGTGACATACAATTTTTACAGTCAATTGACTTTTACTTGACTTTTAGCCCCACCCACCATGAAATCTCATTGGTCCATTAAAAGAAAGAACACTCCACACAAGCATTTTACTGCAAAAAACTGTAAATGATTTTTGGTCTTATTATTTACAAGGACAATACATACAGTCCCCTGCTATTGAAAGATACTAAAGGGACTATTTTCGGCTGCTGCGTAATATCATTGCGCCTCCTGCAGCCATGTTACGGCAGCAAAGTCCTTGATTATTACGCCAGAATGAGAGTATAGTTCCCAGCCATATCTGCCTAGAAAATCACAACTTTTAATTTGCCGTCAGTCTTAGAACACGATGTAACTACGAATGAGTCAAGTTTTAAAGTGGAAAAATACCAACCTTTGACCAACCTTTAATGTGTAAGCATATTTTCTGGGTGTCCTAAACTCTTCAGCTAACAAACTTCTCCAGACCCATTATGTCTCATCTTTCAGTTAACCCTACACTTGACCTCAGTTCCTTTAACAAATTGCTTCCCTGTGTAGTACTCTTCACTTTCTAAGCCTGGAGAGTGGCTTCATTGTGCTAAACAAATAACTATCTGGCTCTATAAGACTACCAACACAAAAAAACTACACCTTATTTTGGCCAAAACTACCCAATTTGGCAGAAAGAGGCTTGTTCGACCAACATTTTAAGCAACACAGTTCATGTTTGTAAATATGAGGCATCAATGTAATTTTAATTGATATTTCTAAAAAAAATAAGGGTACATTTTCAGAAATAAGGGTACAAAAGCAATTGGGGCGGTACCTTTTCAAAAAGTACACTTTTGTACCTAAATGGTACATATTAGCACATTTTTAAAAGGTACCATCACAATGACAGTTTTTGACATGAGCCTTATATTGTTTACTTGCTATTAAATCTCTAAAAAAAATGAAATCTCTCTCCAGATGTAATGCTGCTTGATCTTTGCAAATGCAGGTTTCCCACACCTTCGGGTGTTTTCACATCTGTAATTCGGTTCATATGGTCCGGACCAAAAGCAAAAAATGATACATTGTAACTTTTTTAGAAGTTTTGGTTCCTTTTCACACCACACTGAGTGCTCTGATCCGCACCAGTTGAAACGAACAAAAATTCTGTCATGTGATAAGATCCACATCACTCATTCGCCACATGTATTTGAACGCATTTCTTAAACTGCTTCTTGATTGGTCAGAATCAACTTGCGCAAAATTCCAACGGAACCATGGAAGTAAACAAAAAGAAGGAAAATACAGCAGACACCATGGACAGATGGCTGCACGCTGTAATTATGTCTCCATGGTTGTTATACATGGTTTGTATACAGCACTCTAGACAAACCGTTAATTTTCAGAATGAACGGATGCGGCTTGAAAACAACGTTTTAATGAGGTAAAAATGGCGAAGACACAAAATTTCTGAGGCTCCGCCCGCACCTCCTCGCAACTCCAGGTATGTCCACGATCTGTCATTGTGCTAATATTGCTAATAAAAAACTGTCAACAAACACTTCCTCATCCGATAATGCACTGCGCAGCTGACTACGGCAGCTGGCTTAGTCCAAAATGCGCAGTACTTTTGCAGTTAGGTCGGTTAGATCTCGGATCGTGTTCTCACCACAAACACCACAAACAAACCGCTCTAGAGTTCATTTGAAAGTGTTCCGATACCACTGGTACGCACCAGAGTTCGATTGGTGCATTCTCAAATGCCCAAACGAACCGCACCAACTAGCAATAGAACTCTGGTACGATTCAATCGAACTAAACAAGGCAGGTGTGAAAGCACCCTTAGTTGACTTCAAATTCAAGGACCTTTCAAGGACTTTCCAGGTCCAATACCCTCAAATTCATGGACTAAATGTCGGGACACATTTCAAGAGCAAGGTTACATCGTGTTACCTTTTAAGATATATTGTTACAGTTCCCTTTCGAGGGAACTCACGCTGCGTCACTGCAGTGACACTTTGGGGACACCTCCAGGAGTAAGTGCGCCTGAAAG
This sequence comes from Paramisgurnus dabryanus, assembly GCF_030506205.2. Classification (NCBI taxonomy): domain Eukaryota; kingdom Metazoa; phylum Chordata; class Actinopteri; order Cypriniformes; family Cobitidae; genus Paramisgurnus; species Paramisgurnus dabryanus. Next base: position 14,385,552 of record NC_133351.1, read on the forward strand.
TGTATATCAAATTCAACCAATGGTGAGGCTTAACGACAAAGACAGGGTGACGCGAGAGCCAGGAAGTATATTGCTATCTGAAATATTGCCAAAGACGGCATTACAGGGACGCAGGAAGTATGGCAAGGGAGACACAGCGTCTCGTTCCCTTCTCAGGGAACAACAGTTAATGTTTTATGTGTCAAACACAACTATGCAAAAAAGCATTTTGGTATGAATCAACATTCGCATTCAGAAGAGATAAGCATTTAAAGTCAATATTTTAGCATGTGTGCTTAAAAAGTCTAGAATTTTTATGATATTATCCTACACTTTTTCCAGAAAACTTCTAGCCTAAAATAGATTCCAGCACTTTCAATGACCTGTATCTATGTATGTATATTTTCAAAAACTTCCCAGGGCCTTGAATTTTTTCCCCAAGATTCACAAACTTTCAAGGTTTTCAAGGACCGTGAGAACCCTGCAAATGCTAAAAAGTGATCTCAGCAACTATCTAGGTTGAATGTGCCTTTAGCAGCAACCTAGGAATTTCCGAACACTTTGCTTCCCAAGAGATTGATAAAATTCGATTGTATACTTTGACTCGCATAAATTGAATAAAGGCAGTCAGATTGAAGCTTTCTGTTTTGAAAAACCTACAGCTACATTTGTGTGCAATCTGTATCAGATCAGAGTCCATGGGTGGTCTGTCTGCGTGCCGTCTGAGGCTGAAACTATTACAGAGGTAATCCGATAGAAATAGAAGAACCGGGAGAAAGTACAGGAATGCTTTGCTTCCTCCTCTTTCCTGTTCTTGTCAACTTTAAACATAACTCCTGGCAAGGATACGTCTGTTTTATATAGACCATCAGGACACTATCAGTGTAGCTATATAAAGTCAGATGATTGACAGCTAATGCTGACAGCTGAGTTATTCCCGGGAAAAATTTTTTTACAAATGGTTTAATTAGAAATTTAATTAGGATGTAAGAGGACCACATTCGGGCAAAAAAATCATAATCCTCCGTAATAATCCCCCTTATTTCCATCTCCTCTTTCAAAATGTAACAAATATTCTCACTTATTTCCTCTCGTCACCTTCCTCTCTCGATTACGCACATAGACATGCTCGCTCACACTCGCCCTGTCAGTGGCAGGCGCACATGGTGAGGTAATGAGGACCTACAGAGGCTTCTGCAGGAGACGCGCTTTAATCAGGGCTGCTGGGTAATGGTTACCATGGCAATGGAGGCTACGGCACATGGGTGCACAGATGCTCCGGTTGGCCTAAATGAAACACAAAGAGCAAATTTATTCCAATCCAAACGGATATCATCTCCTAATGAAAACCTTTCTGGTGAACAGATGACCTGCTGTAGCCTTGGTGAATAAAAATCAATATGCAACTGACATATTTTCAGGAGGGAATTACTTTGCATCATCGCAAATCCATTTTGCATTCAAATTTTTCAAACACCTGTTCATTCTGCGATTGGTTGATGGCATGAGTGTATAAGGTGGGTGTTTTTTACAAGCACCTACATAGTCCCATGATGCCTCTCTTTCTAGAAGTCATCAAGCAGTCAATCGTACCCTGCTGCCCAAGTGTGAAGGTCAGCTGGATGTCTGACTTACAAAAAAATTAAGTTCCCTGTCAGGGTGTGAAATGGGTGAGGAAGGGCTGCAAGACATCAGCACTTTGTCCCAGACAGGATAATTGGAAAAAGCCAGTGTTCCAATTCCCAAAAGTGTCTCTACTGTTTTAATTTAAAGCTCACTACTAGCACCCAAATTGAAATTTAAGAAGTGATATGAAATGTTTCGCACAGCCAGCAATTCTGTTAGTGGTCATGCTCACATCACAAGCACACGTGTACAGGATAACATTTCATTTTTCTTTATGTTACAAAGATTTTGCCACCGGACAACTTGGGGAAAAAAGTCAAATTGCTTTGGGGCAGAGTGACACAATGAGAGATTGGTGCTGTTGGAGAACCACTGACATCTGAAATTGAAAAGATGATGATCTAAAAGGCATTTGAAAATAGATTTCTGACGTGATGCCTGGACGATTTCAGTATCAAACCCGTTCCCCAGTTCACGGATCACGTAACAGAGCGGTTATGAATCTGCACTGACACCTGAAAGGTTTACAAGTGGCACGTTGGTTGATCCATTAACTGTAGAATCATGGATATCTCTCTCTCACCATGTGCCCTTGGGATAGAAACTCAAGGGAAGGTTGAAGCTCCGGGAAGATTGACCTTGGAATAAGCGAACTGTAAGTAACACCCCGTTAAATCGTCTTCTAGGAGACAAGTAAACAAGTGCCAATTTAAATATGACACAGAGCATCCCTTTAAAAGGAAAGACCTTTTCAAAACGCCAGAATCACACAGATGATAAACAACAGAGATACGAGTGCAGATGACACACAACTACGGTAACATCATGACATTTACAGTACGTCCTGATGGGGCACGGCCTTAATGAGACCACTTGCATGCACGTCACATTCACACAACGCTCGCTGTTAAATAAAATTAAACAAATGGGCTTTTGCACTTGATATCATGGTAATATTTGTATTGTCAGGCTCCAATGGGAACTAAACTTTACTTCAGTCTAAACAATGGGGAAGGCAAATACAGCCACTTCTCCTCCAGTCTCCACATGCACACATATGCATGAGCATAAATGCATATAAATCAGAACTGATTACATTTTGGACATGCAAAAACAACTTGCACATATGTAACTTTAGCTGTGTGTATGAGATGTTGCACAAAGGCGACGTGTTCACATGCAACCTCGAAGGATGACCTATTCTGGGTCAATATAATGCCTCAGGCACAATTTACTGTGGTAGATGGGGCACTAAGGAGACATTAAAGTCTAGACACAGATGACAGGGTAACCCAGAGAGGGCAAAAAGGTAGAAATTGAATATAAAGTGAGACTAAACAAACAATGTTTTGGATATCAACAGGGCGTTATGCTTATAGGGTTACCGCTCTGTGATTTAACGTCATTCAGAAAATAAAGTAAATGCTTCATATTTAGGCAAGGATATGAAGTTTAAGTGTGTTATTCTTGTGACTAAACTCATGCGATGGGTTAAACCCTATCAATCGGGTCAGGACTGAGTCAACCATGGCTTGCTTACTGTATCTCTGCTTATAAACCTGTGACAAGAGAACGCATTATATTATTAAAAAAAATTTAATTCACACCTCTTAGATATTGCGGTTTCATATTAGATCATGTAACCGGAGGAAAAAAAAGAAATGAAAAGGATTGAGATTTTTTAAATAATGCTAAGTGAAGGGCCAGCATGAGAGGGAGTGAGTGCAAAAATTGTGAAAAGAAATGATGATAAGGAAAGGGTGAGAGTAAGTGAGAAAGAAAGTGAGAAAGTGAGAGAAATAAGAGGGAGGAGACTGACAGACAGGTGGGAGACAGCTCAGGGAAAAAAGAAAACCGAAAGAGGCGAGGAAGGACACATCGAAGATGACAAAAAGAAACAGGCCAGTGTAAATGGCAGATGGGGACGTGGTGACAAGAGAACGTGTGATGGAAAAAGATGATTGACAGGAGAGCACAGACTCATTTGAAGACTAAAAACACACATTTACTGAATAGTTTACCTAAATATCATCATAATTATTTACTTCCATGTGGTCCAAACAGTAAGACTTTCTTTAGCCCTAACAACAAAGATGTTTTTGTGTGTCAGTTTTCTTTTTTAAACACCCTGACTGCTCGGTTTCATGTAATAAAAGTGAATAGGTTTGGGGCTGTCAACCAAACCAAAATTATCATAGATGTGGTCCATATGCCTTGTGTGCTATATTCAAAGGCTTGTGGTCAGAATCATGATCAAATTTGTTAAACGCACCAAAGACTTCTGTCATGCTTATTTTTTTTGTTTTCAATAGAAGTATGAGGTGAATATGAAACCGAATCTGGAAGAAAGACAGCACACGTGGACATGGGAGATTGAGGGTAGACGGAGGGACTGAGGAAGGAGGGAGACATCGAGTGTGCAGACACATTAAATGAGATAGTGACAGGCAAAGATAAAGATGGAGAGGAGCGATTAGAGAGCTGGCTGACACAGAGAAATACTTCATAAATCAGCCTGCACTGTGACTAAGTGTGACTGAAATGTTTATGATGTGCCGCCATCATGGGGGACCTACAGAGAAAGAGAGAAAAATAATGCCATCTATGGCAGAGAAAAATAAGACACGTGGCAATGAGAAATGTTTTATGTGAAGATCACAAAACACACACTGTTTCTTATGTTAATCTTGAGTACCTATAGAGTAGCATTACATCCTTTATATATACAAAGAGTCTTTAGTTTTATGTACAAAAGACAAATCAGCTGTACTGATTCTTTTCGTATACGTCCAAGCTCCTCGCGAGCAAGCAACGCACACAAAACATTATCCAACTGTCTCTGGATATCTTATGATTCGCTACATGTTTGTGTCTTTCACATTATATGCATGCACTTATTTGCTATGTGTGTGCTATTCACGTTAAAGCGCCCATATAAGGACTTCCATTGTACTTCCTGCACTGAAATTGCCCATTAAAGAATTAAAGCAACACCAAAGAGTTTTTTTTACCTTAAAATAACGTTTCCAAAAAAGTTTCAGTGGTTCATCCACTCAAAACAGGGTGAATGGCACTTTCACATTCGCTTTGCAGCCCTCTATCGGCCAAAACCGCACTAAAGAAGTTTCCAACCGTCGGGTAGTGGTCCTGTAGTTCGAGTGAAAACTACAATCCGTTTCACGGCAGACCTACAATCCAATCAGAGCCAGCTATGCTGCAGTATTTACGGCAGTGGTAATGAACAATTACGCTTCTGACCTGTAGGGGGAGCAAAGAGCAATAAGTCTTTGGTGTTGCTTTAAAGCAAAATAGTTATGTATGAATATTTAACACTTTGCCTATGTTTAGACTTTAACTTTTAAACAGTGTTAATAAGTCAGAATGCATGAAATAGCTTTTAACCCCCCCCCCCCTTAAAATATAGTGAATATGGAGCATTTTAAATCAATAAGGGCCAAAAAGTGGGTTACCGTGAGAACCAATAAGGGGCGTGTGCGTGCACACCATTTCGCTCTAGATTACTTGTGCGTTGAATTGTTATGTGGATCAATCGAATGAAAACAATGCTCGAATGAAACGATTCGCTCCTCCATTTTCTCTGGTTTCAATCCAAACGTGAAACGAATCTTTTCAAAATTCGCAAATAAAGAAAAACAAAGAAATGTGAATTAGGTGCTCAAGTTGTTTGAGCGAATGACGGTGGTTTTGGGTAACCAACAGTAAACAAAACAATGTGCGCATGGTAAATGGAGATAGGATTGCATGTAGTCACAATGGGGCAAGTTATTAATTTATTAGCAGTGCAGTTTGTAATTGCCAAACTGAATACTGTGCATAGAAGAAGGAATGCAGACTTTTTATGAAGGCACTAGCAGCAAGGACACTGCGATGACGTTGAGCCCCATATATGGCAAAGACAACTCCAGCGGAAACAGCTAGATAGTCAGTCCCGTGGGTTTAATGTTCGCTACATCAGAATTAATTCGGCAAATGCGTTTCCGTCTCCCATTTTTCGCATTTTCTTTTTTCGCATAAATCAAATACCACCCCACTGAGCGTAAAAACTTTTTTGCAAATCAAGCGATTTTTTTTATCGAATTTTGCCGTTTCCATCACTCGTTTTTTGATGCGATACTTCAAAATGCGCATAAAATCATGGTGATGGAAGCATGGTTGAATTTTTTACCTAGTTTAGAAGTCCCGATTAAGAAAATTGCTAAAACATTAAAAACTTTTTTATATGTAATTAGTTCAAGATATTCATATGTAGGCACGATTTATATCGGTCTATACAATTTATTTTGGTGCAATTCTTATTCTTGCTCGGTGCTACTACAAGATTGTCACAACATTATCAAATGCTGTTGTTTACTTAAATGCATATCATTGGGAGGACAGGAGCTATTTGTACAGCAACCAAATAAATGCAGTTTTAATTATTCCAAGCATGCCATGTCAAATGATAGGCTGCGCCCCATGCACTTTGTAATTACTCAATACAGTTACCGGTGAAACATATGGCTGATTACAGTTAGATTCATGTCTGAACCTGAAACTCCACACCAGATCCATCAGGAAGAACCGCAGTGCCAGTCATTGTTACCACCTGCCCTCTTGTTTACCCCGAGCTCTGCAGGCAATTCTACCCCTGCGTGAAGGCTCACAGCAAGCGACTGACTGACAGGTGGGGTAACCATAGATACGGAGAGGGTACTCTTTCAAACACAGCGTAGAAGATAACAGACATACTGGGTAACCATAGAAACACAGAGATGTGAGTAGGGGGTCTATGCAAATAACTAGAAATTAGGGATTCAAATGAGGTGCCTACTTAGTAGTTATTTTTAAGGCAAATATGGCCATTACTGTCGCTCATCCTTAGGCTAAGGGATTTGTTCAAGGAGATGCTATAGGGGAAGCTATCAATTGAAGTCTTTAATGTTAATCTGATTTGAGATTAGTGAGGTAAACCAGGTCTTGTTTCTTTACAGGTCAGCTGATCCAAAGCCACTTCTATCCACATCTATGTCTTTCATTTACAGTTGCTTAACTTTTAAATTTAACAAATGAAAATGAAAACAATGATCTTTCCGTTTTGTAAAACACCAAACTTTCTTTCCATCTGTAGTCTCCAGCACTGTTGATGGTTATAAACAAAACTACAATGCTGTTAAGACCCTACTCAAATCTATGAACCTGATGCTGCCGTCATGCCCAAAAGCTAAGCCACTACTATTTACTACTGGTCTTGCATAGCTTTAGGTTATCTTAGTTAGCTCCAAGTAGTTGGAAAGAGAACCAAACTGCCATAATCAGGGTTTAAATATTATTTGTTTTCATCTCCATTACTGTACTGTCTGTTTTTAGCGTTTGCTTGTATCAAACATACACATGCATAGGCAGAAATACAAAAGGCTGTATGTTTTGGCACAACAAAGCTTATATTCACATATATTTTCAGACAGCTGTGGAGACAAAAACAGGATCAAAAGAAATCTGCTGAACACAGTCAGTTCCGGGATCATCATAATTATTACTGAAATGAAAATCATTTTTAATGAAAGCCACTAGCAGGAGAGTGAACCACAATGTACGTGTGTAATATGTAGATCGGTCAAGTATCACATTTCCCCTGGGGGACAAGGCACTCGGCAGGGCACGCAAGGGTGGCAGGGTTCCCCATAGTGCAAACACTGATGGCAAGGGGTAAAGAAATTAAATGCTATTAGTAAACCCACAACACTAGTGAGATTTCTCTTCAGAGATCTTATTATACTACAAAAACACGAATTAGTTCATAAGCTTCTGATTGTGTTGAATTGTAGGCCCAGGGCTGTTTTTAATTTCACATGTCTGCCGTGCCATTTGATAGGACGGGTATGTCGCTGTGTGTGCATGTTTGTATATAGGTCAAAACACAATACTGGTGTAGGTCTGTTTGTAACATGAACGACTATTCAGTATCACAAACAGAACACCAGTTTTTCTTTTTTTTGAAGAATTGTCATATAATTTACAACGTAATTGTCAGATGAGAAAAGAATGACATGGAGAAATGATGCCTAAATTTGGTGCTTTTTCTAAATGGACATACAGTTGTTTTCACTGTGGTGGCATAATTGTCATCTTTAACAATGATATCATCTCATTTTTTGTTCTACTAATCTAATTTGAGCTCAGATTAGTTTCTGAATCTATTTGAATTTAATAAATATTTCAGGCATGTGATTTTGGACAAGTATTGTGTCTTGACCCGTATATGAAGAGTTTCGTTGCAAAACGAAATAAATAATTTTTTAAACATTTTTGTCAAAACATGTTTATTATTATGTTATCATGTTATTGTGTTGTTTTATGGTGCTACTTAGCTGTATTTTTTAAGTTATGAAGGTTTAAATCAAAACAAACCAACTGCAGTTGAATTGATATTAACTGGAATGCTCAACCAAAAAACGAGATTTCTGAACAATTAAAAAAACGGATTTCTCTCGTTTTGCAACGAAACTCTTCATATGTTTTGGCATCTGTTACAGTGGGGATGAGTGTCACCTACAGTAAATATACAGAGAAAAGTAAAACAGCATGTTAAACTACACAACACCACATTCTTTCCTACTTAAAATTGTTAACCTATTTTCATTTTGATGTCTTTATACTTTACCGTGGGGGTTCAGTGGCCCACTGCAAATCTTGGGGATTTTGCAGCATAGGCAAAATGAAAATAAGTCCCAAAAATGCTACTGAATTTAACAATTGTTGTTTCTTAAAAAGGTCACATTCTTTCTGATCCTATTTTTCAAACCCTAGTTGGTGTGTAATGTTGCTATAATAGCATAAATAATACCTGTAAAATGATAAAGCTCAAAAGTGCACTGGCAGGCGAAATATTTTCTTATAGAATTCGCCTTTCAAAGCCTAAAAAGAATGGCCGATTTGGACTACAGCCCTCTACTTCCTGCTTTAATGACGTCAGTGGAACAGTTTTTTGACCAAACTCCGCCCACAGGAATACATCAGTCGCCAGCTAAGCTAACGGCAAGCTAAGCTGCTATCAAATCACAACACACTAAATAAGCTACACAATAAGAACTCGATACGCATTTCTGAAGGAGGGACTCCATTAAACAAGGAAGACATCAGCCCGTTTTGAGGACAATGAAAACAGCGGTATACAGATTGTAAATAGTGTGAAAAATACCACGTTTTTTTACATGTGAAACATGAACACATGTTAAAATGCACATTGTAAACACAATCAAAACTTCAAAAACACAGAATGGGACCTTTAATAAAATGTTAATCTGTATATATATATTGGGCCACCACAAAAAATACTTATCCCCGGCATTTCCATCAATATGTAACATCATTTTATTATCAATTAGCATAAACCTAATATATGGCTATATTGTGTGGACAAACATGTAGAGACATAGACAAAACATATGCACAGCATGTCTCAAAGAGAGTCCTGTCTACTGTTTGTTTAAATACAACGGAAAAAAAATAGCAGAATCTCCTACCATCAGGCTTCCTATTACTGAAAAAAAAAATGATTCATTGAATTTAATAAAAAATTTTAAGCTAAGTGGTTGCAATTAGTGCTGCACAATTAATCGCATCGCAATCGCAATGTCAGCCTGTGCGATTATATGACAGCAAAATGTTGCAATTATATTAAATAAATAAATGTGTGGACTTGTTAACACAAACCTTCTGATAACAGTTTGATGATTTTTCTTGCTGTTTAAAAAAAAGAAAGAAAAATGAACAAAAAAGGCAGTGCACGTGTGGCATGCACGTGTGTGTCGTGCATTGTCACTTGTGTGTGCGCAGTGCAAAAATACCAAAGCGAAGATGGATGCAGAGGAGATTGACAGTGATCTGGTAGCCGAAAAAAAAAAAGTCTACGTCTGTTGTATGGCGGTATTTTGGATTTAGGATTCCTGACACTGAGCAGTTGCTACATCACGTGGCAATACGAAAACATTTCTAGTTTTACAAATACACATTTTAGCATTATCCCTAAACTGTGTGTGGATTTTCCTTAAAACCCATCAAGTTGACTCATGATACCATTTATTCTAATCGCAGTCGCACATTGCAATATTAGCATCAATAACCGCAATGGGAAAAATTACCCAAATCGTGCAGCCCTAGTTGCAATCAATTTATTTAAGCTACATTTAAACAAAAGATTAGTAAAGTAAAATAAAACATAAAACTTGTTTAAATGTAGCTTAAATAAATTGATTGCAACCACTTACCTTAAAAAAATTATTAAACTCAATGAACCAATTTTTTAGTGTACGACATTCACTCGCAGAGCTAGTGCTTTCCTTTGAAAATGACAACAAAACAATATCAACAATCACGCAACCTAGAGAAAAATCAGTGTAGTACCACTTAACAGAGGAAAACAGATAGCAAAGAACAGGTAGAAAGAAAGAAAGGTAGATGGATATGAGACAAAAAAAATTCCCACTTTAGTAATCAATATTATACAAACAGTGTGTTTGTTTTTTAAAGAAAAATCATTGTGTTGGCACAAAAAATACTGTGTATGTTCAATTGTCTTCTTATCTTTCTCTAGTTAATATGTTAAGTCTTTGTCTGTCTGTCTGCCTGTACACTTGCAGTCTTGCACATTGCACGCAGAATTCAAAGCTGTTTCTCAAGCTCTAATCTGATTGGCTGGCTTTAAATTTCTAGGGATAATAAAAACAGATTTTCTTAATCAGTCAATCTAGACACAAAGTCATGTTTTGAAGGGTACCAGGTTCATCCAACAAGCACATCTGATATCGAAATAATCACAGAGTTGTTTGTGTTTAGCTGGAAGCATTTAAAAAGCTAATCATTTAAAAATTCATGAGCAAAACAGCATGATGTCTGTCAAATTGCCTGTACTTACTTTCGGATGAGCCAAAATTCAGAGCAGATGCAGTACTTGCACTTCCTACTATTACTCAGTGTCTGTACAATTGTTCATGTCTACTATTTAAATTCATTAAATGTCCATTATGTAAGGGATAATGTATAGGCAACGGTTGTTATCGCATAATTTAGTCCCGACAGTGTGATCAGATCAGTTTTGTATCACACTTCAGGGGATTATTTTGCGATAACAACCGTCTGGCTGTATATTTTACTGCATAAACGCAAGGAAGATTAAATATTAATTTGAAATATTTTATTTGCTATTTTTTTACAAATACAGGCGTTTAATTGTCACAAACACACTATTTGGCTTAATCATTTGTAAATATAATGTCATATATGTTATGAAAAAAAATGTAATTGTACCTGTCAAAATGATTTGCAGCATCCGGGTTATTAGTTGACGCAAATGACGCGACTGGCCAATCAGAATCAAGAATTTTAGAGAGCTGTGTAATAATGTGAAATATTCTATTGCATATAAATTGGCATGAACTGCCAAAATTGCACATGAAAACAAAACAATCACTGATTGGTTGCTTGGCATGTCAGTTAGATGGACTTAAAAGGCGGGGTCCTTTCTGAAAAACACTTGGGAAAAGGGAGTCGGGCAGACTACCAAAACACACTTGCAGCCAATCAGCAGTAAGGGGCGTGTCTACTAACCAACATCGTTGCCTGGGTTGCGTATGTGTGGGGCGGGTCTATCAAAAAAAGGTCCAGATTCTATTGGTGTAGGGGCACGTTTGTTTAGGTGATTTCAAATGTCAACATTGGCTTCCAGAGATCATGGACCCGCCTTTAAGAAAGCAGTTATTGGTCAAATTACACCACATTGTGAACCAGACAGTCTTCAGGAGGCTAGTCAGGCTAGTTAGGTGTGGCTACCAAAACCAATAAAACGTTTCTAGAGGGAGCTGATATAGACAGATGGGAATCACTACAGGAGATGAAGAAACAGACAGACGAACGAGACAGAGAGAGAGATGAAGAGATAAGTCTGTGTTATCAATTTGTTATGCGTTGAAGAGCAGTTCTCGTCGGAGTGATTCTGGAGAGCAAAGAGTTTGCAGGGATGGAGATTAGGCTATAGAGACATAGCACAGACAGCAAGTCTAGAATACAAACACTAAAAAAAGGAAAAAGCTAATATTTTCCATTTATTACTATGGAAACTGCCCAACCTGGCTCTTTTAAGATTTAAAGATCACAGGGTCATTGGCACTTTCATTCTTTGTGATGCAAAGGGCCTACTCTGTGTTTGCCAGGCATCAGAGAGATTAAGAAAGACCGATAAAGAGAAATGTCAATGTTAATGAATAAATGTCAGAGAAAACAACAAAAAGAACAAAAAGATTGAAATCCGAGGGCAGAACTACTGAAAACTGCCAGTTCGAAACCTCATGCCAAAATCAGACAAGCATGAGAATCATGGCATTATGGTTAATCAAAGAGAATAGTAAACACAGTTCTGTTTTGGATACAAGAACTGATTTATAACAGGCTTTTTACTGAGGTTTTGAAGAATGGAAGAGTTTGGTAAGAGATGGAAAACATTAAAGACTGTGAGATACATACAGTTAGTGTGATGACAACACACTCGCAGGCACACGTGGTAACGCTTTGGTCCCGTTTTTGGATTTGATCAGTTAAGACACAGCTACGACAATGCACGGCTTCACATGCACAAACCAAGTTAAGAAAAACTATAAATGCTCCTTTAAATCAGCACGTTTCATTTCATCCCTACGTTGTCTCAGATAATGACATGGTACCATATGCGTTTTAAAATTGAGGGTGAACTGTTTATTGCAATTCGTTATCACACAACTAGCGGCTGTTATTTTATAGTTTTATTCTGTAAAGATAAAGACTTGTTAATGTTTAATGTTCATTTAACTTTAAACAAACTGTTGGCAGTAAATAAAATCAATTTAAATCTACAGCAAGTTACTGGAAAACAGCTGACAGCAATACTGTGATTTCTACAGACATTTTTTACAGTGCACCTTGTGCATCTGACATGTTTTCTAGTAAATGTAAAAGAACACTTTTTATCCGGCTCTTATTGTTAGGATCAGTAACTTCACTTTTAATGCAATGAAAAGGTTATTAGTCAGTAACTGAAATGCCTCATTTTTCACAAATCTTCTCCAACGTAAATCTCTTTTCTTGGACTACAACAAACACACGGATTGTAGGCAACAGTTTACTTCCTGGGATTGGTGATGCAGAAAAGGCTGACATTATCATAATTCCTCCCGCTTGGACTCACAGCCTGTAAATTAACTCCTGTTAGCATTGCATTGTGAGCAATCTTTCAAACATGGTAAGGAGCGTCACATTTCCGGCTGATGTCAGAGTTATTCAGGCCAATCACGAGGTACAGATTAGCTGCCCAATCAGGTACACAGTGCAAAATTTCGTACAAAATTTGTGCATTTCAGGAAGAGAGTGAAATCTGGAGCTATACATGCAAAGTAATGTGTTTTTAACCATAAACCACGCGAACACATTAAAACCTTCACGTCTTTCACATATCGCCCCCTTTCTCCTCTGGGTTGCGATCAGCGTCTGCTCTGAAAGGCTGAGTGAATGAGAAGACGATTATAGATGTAATCCTGTTACTGACCCTGCGTCCAGCAATCACTTCTCTTCACACGCCTCCTTTGCACCACCTAAACAGGCTGTCAGAAGACCAAAAGCCCACTTTTATCTGCAAAAGAAGCTATGACAGCAAGGATTTAAAGTAGGAAGTCTGTTTTGGTGCATGGAGAATCTCTCTGTCTGCTTTATTTCACAGGAAGAGGACAGTTGCGTTGATGGAGTGCAGATGGACGAAACGCATTCCCTGTAATTCTTCCGAAGCAAAATTTCCTGTTTCCTTAGACATTTGCAGGAGACCACACCAGGCTGTGCTCAAATGAGAGAAGCATGAACATGTTTAGTAGATCTCAGCTGACACAGCTGGGACCACACCCCAGACTACAAACCCACTTTATGCATGTCAGCGAACACTGAGGTAGATTGTCTCAGGCCTAACGGTTGCCATGGAAGCCCAAATGCACGCCAGTGATTTCCATGGCGGGGTTGGAATGAAATCATTGCAATCCAAATTCACATTCTTGCTGGACTGCCCTTTATATCCATACACATAAATCTACCTTAACTTGTACAAAGACTGTACAACAACAATTGTATTAGAGTAGCAAACAACTTTTATTAGATTAAGTTGATACATTTATTCAGACTGAGAGCTTTATTTTATTTTCGTGATAATGTCACTGCAAAAATGAATGTCTAATTTAGTTCTGTTGTCTTTATTTCCAGGAAAAATATCTAAAAATTCTTTAATTGAGATACATTTAGTTGATAAGGAAACAGACCCAAGAGAAAATATAGCTGCAAGCAGCAATATCGGGGTCAAGCTGAACAAGGGCAAAAAAGGAAATAAAGTTGAGTTTGAGCAGTTTAAAAACATAGGAAAACCTCATGATTTCAGATGAAAGAATACAAATTTATCAACAAAAATGTTCTCGTACACTGAAATTCCTCCTTCAGGAAAATGTACAACTAGAAAACTGAAGAAAATCTGAGTAGTGCTTGCAGGTCACAAAATGTTACAATAGTGTTAACGAGTCAAAAGATCCCACATCCATGTCTCTACAATGTTCTGATGCAGAGATATAGCCCTTGCTAAAACGGTTGCTAGGGTATTCTGATTGGTTTCTACGAAGTGAATTAGCATCGACCAATGTTTATAGAGCCATAAAAAGAAATAATCCATGATTACTCATGATTTTTTTATGAAATGCTGGGTACACACCCAAAGATAATAGGGCTGATTTTGGGCTGATTTCCCCTCCTTCCGACAATTCCAGCTATGTCCCAATTATCTTGATGGTTCTACACATTATCTTATCAGATTTTTCCTTGGTGTGAGCTGTGTTAAGAATGTCCGAACCCAATCGGAAGAACTTCGGAGCAACCCCGATCACGAATTGTATATATTAAACAATATTTATGATCAGAAATCCTGATGTGCGGGGGCAATCTTGAGATTATCACATGAAACGAAACAATATCCAATCAGAAACAGGATGATGCAAGACGGAAGCAGTCATGACCATTGCTCACCTCTAGCTCACTCTGTAACTTGTACAGACCATGTTCCCGCTGTGTTAAGAATGTCCGAACCTGATCGGAAGAACGTCGGAGCAACCTTGATCGCGAATCGTAAATATTAAACATGTTTAATATTTACGATCAGAAATTCTGATGTGTGGGGGCAACCCCGAGGACAAACGCGCACACGCTCTTGAGATTATCACTTGAAACGAAACAATATCCAATCAGAAAGCGAGATGATGCAAGACGGAAGCAGTCATGACCATTGCTCACCTCTAGCTCACTCTGTAACTTGTACAGACCATGTTCCCCCTGTCCCTCTCCACGACTTCAGCCAAACCCTTTTTTCCTTGAATTTTCTTCCTGCATATCGTCTGCCATGCTTATTCTGAAGTCTAGTGAGATTTTGTGAGATTTCCTGTGTTCACAGTCGAGACTCTGGTTTAAAATCTGGTGTGCTGTCTTTGACGCATCATGGCACACCACACACAATAGGAGTCAAACGGTTAAATCTGGGATTTTTATCTTCATGTTTGTGGGTTTATCACATTTTGAAAATCTTATAAGATGTAAAATATCTTTTGGTGTGTTCCCAGCATAAGTTTGCAGTAGTTTTTAACTCAAGACCTCTCTCAAGACCACTAGGTGGTGCTATGATGAAATTGTGCCTGCAACCCTGAGGTCCTGACTATGATTAAATCCTTAATTTACAGAAGAAACAATGTCAAAGATGTAAAATGTAAAAGAATTTTTTTATATTTTTTGTTGGAAAACAAGAACAAAAAAACTAAATAACACCTTTATTTTTGCAATGTATTGTTTTAATAAAATGGTTTCATAAGGTTAAATTACATTCAAAAGATCTGTCCACTCAATACAAATAAAGCTTTGGGTTATACTGGCTAGAGCATTTTTCTCTGAATGCTGCATGCTACACTTTATACTGGATTTGAACACAGCCTACAAGTCATTATTTCTGACAACCTCACCAGCTCCTTCAGACAAACTGTTAGCCATGTATTCAACTGAGCTTCTGCGTATTATGGTGATAACGTTGCACACAAAATATCACTGTAGGGAACAAACACTACACATTTGATGAGCATGTTATTCAGTATTCAAGAAAAAAGTTGTCTATTATATTTGCCTCCTGACTTTAGCTGTGCCCAATGTGCCTGGCCTGTTGAGAGCTGGGAAACTTCTTTGACAAACTACAGGCTGGAACAACAGAACTGCGTATATTTTACCCTGACAGGGTAAGAACGTCCTCCAAGATGCAACATCACACAACGTGACGAATCTGAAGAAACGTATCCTTTTCAAGTCATCTCATCTCACATTTATTTATCATCAATCATCTAATGGAGTGTGTTTACGAATGTGTGTTTGTATGCATGAGCTCTAAACATCTAAAACTACACAAACATCCCTCACAGCCAAAGACCACATCCCGGGCTGTGGTCTACCAGGGTGAGCAGCTCCACTTCGACTGATCTGAGTTTAGTAGTCACATGTAGAGCTCCGCCTTGGAGTACATTATGTGCTCCGATAACAAGCCAAAAGCAACCAACCCTCCATTTTACCACCCCTGCCGACAATAAAACAACTTCTCATTCGGTTCTCTGATATTTTCATGATATCATCCGTTATACTGTACTTCCTGTATTCACCCAAGCACACATTCACAAGTCATCGCTGCTTGGTAACTCAATATCCATGTCACTGCCTTTATTTTATACAAACCTACGATTCCATAACAGGCTATGGTAGTGGCGGATAGGGGATGTACCTTCGAAGTAGGTGATCGTAAGTAAAAGTGTTCACCAGACAAACACAACATCAGCTGTGGGTAGGGTGTTACTAAACAGGAAGTTATAGGCAGATTTTAGTCTCTCTGCAATCTCTCTTCCTCACCTCAGAAATTCGCCCTCTTTCTGTTTACCCGCTTCTAACTTCTCTGTGTTAGTAGGTGATGATAACCATTAAACACTGCATTAAACATGGATACAAGAATCATGAAGGTTACAAACACGTATTAGCATCTAAAAGGTTGAGAAATTATGTTCTGAAATAAGCAACATCTCTATAAAAAAGCTATTTGTCCATAAACAGTTTGGTAGTAGTTTGCCTAGACTTCAACTGGCTTGCGAACAGCAAAACAAGGCAAAATTGCCCTCCAGTTTTCATCTGGCACTGAAAAGCAAGTTAGGAAAAGGAAATGTCAAGAAAAAATTATGTTAATGGGACAAAAGTCTTTAGGATGGAAGAAGGCCTGAGGTAGGAAACTGAGCCGTTCTGGCTGAAACACACAGGAAGAGGGCTATGAAAATGTCAAAAATTTGCATCTACTCATAAAAATGTGTATACTTCCCGACACACTGAGAGTCATAAAATATCTACAACGGTATCTTAATTTCTAAGCAGATTCAGACTCAGGTCCTAACCTTCTAACCAGATAACAACTGCCTGAAACTGACATAACTTACATAATGCTTTAATGTTTACAAATAAATTAATTAAATATAAATATGCATAATTAAAGTATGTGTTAAAGGGGATATTTCACAAGACTTCTTTAAGATGTAAAATAAATCTTTGGTTTTCCCAGAGTATGTTTGTAAAGTTTTAGCTTAAAATACCATATAGATCATTTATTATATGTTAAAAATGCCACTTTGTAGGTGTAAGCAAAAACACAGATACAACCTTAATGGACACTGGCAATTGTGCTAGAGACGGGGCCATGCTCCAGTGTATCATCGAGTCACAATTTTAGGCCAGCCCAAAAAATCTTTAATTCAGTACTAAATATAGTTCGATCTTTGTAATGTGCTTCAGCAATACATTTCTACATTTATGATTTGTTTAGAAACAACTGTCTGAATTGATTTTACACTGCCTTTAATAACATACTGTATATAAGACTATATTTGCATATAATTAAACCAAACTTTATGTTCGTCTAGTTAGAACTTTGTGTCTAGGCTTAAAGTCAGGAGCAGCTTTACCTCGCTTCGTAATGGAGATCCTATTCACCCTGTTGAGATTTATTCTGTAATACCAACCAGCTGGTTGTACATTATCCCTTATTTATACGCCTTGCATGGCTGACACCACCGTCGGTGAATGAATGAGTGAGTGAGTGAGTGGGTGAATGTGAGGCAACTTGTAAAGCGCTTTGGATGACCATAGGTCTGTTAAAAGTGCTATATAAATGTAGTCCACTTACCATATATACCATGCAAATTACTTTTTACTTATTTAAACATTTAAATTGACAACCCTTGATAAATACATGCGCACATAGACAACCCACGAATACAAACAAGGCCACAGTTGCCCCAATCAGAGCTTGTGTCATAAAGGTAGGATAACATCACTCAGCAGATTGTGGCACCAGTAGCTGGGTGACACTGGAGGACAGAGAGCCCAGTCTGTGTTCAGAACACCGGCAAACACACACAGAGGCTCAATTCACAACAAAGTCAGTCATACAAAGTGTTATAGAACTTCCATTATCTTTGTTCTTGACCAGAAGCCAGTGACTCTTTTTAAACAATCAATGGACAGAACACGCCAGAACATTTTCAGGAAAGAAAAGGTATGATGATCAAAGGAGAGTTTAATAATGTAAATGCGTTTACTAGAAAAGTCATTAAAGCTGTGTTCATCTGTAAAGACTAACTTGTTGGACAAAAAGTGTAAGTGTCATAAGCTTTTGTTAAACACAAAGCTTATTTTTTGCGATAATTCAAAAGTCTAATTGAAAAATGAATGGGCTTTTTTTGCGAGGGAACCAGTATCCACTAATTTCCAGGTTAGCCTACAAGAATACGTCATCCCTGCAGCCCTCTGAATGGTAGACTTGACTTTAAATTCTCAGATTCTCATGTCCGTCTCATCAGTAAAGCAAGTTCGGTGATTAGTAGTAAACCGCTATCACCTGTTTTCAGATGGAGCAGCATTTACTACACAGAGCCGTATTTCACTGAAAGCTAGGCAAAATCGCATTCATAATTGTAGAAGATCGTCTTCGGTTATGAACGCAATTTTGCCTAGCTTCTTGGTGAAATACAGCTCTGTG
This sequence comes from Paramisgurnus dabryanus, assembly GCF_030506205.2. Lineage (NCBI taxonomy): Eukaryota > Metazoa > Chordata > Actinopteri > Cypriniformes > Cobitidae > Paramisgurnus > Paramisgurnus dabryanus. The sequence goes on from NC_133351.1 coordinate 14,404,309, forward strand.
TAGTAGAAGCCGCTTTATCTGAAAGCAGGTGATGGCGATTTACTACTAATTATCTAACCGGCTTTACTGATGAGACACGCATGAGAATCGCAGGCGATTTTTTTGCTCAGCTCCAGGTATGGCATCGGCAAATAACCACAAGCCGGGAATCGAACTCGGGTCACATCAGCTCTGACAGCAATGTTTAATTAAACAAAAATACAAAGCATACACAAATATTGGGTAAAATAATCCTTTTAATACCCTAAACACATATTTTATCAGCCTTTTAAATTTTTTCCCGAAGCGTGCATTCTGCAATGCATTCTGGGATTACTTTATCTAATTTCCCTAATGATAGATTCAAGGCCAGCTGTAGATTTTAATAAAAAAAAAATCTTAGGATAAATCACAAACTAACATGCCTATCTTCTGCAACTATAAGTCGGAGCCTATGTTCTAACATCTGGTGCAGACGCATTTTCAGTGAACTGAGGTCAAATCCCGACTCGAGGTCCTTTTCCAAACCCAGTCCCCCTCCAGAAAAACGTGATTATGCGATCGCATGATTCAATGCATAATCAGCCAAAGTCTGTATATTTATGCGGTGGCATTAACTTTAAATACACCGCACGTCGCTGCATAAATTGCAGATTTCTGCGCGCAAAATATGCGGGGCTCGCAAGATTTCATAATCCCCGTCACATACATCTTAGTAGAAAGTTGAAAAAGTTTGCATTTACTTCACACAACTGCAGCCATGTGCCCTGTTGCCATGGAAACGTTATGAAGTGATGTAATTACGCGACGTGAACATCAAAGAAAATCTGAAAAAGCTGCAAACAGTTTTTGCAAGTTCCTGCAATTTCATCGCATAAAATTGCATAAATATCCCCCATATTCCATCGCATTTTTAAGTAAACATGTCGCAAGATCAACGATTTTTGCCCATAATAATCACAAAAAAACTGTTTTTCTAGAAGGACTGCAGACCTATACCGATCTGTGCTTTTCTGTCCTCTCCTTACATACTATCTATCAAAAAAGGCCCAAAAAACTTTTTTTTAAAAATGGAACTATAATGCCTTAAAATGCTGTCTTTCAAAATGCAGCTGCCTAGATTTGCAACTGAGCTGTTGTGTATGTCAGCATGAGAAAATCAGTAGGTGACAAAGACAGCAAAAGATAAATGGGGGAAAGGGAGTAAAAAGGGAGTTAAAAGAGGGACACAGACCAGCATAAAATAGCAGAGCGGAGAGAACAGGAAATGAGAGAGTATCTTAAATTACAGCTGCAAATAAGGGGAGATGAGAGGAAGAGATTTTGTAAAGCACTGTGGTGGATACAGAGCACTGAGCACTGCTGAAATGGAAAGCTGAATAAACAAGTGAGCAGCCACCAGGTGATCCCCACGACCGTGTACTGGGACTTCCCCAACTTTGTTATTCATCTGAACAACCAACACTCCAATAACAGATTTACTGACGAATTTGCAGAATGCCTTCATTATTTTCCCATCACAATCCAAGCTTAACAAGCAGGAAAAAGTGGCTATTATCCAGATTGGCTACTATGCAGCACCACACCAATACATTATCAATAAACCTGATATACAGTACAGCAGATTCATCTCGTAACCTGGTCACCCCCGTGCCAAGGACCGTAAAGCAAATCTATTTATACAATCACCTCTGTATATAATTTTTATCTTTTGGACAGCACTTGATTATACCTGTACATACTGTGCACTGCTGCGGTCGTACATTCAGGAAGCCTCTTTATGTCAAGGACATTCAGACAGTACAGGACAGTAGTACAGTACATCTGGAAGGGAGGGTTTAGGTTATTTAGTTCATGGATGCTGCATGTTTAACTCCACTTGTTGCATATCACGCTTGTGTGCCCTTGAGCATGCATTACTGCACACAGGGTGCTTTGGCAAGCAACATGTCCCATCATCTGCATTTCATAGGTGTGAGCTACAAGTTCTCAGTTCTGCATCAAAAAAAAGAAAGAAAAACAACAATGCAGTTTGGCTGAGGGCAGGGAACATTACTCATATTTTGGATCTGAAACAAACCGAACAAGAACTCGGACTGGGTCACACGAACACTGCCCCCTCCCTGCTTCATCAACACTGCCTGTCACTGACATCATCATCATCTTTGCCATCTGTCACTGAGCTAAGACAGACTATATCAGAACTATATATTTGAAAACTAACATTAATTTCACATTGTTTCTAGTCACTTCTAATTCATGTGCTGTTTGTTTGTCTATATCAGTTTTATATTTTGACATGTAGTAAAACATTTACAGGGATTAAGTCTCCTTGGCCCCTGATTTTTGGAGACCCCTGATAAAGTAAGAGGCCCTTGGGCACTGACCCTATTGACCTGGCAGGTAACAGGCACTTGTCAGCACCCGTGCATTAAAAATAAAAATAGTAAAGATAATGGGCTGACCTTCATTGCACAGGACTGGGTCAAGGCTGTTGGTGCATTACTTCATAACGCTGGTTCAATGATTGTCTAAAACATTATTAGGCGGGGTACGCTAAGGGTGATTTCTTTATGAATCCACGTATTGTAAATACTGAGAATACTATAAAGTTGTACATATGTGTATTAGTGTCATAAAAAACAAATTCACCTTTATCACCAATTGGCTGTTTTATATTGTCTACTTTATTCGTGCATACACATACAGATATTCTTACAGTTTCAGGTGAACGTTTAGGTCTTGATGGCCTTACAGTTTAAACACCGTAACAACGACTCTGTGGAAAATGTCCCCTGGCTCTTTTCTTTTCACTGTGTTTTGTGTTAAGGGAGACAGAAAGGAGATCAAATGACTATGGTTAGGTTACCAGATATCTGATGCCCAACAATCATTAACCTCAATCATACTGCCAAATTAATTAAGGTTTATAAAGGTTTAAGGTATCACTTTGGCCATGTCTATAGGATACCCTGTAAAATCATTACATTTGCATTACATTATAATTACGCATTGGAATGTGCTTTTATCCAATTCAGGATATACATTTTTATGTTCTCTGGAAATCAGGCGATGACTTTTGAGCGGTTAACACACAATGCTCTACCAAATGAGCTGTGGGAATAAAACCATTACCTATTGGAACCAACAGATAAACCCAGATGATTTAAAAAGACAGTGAAAATGTCAGGATTTAATAATTTTGTCAGGCCCCCAAACTATATCACGTCATGCTTTTGGGTTCCAGCTATCAAGCTTGTGGCTTTTGAAAGTTTAGTCAGAAACGCCTGTCACGTTGAATAACAGACAACTAGAGATATCTATTATTGGATATGAAATGCACATTTCTAAACATAAACCCAAAAATGTTTTGCTATTAAGTGCACAAGACCCCTAATATTTTCATGGTGCGGGATAGTCTAATGGTTTAAGAGCTGAGCTAGTAACTATAATGTTGTAGGTTCAAACCTAACAAGAGTAAATACTTGTATAAAAGCATCCTTATGTGCGGTCACTGAGATCCGACCTTACGAACTTTCTGTTACCAAATGAGCCACAGGATATGACATAGCTGGACCATAATTGTGACCCAGTCTGTGAAAACCAAAGTCATTTTTGTGATTTATTGTTTTCTGTATGAATCATTCTACATAATGTAAATAACATTGTGTAAAAATATAACTTTGATATTCTTAGTATTGCCTGAGTAAGACCATTAGATTGAAATTAAAGTGAAATCAGTGAGTGAAATCAAACTTTGATGCTCCTAATTTCAAAATCAAATGATGAGACTAGCCTGGATTTTAGTCTCAAATCATATTCATGACAGGATCGACTAGGCTACTGTTTCTATTATTAAACTCTTGACTATTCATAAGTGTACGCAAAAAGCCTAACACTTCCCGCCTTTACCTTAATGATGCTGCTCCTCCTCGGTGCCGCTTTCACTGACTCCAGAATAGCCGTCTCATCGCGCTCCATCAGCGGTACACTGACTCCACTCCGCCGGCCTGATCGAATCGCTCTCGGTGGGATGAAGTCAGGAGCTCCATCGCCACACACCCCGTCCTCACAAGAGTCCGACATCTCAAGGGCTAGTCGGTTACGAAGTCCAGAAGATTTTACTTTATTAATAGTGTACGAATTGGATGCATGCGAAACCCAAAAACGTCTACATGTAACACTTCTTACGCGTTCTTGGATAGCACGGAGCTCCAATGTAAGTTAAAAGCGCATACTGAGAATAAATATCGTTCCGTTGTTGAGTCCTTGTCGTCCATCCTAAAGCAACATATGTCAATCAAACACCAGGTATAAAACGCATAGAGAAATAACGAGCTCGTGAATCATTCTCTTGCGCAAGTGAACACTTGCATCACCGCGCAACAAGTTAAAACGCTCCGCCGGTGACTAACTTCTCCATCCATCCAGCGCGCATCAAACAACCTGCTATGACACGTGCAAAACCCCACATTTGTTCACAGATGCACTGTGGGTCACCAAAACTATCGGGTATCAAAACAACCCAAAACGTGCGTATTCAATATATAGCCTAACTATTTCTCGGTCTATTTCAATATAATGTTAAAGAACGCCAGGATACTGGTAGAGAATGTCGCCCAGCTCATCTTGCTGCTGTGTTGAATAGAAAGTCGATTTGGTTTGGTTTGTCAAGAGTAACGCCACAGACACTGGCACTACTCCGTTAAACCCGCCCTTTGTGTCCTTAAGCTCTTGATTGACGCGTTTCACGACCAATCAGATGCTCTCACTGTCTATAAACCCTAATCTCTCGTCTTTCAGAGAGGAGGAGCCATGCGTATGTGACTCAGGAATGTTACTCATTTGAGTTTACCAGATGTTTGATGAAAAAAAATCCTTGGTGTTATGTGTCAAAAGTGTATGTAGTTGTGTGTTGATACAATTCAATTAACATTTTGGTTAAAGCTAATCAATCTTCTATTGAGAAGTAGTAAGGAAGAATGTATAATATTCAAGTTTTGTACAACAAAAATCCCACAATGCAACACAACCCCTGTTTTCAAAGGATCATGGTTTATACTTTTCATTATTAATGACAGTCCCTTATCGACTGTCTTTCAAAGACCATCATAAGGTTTTACTATAAAATATATTCAATTATGCTGTTGGATGTTGCAATTGATTTCATATTTGGCATCTCTGCCCTGTTCCTGCCTTTGTGGCGTGTAATAACGCTTTGTAAATCTCACAGAGAAATGCAAAGTAAAAGAACATTGTGAAAAGCCTCTCATGAGATGCCAGACTGCAGACTTGCTGTACATAGAAGGCCTCTGTGAAATATAGACAGAACCCGAGGGTCATTAGCACTGCACTTACAACTCTAACACCTCTGTGCAGCTTTTCCCATAAGGTCATGTTGTCATGGTTAAACTAAGCCCTTTCTATGAGAACGACGTTATTGAGATCCAGGGAAAGTTTTGGTCAGCCTGCTCAGGCAAAAGTAGACGCTTGGTGTAACATGTTGTAGGTGTGTGTTTGGGTTATTTTGTTTAGAGACACCAAGGTTTGAAAATTGTCGAGATTAATGGTTCTGCTGAATAGATTTATCAATTGTTTAGACTGCAAATATATAAACTTCTATATATATATAGAGGTTATTACCTGGTAAACATAAAATAACCCCATAACAGCAACTTTTGGATGCATCCTTTAAAAATGATATCCAATAATTATTAGAACTATAGTTTTTATATACATTTTATTTACAAACTACCAACAGCACCCTCAAGTGGTTTATATGGATTACTACAGATACGTTTAAAAGAATTTAGGATGAACTTAGTTTTAAATATATTTTTTACAAATTCTTTAAAAAAATACTTTCTCTAATATTTGTATAAATATTTATTTGGATAAACGGTTTATTCTCATTAAAAAATAAATTTTTAAGCTTGCAAATCAACTGGCCTAGTTGGATGTCAAAAATATTGAAATATTTATTAAGTTTGCATGCTTTGTTTCCCGTCAAGAGAGATTAATAATAGGTTAATACAATATGTCCAACAAGAGTGTGTTGTTTCTCAACAGCCTATGCGGGTGAGAGAGGTTACACATGTGTGTCAGGGTTATGTTGTTCTTATCTCTGTGTCCTTCACTCCTCGGCTCTCCTTATTTGCTCCCTGTTTAGTGAAGAATGAGATAGCAGCAGGTGCAGGAAGCATTTGTTAGAATCAAAGTAAGGTTTAAAAAATCTTGGTAGCCATTGGAAGGAAATATAATATTAAGTAATTTCTTAACAATTCAAGATTTCTACACAGAATATTTCAGTTGGCTTCAGGGCTCGTGACCCTGGATAAGAATCTAAAAAAAAATGGATCTATTGACTCATGTCTATGTGTAACTTTTCTTTCTGATAAAAAATACATTAGAAAGGTTTTTTCTTAGTTTTATTTACATACGGTAAATATAAGGTTACTGGTAGTTGCTGAGGATCTGCCAAATTATTTTGATTACCAACTGCCAGATTTTGCAACAGATGCAAATGGTGCTAAAGGAAATATATAAACTGTATATTCTGTCAAATTCTCCTAACCCAGTGGTTCTTAAAAATTTTGGGTACAATTTGAATAAAAACAGAACATATTATATGATACAATGTTGTCCTGTTGTTTTGTAGCCTTTTTCTGATGTTAAATAACAAAGAATATACGATAAATCTTTTTTAGTTTTAGGTATTAAATGCACCTTCTGCACCACACAAGTGCACCACCCAAGTGGGGCCCACTCCCCAGTTTGAGAACCACTGCCCTAACCCAACCCCTAAACCTTATCCTCACAGAAAACTTTCTAAGTTTTTACATTGTAAAATAAACACAATTTATTATGAAATATACGGTGTTTTCCTCATGGCGGGGTCAAAAATGTCCCCACAAGGTTCCAAACCATAGGGATTACCACGCACACGCACGTACACACTCACACATTATATGTTAAACAAACGTGCATGCAGAAAATAAATATTGGTCCTTATTGTGTAAACCAAGGGAAGAAAGATGACTAAAGTAGGCCTACTTGGATGTCATATCTGACTTTCATTTGGCATTCTTAAACAACAGTATATATAATAGTAGCCTATAGTTTTGAGTACCACTGTCTGGTGTAACATAACATTTGTGAATAGGGCCTGAATCAAATGAATCATTACAAATATGTATTAAGTAAAATATTTTTAGTCAATATGTAGTATAAAAATCTTTACAGACTAACTACCAGTGGTTGTTGTATTGGATCTACATAATAGCCATGAAAGTATGTCTAAGCTTTTTATTAAGTAATTAAATACACAAATAAAATAAAATCCAACGATTATGCCAGCGTTTAACACTAGATGGTGCTATGTCACAAATGTGGAAGATTGAGTACAAGGATTTTAATAGCCAAGATTCAATGAATAGCCAAGTCAATTCCCATAATGCTCATGAGGCTAATAGTTAAGGTGCCTTTTTGTTCTTGAAATAAAACAGGCAAGACAATATTCAAAGCACCAAAAAGAAAAGCATTTTTTAAATGATCAGCATTCAACAAAAGCAACTTAATATGTAGGTTCGTATTTTACAGTTCCTTCACAATAATGTATAAATCACATATTAATAAAACAAAGAAAGATACGAGTATTATGCATAGACAGTGTCACTGGTAAGCTTTTTTGTTTGTTTGTTTTTAGTTTTTTGATTAAACATAAACTGTGGGAGAACGTAAGAAGGGATCCTGTAGATGCCACAAAAGGGGAACAGTGGGCAAGAGGTTAGGCAATGATTTTGGTTCAAATGAATGTTAAAACCTGCACCACATTCTCATCAGTTATGATCTCAAAGAGTATCAGCTTGTAAAAAAAGCAAGGACAAAATCAGCATTATGGGTCAGACTCAGTGAGCAATTGATGTAGGACAGTTTAATCTCAAAGGAATAGAGGTGGGATTAGATGGTGAAAAAATTAGTATTGGATAGGGATGCTGGTGTGTGCGGGTGAAAGAATATGTCAGATGAATAGTATTTTAGTATTGCTAGTTTAATAACAAATTATGCATTAGTGATTTGCATTACAAGGGCAGAGGCAAAACACCAAGGTTTTACACTGTGGTCACACTATATTTATTTCTTCTTCTTCTTTCTTCTTTAAAGGGGGCATCAATTTCTTTCTCATGTGTCCTCTGGGTGTGTCCTTAAAAATGTCAGTGGTTTCCGGTCTGGGACCCAGACATGGTTTTTCTATTCTGAATACCGGGCATATGGGCAAACCAATGTGTGACTAAGGGTTGTTTATGACACAATACATGATAATAAATACAAAAATCTGAAAAAGATGACAAAAGATGTTGGTCCATTTCAATTTCTCCTGATATTATTTAAACTATTATTTATTTGTCAGTACCTTGATGCAAATGTGTTTTAAATTATCCATTTGGAATACTATGGAAACTAATCCTTTAATATAACTGTTTTGCTCTGGACAGCTAATACCACAAAGCCACTGAAATGAGCTGCTTTTAAAATATTGCCCTGCTTGGCTTGTAAGTGTGACTGTTGTTCAGAATGGTTGTGAGAGCCAGCAGGTGGGCATTGTTTTCAGCTGTAAGTTGACAGGTGGTACAGTTGCAAGCTACTTTGGTAGTTTCATGTTTTGTGTTTTGTTCCGCTTTGGGCTGGTTAAAGCCTGACTCACACACAACTGTTTAAAAATAGACTAACCTAATACAAAAGTTGATGGATTTGAGTTGTGTCTCTCAGCTTTCCTCTGCTCCCCCATTACAAGGCTTCCTTCCTTCCTTCACACTCTTTTGTTCTGTTTTATTAACAAAATGCTCTTACAGTATATAATGGACTGAAGAATATAGTTCCAAACATATAGTTTGTTTCTCAAAGTAAAGTTTTTTTGTTATTTTTTGTTATTCAGCTACAGTAGAGCAGTGTGTTTTTTTGTGCTTCGATCCTGTGCTATTACAACACACACAAACAAGATCCAGATGCTGTTATAGCCATTGGCCTTGTAAACACTTCCTTAGTGTTACATTACTATCAGACATTTAGGCACACAACTCTTTGATCTTTAGATATAGAAATTTACACAATTAAGAAATATAGAAGTGCTTCCCACATAGTATAGTTTTGCCGTGTGGTTTCAAGTCACAATTATACACAAATTTATAAAATGTTTACTATATATTTTCAAAGTGCCAGAAGTAACCTAAATGCCTGCTTATGCTCTTTTGCTGCTTTTTGAGATAGAAGTATCAGAAAAACTCTTCTAGTTACTTTTATATTGAAAAATCACATTTACAGATTTTTGAAGATTTATTTACCTATTTTCTGTGAAAATAATTATTTTTCTGTTTATTTTGACCAATTTTACAACATCATTATGAAACACGCAGTATTATGCAGGCCACTCCCATGTCACGCCCCCGATTAGCAATTCACGCTCCTCCCGCGCCACGCCCCCTCATTAATTTCAACACGCTTACAGCCCAAGACAACTTTTTCTTTAATATTTGGAAAGTTTAACGTTAGTTGGGTTTCTCGTAGACGATTTTAAGAAGAAAAAATCTGGGTTTATTAACTGCAGAACAACTTTAGGAAGTTTTTGGTTATTTTTAGTCTTATAAACGCCTCCTAGCAGGACCCGGTGATCTCTCGGTTCCTTAAGATTAAGCCGCTTTCTCAAAAGGGATCGGACACACAGCATATCGCTCTTGCTTTGGTGCCACTCCCAACGGATTAATTTGTCGGAATATGGAGCAAACCCATTAGGCACGGTAGTCTGGGTGTGTGTGGCCGAGTGGGTCGCCCCGTGTGCTGCCTTGAGTGTGCTGGAGGTCCCGCTATAATGGGATGCGGACTGCGGAAACTGGAGGACCCGGAGGACAGCAGCCCGGGAAAAATATACTCCACTTTAAAAAGACCGCAAGTCGAGACCAAAACAGACTCCGTGTACGAGTACGTGCTACTGGACTTCAGCCTGGAAGGTACAGATTACTGGAGTAAAGTGATGTGGAGCTATCATGGTAGCAAAAAGTTACGCCAAATTACTTTATTGTTACAGAATGATTGTTAATATAACGAATTACTACTTTATAGTAGTAACTATGGTATTTTGGCTAAAACTTACTGTAACCATGGTACGTTTTTACATAACGAATTAGAACTTCGTTGTCCATTCTGCACGCGCGTTTGAAAGGCTGTATCTGAAAATCTAGTGAGCTGACTACCTAGACAGCACTCAAAAATGCCGCATGCGCAAACTACTCTTAAAATGTTGTCTTTTGACTTTAAGCCCCCCGTCCACAACAATATTTGAATGCACCCCACTCCCCAATTTCTCCCATTAAAATAATCCAGAGCTTGGTATAACTAAAGATGAATGTTTTGCCATTAAATAACATTAAGTTGATTTATCTTATTGTAATTTTGTCTTAATCGTTTTAAATCATCTTGAGACCCCTTTGGAAGTTTGTCGAGGCCCCAGCCCTGACAGCAGATGACTCCGGGACAGATCCCCAACGGAAAGGCACCAAATTCAGCAGCTCCAGTGCGGATCCGGTGTGGAGTCGTCTGCTGTCTGGGAAGTGGACCCTGGACCCCTTAATGACACCAATCTAAATAGTGGGTGCAGCATATTTGTGCTAATTCAATGCTTTCACTTTGAAACACTTGGCAGACTGGCATTATGGACCCTGGCATGTGCACCCTCGAGTGTAACAGCCTTAACGTTTTCCCCAGCAACAGTACCGCAGCTTCCTCACATGTGGAAATAGGTCAGGTAGCTTTTTTCCTGACGATTGGATTGTGTCTCAGACACTCGCACATGCGTCTGTTCCACTGTATGACATTCATACTCCTCTGTGCAACAGTTTCCAGTGTCTGGATAACTCATAAGTGCCGAACTTTGATTTGTTAAACCCTTTTCCTTGTTGAAAGAGACATTCTGTCTACTCAGTGCTGCCTTAATACTTACGTTTAGAAAAGTGTAGTGTATTAAAGGTGCCAAAGAATGCATTGAAATAGTATGTAAAAATTGTTCTTTGATATTAACATAGAAGGTATGTAACTTTATGAAGTGCAATTTAAAACCCAAGGATTTGTCTTATTGAATAAAATGGTCTATTTTTCCATATTTGTAAGGGTCATGAATAATAATGTTGAGCTCTGCTCTGATTGTTCTGCTCTGCAGCTCATGTCAGTAGCTCACATTAGTAAACATTTTAGCATCTTTGTAATTAATTTAATGTTGGGGGCATATATTTCGACGTGGTTTACATAGAAATAAGGAAACATACTCGTTTGAGGCTCACGATATGTCATAACCATGTACAGAGCTCTTATTATTCATCTATGCCTAGGTAAATACAGTTTTTTTATATTTTATGGCACCTTTAAGTAATTTAGTAAAACTATAGAATATGGCATGTAAGTACTTCTTGCTATAAGGTTTGGTGGTATGCTATAAGAGTAAAGAATAGTGTATAGTTTTCATTACAAAAGACTATAGACCATTTTGCAAGATGTAAACAACGCTGGTCCAGAAGCAATTCATGTTTCAGTTTTTTAACACTACATAAACGTTGGGATAAAATACAACCAACAGAACATATAGAACTGAATTAAAGGGGCTGTTTACACTTGGTATTAAGATGTGTTTTCATCAATCGGATCACAAGTGGACGAAAGAGACACATTACGTTTACACCTGGTATTTAAATCCGTCTCTTTTGTCCACTTTCAACCGCTTTTTTCCTGAATACTTTGAGGGGGTGGTCTGTGAGACGGTGGGCGAGTCTCTTTGCTGTCATTTAAACCCGAGCGGGAGTAATTATGAGTTTATATGGACGCAAACTAATATTATGTAGGAGTCCACTGCTTGTTTACCAAGTAAACATGCTGCACAGTGTTTTGTACGTGTGTATGTAAGAGCTTTCTCTGAATTTTCAGCGCAATTGATGAAATAGGATAGCGCAACTTTCACACGCTTTCAAAACGAAACTACAGAGATCAGCCGCTTTAGTTTTATCAATGAAAGGCTAAAAATAGCTCTGTTCACCGTCTGTTCACGCCAGAAGTCAGAAAAGATGTAAAACTTGTGTTTAATACCTCAGATTAGATAAATGGGCGGAGAGAAGGCGGTCGCGTGTGGCTGTTTGAACACATTCAACCACATATGCGTTCCGCAACTCCAAAGCGATCCGATCGAAAGTGGTTTCGACTACCTCTGGATGTGGTTGAAAGTGGTCGAAAGTGGACGAGCTCAAAACGTTTTGAACACCGCTTACACCTGGCATTAACGTCGTCCACTTGTGATCCGATCAACGAAAACGCATGTTAATGCCAAGTGTAAACAGCCTCAAAAAGTTAAACATCTTATGTGAAAGAAAGGTAACAGTTACAACTGAATCAAGAAATGGTCTTGCAAAATGGTCTATAGATGACTGAGTGTAAAATAAATCACATAGTTTATGTATATACATGTTCAAAGCTGAAGCTGCAATGCTATGCATATATTTGGTGTATAAAGGTAGGGTTAGGAATGTGAAGCATTCTTAGTGTCATATGTCTCCACCTGCCCAGGCTTCAAATCCATCATGATGGTTGAAGCCCTTGAAGGCAAAGTCAGACCATTTCTCCTATAAACTGAGCATTAGGTTAATAAGTGTTGTCTCCTGTTCACAAATGTTCATCAAATGCATTATTAGTGATGCAGTAAATCATATTATAATGTAATGCATCTCCTGTCAGATACTAGACTTTATCACCTGAACATAAACATGTCTACAGGCATGTGCGTGTGAAGTTTTGATGGGAAAGATTGATTGTCAAGATGTCTTTTAGCCATTCAGCCCTGAGTACACCTGGTATACAGATGTTTGAAGCTACTGTGTCTATTATTGCTCAAGGTAGCGCTCAAATTATTTAGACAGATCTGGATCACAGACTGTGTTTGCTTTGTTGTGCTGTAAGTGCGTATTAGGCGTAACCTGTGGAAACTTCACTGCTGTATTTATGTCTGTGTTTTGTTTAAAGGGTTATAAGATAATGTGGCCATAAATTTGAAATCTGTTTTTCAATTACACTTTCATAAACAACATTTAGTTATAAATAAGTATAATGCGTGTTTGATGTGATCTGCTTCACCCTTAAGGCAATGAGTTTTGTATACAGCATGTATTGTTTGTTCAACTAAGGAAATTTGAAATGCTAAACAATGTTCATCATGACTGAGAATGGTGTTCATGATGGTTAAACATAATAAAAACATGTGACCCAAAATACTGTTGCTAATAACATGCTAAATTTACATCTGAACATCAAAATGTAGTGATGTATGACTGCGTCTATGCTACTGGGTGCATTAGGTGCACAGACCATGTGATGCTTAATTTAGTGTTCGGTTGTAGAAAGCCAGATGTCCCTGTGTTGCAAAGCCAGCAGACGAATTTACAACGAATGGCCTTAATCTCTACCTTGGATCAGTTTCACTGCTGTCGGGTGGAAAGATCGGGATTAGCAACAGTAATGGCTTCAGCTGACTCTGGGTCAGCATTACCAAATTAACTACTGTACCACATCCATTTCTTTAACAGAAATAGTACTTTTTTTCTCACCCTGCATTTAAAATTTGTTTAAATTAGTTTTTTGTTCCCGTAGGCAGCTATTTAATAAACTGGTTGTTATTAAGTCATCAGATTTTGTCTAATGGAAATATCACTCCATGTGGGTGTTTGTTGATGATCTGTGAATGTGTTTTTCTGATGGATTCATGGAGATTTTTTCACATAGTCATTTTAAAATTTCAAAAACAAATACAACCAGGACTTTAGCACTACGGGCCGTGTCATTTAATCCAGCAGGAATCAGTTTCTTGCAGACAGTTTCTGCGAGACTAAGATAAACAGCTGTGAACTTGTGACATCTGGCTGAATGAAACTCATTTATAAATGTCCAGGTCATATTTCACTCCATAATCCTAAAGAAAAGAAGCGATGTTATGTTTGTTATTATCATTAAACAAATAATTTATTTTGTGCATACAGTGTGTTGGTATGCCTGATTTTCATGACAATAACACTACTTTGTAAAGCAATAAAATAAATAGAATTGTTATGTGTAGATTTGGAAACGAAAGTCACGTTCTCATGACTGGTTTTGTGAGATTCACCTTGATTGTAAAATAATCTAAAATTGATAGTCTTTTATTGAAGATTAATCCTAAATTCGATTAATATGTTGTTTTTCTTTTGTATTTCATAGTCTTTTTGTGAATTTCTTGCAGTTTAGGGTTAAAATGGTTCAAACCACTTTTATACAAAAACAAACCCTCAACATTTCCTCATAAAGAGTCATAAAATTTGCCTATAAATTCCTTTTACCTCTTTTTTTTCATTGCCTGTTTCTTATTTCCCTCACACCTTCAGATTCTCTTTTTCAATTTTCTACATCTCAATTTATTCTTTTTTATCTTTTCTCCTGATTTTCCCTCTTTATAAACAACACACAGCACAGTTGCTCTCTCTGTCTACAGAGAACAGAGGCGTCTGTGTGAGAGTCGACAAGAGGGCTGTAGGGGAGTCTGGGAGAAAGGGGTGCATTGGAACAAATTGGAGTCCTTTCAGGGTCTGTATCGCTGTGAATGCCATCTCTCTACTTTGCCCGTGGGGCGTTATCTCCATAACAGACAAAACATTACTAAAGATTAGGAGTGATGCAGTGTACTGAACACAGACACTGGTGTGGTAAAACCTACAGGTAGCTTCCAAAACTTTTGTGTTTGTGTCTCGTCTAACGTGTCAGCTGTAGTCAAAAACACACAGTGGTTTACCAGTTGTTTTGTGTTTTTTAGGGAAAGGATATTTTTAGTCCAAGGAATTATCTCTTGTGTACTTTGTGAATTTTTTTGTTTTTGTTGTTGTTACCAAGTGTGGGAACCGCAAGATCGAATGTTTGCCTATGTTTGTGTTATGCGTGATGGAATGCTGTGTTTGTGGGGCGGTGTGTGTGTGTGTGTGTGTGTGTGTGTGTGTGTGTGTGTGTGTGGCATGGGGCCAGTCTTCCCTGTGAACAGCAGCTCTTTGTGGACACAGGAAGTGTGTTTGGGGGTTGGGGCGGGCGAGAAGGGAGATGTCAGGGTGATCCTCCATTAGAGCCTGCGGACAGGAGGAAGAAAAGCAAAAACACTCGAAGCACCCTAGCTTACAACAACCTTAACACCTATAGGTTAAATCTATATCATAAACCCCTACACACAGCGTGCTGATCCCAGAAAATTGCCAGAGTGCCTTCTGTGTGTAACGCAAACCCGTCCTGGAATTTGGATCTGGGAACGCTCCCGCAAAATGTACCTGGTGACATTGCCGTAACATTTCCGGAACGCGTCCTATGTAAACAAAAAGCAAGAACAATGCCGCAAGGGGTGTCGTGGTAATGGCGCATGTGTCACCACAACAACGTATTTATGGTTCAGGTCTTTGACATGGGGGTTTTAAATGCAGATTAACAGTCACAAAAATGTTCACCAGCCTTATGGACAGCATGCGAAATGCTAGTTGATGATTGAATCATTAAAAGGCATGCATACATGTTTCTCAAGAGAAATTGCTGATAATCAGGGGTGCGAAATTCGCCGTTTAGGATCCAAAATTTTTCACATTGATAAACATTTTTTTAAATAATGCTTAAATTAATAAGATTTACAATTAATAAATAATTAATAAAATGATTCAAATTACAATACAAATAAGAATTGATTAATAAACTGTGATGAGCGTCTTTGTCACCTTTTTCACCCCTGATGAGTTTGCACCCCTGGATAATAAGCAGGGCTGGGTATCGAGTCCGATGTTCCAGATTGATTCGATTTTGATTCACAAGCTATCAAATCGATTCGATTTCACTTCTCGGCTCGATTTTTCGACTCAATTCTTGATTCAACTTAATGAATATAGGTTATATAAATTATTATATTATCTTAGAATATATTACAATATAGACTGAATGAATGAATGACAGGCTCGCCTCTCGCTCCTTGGTAACATCGCGCAAGGCAAAAAAAGGGTGACATCTAGTGGAGAAGACTAGTAATTAGATTAACGCTTAATCTTACGTTCAATGTTTGCGGAAATAAAATGGAAAAAAAATTAATTTGTAGCCTGTGAGAATCGATTTTGAATCAACCACGGGGAAAAAAACTATTAATAGAAAAATCGAGCCGTAATAATAAGCTTAGATGCTGTGGAAAAATCCACCAAGTGCACAATGATAAATACACTACACATCGCACCCTTACGGCGCATTCACACGGGGCGAAAGCGTTAACGCTTGATGGATGGCTTGTCTGAAGCGTGGCCAACAGCCAATCACAGTGGCCGCAGCACATGCTCCAATCTTTCATAAACGTAATTGGCTGGCTCTGCCTAGGTTATTTGCATAAGGCAATCTGATTGGCTGACACTCGCGTTGCCGCTTGAAAAGTTGAGAAATGTTCAACTTCTGCCGCGAGCAACGGCAGTGACGCGGCGCCGACGGATCCACAATTCAGTTCGCCAATGCTTGACGTCACCCATTAAAAGTGAATGGGAAGCGTCAATGCTTACGCCCCGTGTGAATGCGCCGTTATGTCACGTGTCTTTATAGGATCTTTACAGGATGTGTGTGAATGCACCAATTCCAGTGTGAATGAACCAAAATCAAACAATCATATTCTAAGTATTTTCTGTAATCTTTGTATAAAATGGCTTTACGTGAAGCATGCTGTAACTGTAACTAAGATGCAGTGAAAAAAAGAATAGAATAAGTAACATCACCTTGGCTTTAAATCATCTACACTGATGGTCACATTGTGTTTTACTGTTGTTCCACAGGCAGTCGACCTACAGTGCAATATCTGTCCTCACTGTGTGACCTGCCCCATGCCCTTCAGTCTTACTACACCCAGGGTTACGTACTGGCCGCACTGCATCCCATTATCCTCTCTGTTGGCCGCACTCGCTCACTGCCCTGCAGCCTGCTCTACCGGGCCATCCTGGTTCGCCCACAATCCAGGTAAAGTTTACCATGACAACAGCTGTGTACTTCACCCCCTCTCTTTCTGTATCCAAAACAGACCAACTTCTTATTTCCAAGTAATAATTAACTTTTAATAAGCCACCATGAATATTAATTAGATAAGTAATGAGAGGTCAGACTGTATAGCTGAAGTGGGCGGGGCTTGTTGTGCTTTTGCTCTCAGACTGGGTACAGATATAGGTTAAGTTTTAGGAAGTCTAATGTGTAATTTTCCATGAACCAGTGGGAACCTACAGAGGGGCTATGGAAGAACAGGAGAAGCTAGTTTTGTCTTTGACTTACCCAGACATAACACACTACTTCACTGTTAATGTGAACTGAAAGTGTGTGACACAAACCCAAATGAATAAATTATAAACGATGTCTACGTCCATGTTAAGATTACAATGTATATATAGTAGATAATGCCCAAATCTGTAAAACTTTGTTTTCTTAGCAAGGCATCCAAATCTGTTGTTTGCATAACATCCTTACTATTAAGATACAGGTAGATAGAACTATAATGTAGCTGTAGCTCATTTGCATTTAATGAAGGTCATTAGAAATAAGCCACTCTGATATTCCACCATTTATTTTTATTATCTTAATACAATACCATGGACTGAAAGAGCAGCAAGACAGCTGCTTTAGGGTTAGACCAAGTTGTTGTTATCAGGTGGGGTCAAAAGTGTTAAACATCTCAGCGTTTTTAAACTGCTTATGAAGGACATCTCAAGGCAGACATCAGCAATGATAAAAAATGCATGCGTGATTTCCTGTTTTGAACTTGCTGCATGAATGCCGTTGCCTTAAATGATGTGTGTTGTTTGTGTTGTATCTGTTGTGTGGTTGCAGTAAACACACAGTGATGCCAATGATTGACAGTGTGCCGGTGTTGCGGGTGGAGGAGTGGCCACTGCCGGGAGAATCTTTAACCGGGGACACCGTAAAACTGCTCATAGACAGGGTCAGTGTTTACATTTCAAATGCGTTTGCTGTTGCATGGTAGCATATACTTTAGCCTGGATTTCACAGACAGGGTCACAATTGGTAAATTCTTTAAAAATTTGAATTTACCCAAGGTGGTAATGTGGCACGGTCTTGTATAACACTGAAGGGGCTTATTTCGCAATAACAACCTGTTGCCTGTACATTATCCCCCTTATTACACAGCTTATTACCTCATAAGTAAGGTAAGGAACTCTAAATATTGATTAGAAATTTTATTTGCCTATTTTTATCAGACCTTCTGCAAGGAAAACATGTTTACTTTCGTTTTTAAGATAAGACAAGGGGCCAGATTTACTAAACGGGGCAAATTGGCATAAGAGCCCAATTCTAAAAAAGCGCAGATGGGAGTGTTAATATCTGCGGGTTAGATATATACATCATCTGAAAGCTAAATAAATATGCTTTCAATATTTGGCCAAGATACAACTATTTGAAAATCTGAAATCTAAGGTGGGAAATCTAAATATTGAGAAAATCGCCTTTAAAGTTGTCAAAATGAATTCCTTAGCAACACATTACTAATGATCATTTTTTTATATATTTAGTAGTATTTTTACAGTAGGAAATTTACAAAATATCTTCATGGAACATAAACTTTACTTAATATCCTAATGATTTTTGGAATTAAAAAAAGATGATAATTTTGACCCTTACAACCTATCGTTGGCTATTGCTAGAAATATACCCATGCTGACAAAATGTTGTGTTTGCTTTTGTGGGCACAGCGTGTATGGACAAAAATTCAGATTAAACGATTTGTATGCTTGTTGTTTTATTGCTTCTTGTCTGATTAGAGCACAAGTGTCAGATGTTCATTTCCAAAAATATATCTGCATACAGTGTAGTTCCTCTTTAGGAAAGTCTCTGACTCATTACAGTGATGGTGTTGTTGTTTATGTACCCCCAGGTAAACAGCTATGGCAGGGGTGGCGTGAGGTTTGTGGGCTCGGTGCTCCAGCAGGCTGGAGGAGGGGGGTGTAATGGCAGAGTGTCCAGTCCCAGGAGGGGCTACCGCTCCCCTCCACGCACCCCACCTCGCACTCCCCCTGGAGACGGAGATTTGGAGGGTCGTGGGTACAGCCAAGGTCAGACTTTCCTATAATCCTAATGTAATTATGGAATGTCTGAATTCTCTAACATAAAATCGGATTAATTTCAGTTTTATATCGAATACCTTTAGCTGATGACAACTAAGTGCACAGATGGGCTATAAATGCTTTTGAATCGAGCATGATTGGATGAATCTCAAGAACAATGTATCAGGATTTTATTTTAGCTCAAAAGCAAAATTATTTTTTGTATAAATCAAATGAAGCCTATTTTTTGTTGGATGTATTTTGAAATAGGATGTTTAGTTTGGATGTACTAACTAAAGCATGTATACATGTTAGCTCAAAAATACATTGTTGCAGTAATAACCAAAGTGAACTCTTGCTTTTCCCAGTGAGTATTGTCAGTTTAATTTAGTTTAACCCTCTAATATTTTGTCCACAGTTGTGCTTGCCCACCCTTTGGGCATCATATCAGTCATGTGATCCTCGATCCGTTAACATGGAGAATCAAGATCAGTCAGAGGCTGTTAGTGTCTTAATACAAGTATTGTACCTAGGTGACCTCCATTTGTCCAGTTAGTAGTTATGATAGACTGCCTAAAAATTGTGTCCGGAGCAATAGTTGTTACTCATTACTTCATTTTTTTTTTACTCTAGTAAAGATTGTATTCTATGTTCATGGCTCAAGATGTGAGTTGTAACCTCACTGTTGTGTTTAGACCTGAGACTGCTGGTGCTGTTTCACTCCTGGAATCCGGGTTATGCACCACTGGACTCTCTGGCCTGCTGTTACCATCAGGGGGCGCTGTCCATGCGAGTCTCCAGGAAAGGCCAAGTTGTCAGTGGCCTGGAAGCTGATTGGCTGGAACTGACAGCGGCTTATTACCGCAAAGGCTGGTCATTGGTGGACTCCTTTGTATACTGGGACACACCGAAAGGTATCTCTCGAGTTAAACTAAATATTGTCTATCTGCCATAAACTTTCTATTATGCACTCTTGTGTAATGTTGTTTAGGGAGATTACAATTTATATGCATGTGATGTCATGTGCTGCTGCTAGACTTACATTTTATAGCCCCGCCCCCTTTGTCTTTTATGTAGGAAAATGCAGCTGTTGAGTAGATGTAGGCATGCAATTCTTCGACTTGTGTTTAGCTCTTTAATCATCAGAGTATCATATGTCATTTTTGACAGTAACTACGCATTTGGTCAAAATTGAGTTAAGGGTTGAAATGGGCTTTGTGAGAATTGTTGTGTCTTGTAACAGGGTCTCTTGGTTCAATTTTGTCCCATTTCAGAGAAACGTGTGTGCCAAAATTGTTTGACTGGCTGGTGTAAAAAACTTTAAGGGCATTTTTTTCAGTTTTAGTGATTGCGTAGTTACTGCACTTAACCCTTGTAGGGCAGTATAGTAAACAATGACGATGTGAGGTTTTAAAGTATGCCATTTTTGTGCCTTCATGACTGAGTTTGTAGGACCCTATTATGTACTTACATTTACGTTTATGCATTTGGCAGATGCTTAATTCCAAAGCTCCTTACATTGCATTCCAAGTATACATTGTATCAGTAATTGGGTTCCCTGGGAATCAAACCAATGACCAATGCTCAAACAGTTGGGGTACAGGAAGAATATTTCTGTTCTTAGTCATCTTTTCACATCTTTTCACTTTCTTTTTCAATTTCTTTAAATTCCACAATTTTTAACCATATTTTTTTTCCTTTCTCTCGACTCCCACAAGAACTATATTTAGAGCCCATATCCAAACCTCACGACCACACTTCCTGTTTTGCACCAGCCTAATAGGAGCTAGATCTGTGTGTGTGTGTGTGTGTGTGTGTGTGTGTGTGTGTGTGTGTGTGTGTGTGTGTGTGTGTGTGTGTGTGTTTGAGACATCTGGGGTTTGTGAATGTGGAACACGAGAGGCAATTTGCAAACTAGCTCTGCCATCCTACTCTTTCCTCATGCCATTTTCTCATGAGGGACATACTTCTGAAAACTCCTGAGCATCATTTTATCCAATTTTCTTAATTTTGTTGATACTTGACTGAATAGGTGGGCTTTATGTACTGTATTAAAGTATGGTGCTGCCTAGGGATCCAAGCGCATTTTATGTTGTTTTTTGTGTGGTTGGGTTGTGGTTACATTTTCTGTTCCTCATCAAAAGAGCCCACTGAGATATTTTGGTCCCGTTTTCAGAAATACACTAAGCATGTGTGTTGACTCTATGGTCTCATTAACTTTATATTCATCCTCTCACATGTGCATATGGATTTGAAGTAGATAAGTTTCATTATCTTTTCTAGGTCATTGACACACTTCCAGTCAGATTAAATGAGACCTGAATATTGCGCTGTAATTCAGTGGATGAACACACACTTAGATATGGATGTTTGTAATCTAGCCACCTTCTATTAACTTAATTTTTATTTTGCTTTGTTTTTTAACAGGGGAGCCAGTACCCAGGTCTTTAGAGGGCCTGTTTGTATATGAGGAGATAAGCACAGCACCACCTGCCAATGACACTATTGTAGTAGAACAGTGGACTGTTATAGAGGTATCACACATTCACCTGTATATGACTTGGTATATCATAAAAAATTCATATATGTGACACAGTTTGTAAAAATCCAGCTAAATGACTTTTCTATATAAAATTATTTGATAAATTTAAAGGGCACCGGGCACCTATTATGCCCATTTTACTAAATAGATTAAGTCTCAGGTGTGCCTGGTGAAATTTCAGATTAAAATACCCAACAGATCATTTTTGCCAAATCCAAAATGCCCCAATTTGTTTTGCGTGCATGCACCTTTAAATGCAAATGAGCAGCTGCAACTCACTCCCTTACCAAAAGAGACCGTGAGTTCTTTCAGTTAAAATAGATGTGATTCCTGTGAATACATTGTACAATAGTATCTAACTATTGAGATATGGCGGACAGCATACAACTCATTGAGGGCGGAAAGAGTCCTGCACTGGGCCATTTTTGGAGACCCGCTCCCGCCGTACCAGCAAAGTTCAGCACCAGATTCGACCCATCACCCGTGATAATATCAAAATTAAATCTGCACCCGCCCAGACCCGTTATTTGGCCCATTTCCTGACCCGTACCCGCATAAATCACATACGCTAAAATCATTCCTTAAAGTGCCATTTTTTATCTGGTACCACATATTTAAAGGGGACAGAGAATGAAAAAACATTTTTACCTTGTCTTTGTTGAATAATGGTAGTCTACCCGCATTCACAAACATACAAAAAGTGCTAGACAAATTTTTGATTCATCTCAGTCTCATAGAAATTCCTCTTTTAATAATTGTCAGCCAGAAAACATCCCAATCTGAAAAACTGATGCTTATGACATCACAGGCCTCTCCCTGCCCCTCCACTTTAAAATAATTGGCTACATTTTTAGAGTGGCAGCAAAGTCAGCCAATCAGTAATGAGATTGCAAGTAAAGCCAGTAGGGGGAGCCAAATGGGTGCAAAACCACTTGTTTAAAATCCCCCACCCTAATAGAGCTATCTGAGAGAGGTTTTTAGGAAGCTTCTAAGGCATTACAGACCCAAACAAAAACATTTTTGTCTACATGTCACATCACAGAACAAGGATAAATACCCCGTTCAATCATTCTATGTCATCTTTAACATCACAACAGCCTCATGAATGGGCTAATAAAACAGGCTTAAGTGCACTTTGTTTTGGGCCATTCAAGTAGCCTACCATCGGCACCTAAATAGGCTATGGAACCTGATAACTATATACTAATAGACCTATTAATGAAAAAAGAACAAGAAAAATACAACCTACCTACACAACCCCTGCTGTGCCCCTAAGTCTCGACAGGCTTTCTAAGAGAAGATATTCCCAGCTTCCGGCTATCAACGGCAAACCTTTATGCAACGCCTGCCCCAACTAGCCTATGAGAAGAATCAACAAAGGTCACGCACTGTTGCAGTGGTGGTGACGTGATGGGTCAAATGTCATATGGTGCGGGTGTAATGGTAATTTAGACATACAAATATTGCACATATTTTCATTCGCGCTACTGCCCGCCCGCACGGAGTTAATTATCTGCCCGCATCCCCAACCATGAATTTTAGAAATGTCACAATCCACCCGTTTCAGACATTTTTATGCGGGTATCCGCGGGTACCCGACCTGTTGCAGGACTAGGTCAGAAAGTATCATTCAATTCAATTCAATTTTATTTATATAGCGCTTTTCACAAAAGTCAATTGTTTCAAAGCAGCTTTACATAAATAGAAGCAGTGAAAAGCACAGAAAAACGACAGATAGCTCAACAAAATACAAAATACAGTTAAATTTGCTGCGGCTATGACTCAATATTATAAGTACATGTATTACTAAAGCAACGTCTAGAAGAGGCAGCTAAGTAAAGCCCAAAAAGGCTGCCTCCCCGGGGTGAAAAACCCCCTAGGAGAAAAAACAAAATGATGAATAATGAAGAAAATCATAATGAAGGACTGTCAGTCAGTGGCCAGGGGCGGAGCTTTATCAGTGTGATGTCACATTAATAAGAGAATCAAAACAGCATGTCTAATGAGACTTTTTCATTGTAGGGTTGCTGTGTTCACACACTGCCAACACACATTTATGCCTAAACACTGTGTAAAAGTGCATTTCGCATAATAGGTGCCCTTTTAATATTGACTGTGTAAGGTCATTAAGATTGAAATCATAGTGAAAAATTTTTGATGCTCCTAATCTCATCATTAGATTATAAGACTTCAACCTGGATTTCACAGACAGAGTCACATATAATTAGTTTCATACCATGGAGTTTAACTATATAAATGTTATTCTTTTAGGGTACAGATGTAAAGACTGACTACGGTCCTCTCCTCCATACATTAGCAGAGTTTGGCTGGCTACTAACATGTGTGCTGCCCACCCCCATTATTCGTCATGATAGGTGAGACCCTCACTGTACTAGCTCTCCCTGCATCATATGTATTTAAACTGTATTACCATATGTTACCAAAGTTTTCTTGCTTGCAGTGAAGGGAATCTCGCCACCAAGCAAGTTGTGTTCCTGCAAAGACCTGTCAGAGGCCAAACGGTACCACGGCACAACCAGGTGCTGCTCTCTTTAAATTAGTTAATCATTGAGATTAGTTTTTTTTCCTACTTGTGACCGGCAAAATCCTGTTTGTTTATCTCAAAAGGGATCTACGGCACGAGAGGTTTCCAGTCATTCTGTGAGTCGAGGCATAGAGGAACCAAACACAGAGTTGTCATCTCCGTGTTCAGGGGGGATTGGCGGTTTCCCTGTGTTTGGAGGAGGATATCCCGGTGCGATTTCCCATCTAGAGGAGAGTGGATTCGAGCCAGACGAGGGAGCCCCAGAGGTGACCTGTATGTGACGGGCTAACTCAAAAATCAAAAAAACAGCTTCTATCCTGGGATTCGGACTGACTAAAACGGAGTTGATTTGAAGATCTGCAGAAGTTTACTAGCATTTATAACATCACCGGGAAACAGAGATTTGCGTCACTGTATTACAGACGGACTTAAAGCACTTTTTGTACATTTTTTTTTTTTAACAAAGCCATAACGTATCGTGATAGTGGTGAGATTTATTTGTTATTTTTAATTAAAAGCACATTCACATTTTTACACATTATATCAAAAAAATAGCACTGAGATTTGCTCGTTTGCCACAAACACCATGGCAGTATTTCACAACACTCACATGCCACAAAACACTTAAGCAAATAATTTTTTGTATTCATGGAAGGTTGTCTTTCCTCACATCTTAATTTTTCCTGTTTTGTTTAGTTCTTATTTTTAAAACGGTTGTTCATTTTAATGCTTGCAATGGTTTAGTGCGACATTCAGGAACTCAAGTGTCCAAACACGGCACTCTTTAGGATGTGGATATTTGTTTGGTGTGCAGACTTTGGACAACAGGAATTCTCCGTTCAGCGTTTGGCAAAGTGGAAATTCGTGTTGCATCTTTGGAGCTTCAGCCTTGACTTACAAAGATCTTAACATATTTGATGTGCCATGACCTCAAGTGGTGCAAAATTGAACTTGTATGCTTATCTCCTGAGGAATTTCTTTTACTATTTTTTTATCAGTGGTTCCAAAAGCGAAAAGCAATTCACTGAAACACTCCCAAGCAGATTTGCATGTTAAGTCAAATTCCATGCTATAAGGACTTTAAGGAGGGTACTTTGTCATTTAGGTAACTGTGTAGTGTAGATCTCCTGCGCTCGGTAGTCAAATTTATGCTGCTTGTGGCACCTTATTCATTTTCAAGTTGTAGTGAACACAGTAAAGCATTAACCTTGTACATCTTTTGTTCATCCCTCTTTTTGAGAAAGACAGAATAGGGGTAAGCACGTTTCAAGCTTGCAAAACAGATGTCATGCTGCTGTAAATGTTAGAAATGAGCTAAGAAAAAATTAGTAAGATGTTGTGCATTGTATTCTAATATGCCAGAACCAATCAGTATTATTTACCAGCTGTAGCAGTTGAAGATTTGAACATAGTAACATTCAACATAGTTTTGTAATATTTTATTAAATGGATATTTACCTCACAATAAAGTGGTTGTTTGCATTTTTTTAAAGATATGACACGACAAAAAGAGTGTGCTAGGTACAAGTCTTTTATTAACAATTGACATAATGAAAATACCATACATTTTAATTTATTTAAAAAAAAAAAAGACAAAGTGGGCCATATGAGAGCCCTCCACCCATGTAATAACTTAACAACCAGGGAAGAGACAGGGTGAATATCACCAGACTCCTTTATAGTCGAGAGGGAAGAGGAAAAAGTCATTCTTACTAGTAAAGCAGGATTTACACTGGGGATCGTAGAGGAGTGAGCTATGTACAAGGAGCTGCTGATGTTACATTTCGATTGTTACAGCTAAAAGACGAAGTTTTTATATAGCATTAGTGAGTGGAAAGTAACAAATGTGTCAAATGACCAAAGCCATCGCAGTCTGGATATTACAGGCGTAAATGCACAAGATCAGCTTAGGCGTCGCTCTCTCCTGCGGTGGCACTTTGGACTTCCTCTTCCAGGATGGGCACAATGAGGTTGTCCTTAGACATGAGGTTATACTTCATCACAAACCGAGTGAAGCGGTGACACAAGAAAGTCTCATTCTGTGGAGAGAGATAATAGTCGCTTATTCAAGACTGACGTCCCTTAACTATTATAGAATCGGTCCACAGATGCCTCCTACTGACCATTACAGGAAATACACATGTGAACATAACTTATTACCAAGCTTAGCTAAGTGATATCCATCTAGGCAGCTGCTTTGTAAAGATAACATATTAACTGATTTTGAACCTTTGATCTGAAACTCTTTGCATAGTAAAATTACAACTTCAAATGCACTGGAAAATCAACCGAGACTTTGAACAAAGTTAAGCCAATGAGACCATACTATACAATCAAAGTGCACGCACACACATTGGCTGAAACTGTTCATTTTGACATGGAGCCAATATTCAGTTGCAGTTCATGAAATTTGTTTATATGTTGTGCTTACCTCATACTTGTCAAATATCTGGCGATGGTGAAAGTAAGCATGAGAAAAGATCCTATAGATACGACGGCAAACAGAGCCCAGTTTGGCCACGGATGATTCCTTAATGCTGACACTACACAGAAAGCAGTAAAAAGGTGGCTATACCAGTCAACATAACTCTGCAAAAAATATTAGAATTGGATAAGGATTCATAGAAAGCTTACCGGCTTGGAAAATACTTGTTGCTGTTGAGGAGACATGCAGCTCCGTCAAGGGTATGCCTTGTGTAGTCGATAGCAGGGCACTGAGATTGACAAAAAACAAGTATTTGGTCATAAGGCTGCTCTTAAACTGGTTTGGGACAAGTGTTTGTGAACTAACCACTAACCTCTTTGGGAGTCTTGTGAGCAGCACACAAAAAGATCCACTGCTCAGTGGCAGTCATCTGGGTACATGTTTCTGGATGACACTCATTCTATAGTGAAAAGACGACATCAATATAATTTTAAGACAAGAGTATTTAAAATGATCTGTTATAGGATATGTTTATTACATTTATATTAACAGCAGTGCTACAATATAATGTTGGCTCATCCAATTACCTGCAGTTTAACGGCCAAGCCATTGAGCTCCAAGCAGAACTGTCTATAATCAAAAAACAGACATTGAGTTTTAATATTAGGGGTGTGCGAGGCAAATACTAACACAGGGTTAGTTGTAATACGGACTGTTTACATTGTTGCACAAGGTTGAGCGTTTTGATTTTCCGGTATATTTTTCACGCTGCCAAAAGACGATCTCCTGCAAATTATTGGAAACCTATAATGTATTCCCAGAGAGTTATTGATGAACGAGTGTTTTGGTGCCATGTAAATCAATTTTTTCATCATTCTATTTTTTCGGTTTCTAAGTTGGGTGTTTAAGATACCAAATTCAATGCTATGTCATATTAATCAGTGTCTTGTTGACTACAACAGTGGTTCAAACTTTTTCAGCGTGCGGCCCCCCCTTGTGTATGGTGCATTCCTTCGTGGCCCCCCAAAGAAAATTTGTGACAAAAACTGTTCTAAAACTCAACATTTTAATAAAAAACATGGTTAGTAGCCCGTATTTTTTTAGGTTTAATTCATGATAAATTAATGTATTTCATAAAATTTCATAAAACTGGGGCCCCCCTGGCAGCATCTCGCGGCCCCCAGTTTGAAAACCACTGGACTTAAACATAGCATCGTTTTGAAATATGTCTGCAGCTCTTAGCAACATTTTTGGTGGGCTTGAAAATATTTTGACCCAGCGGGGTTCATTTTAACGCTGTGTTATAACTAACCCCTCAGCACTTAAGATATAAAAACAGCTAGCGTACTTGCCGTTGTTTTAAATAGGCTATACACGAATGATTGCTGGTGACAACAAAATAAATGTGCCCGTCTTATCAAAAATCATGTGTCAAATTTATTGGTGTTAATATCTTTAATATTGATTGAATAAGATCACATCAAAGATTGAAATCATAATGAAATTAAAGGCTTAAATCAGACTTTGATGCTCATTATCTCAGAATTTAATTTTGAAACTGTTGTATGTTTATTACAGACTGGGTCACATATAAAAATTGTTTTGTCATAATTGTGCTGCCTTTTCTCACATTTTTAGACATTTATATCCATTTATAATTGAACTATTGTTAGAAAAGGACCGGATGAATTAATACAGTGTGTATACCTCTCTATTATAGACAGATATATAAACAATATCCACTTCAAGTATATAGACAAAATAGTATTAAAATATTTGCCTGCAAACTTCATTTTTAACAAGTGTTACAACTAACCCCCTGCCTGTTACAATTAACCCCACCTATGGGGTAAGTTGTAACGTTTGCACTTCTGTCACATTTGGTGTAATTGTCCAAGAATGGTAAGTACTAGAACAAACTTCAAATGTTCATTTGTAGCAGAGATGTGTGTGTTGCTTGGGTAAAAATATAATTAATCACTCTCAAATATTTTTTGAATGATTGAGCCAAAACCAAAAAGCGTTTTGTGCCCCGCTCTCCCCTATAGCTAAAACCAAACACATGTCTGAGATTCACAAGCAACTGCAGCAAAGTGCATCTGACAGCCTGTTTTCACAAAACAAGGAATGCAGATCTACCTGAGATGTTCATATTTCCAGACACCCTCATCCTGTCCCTCTGGAGGCTCCATAATTTTCTCTATGTTTGAACAATCTGAGCGAATGTTCTGCTGGATATACTGTAATAAAAAAACAATGTCGGTTGATAAATACAATTAAAAGTCACAAACTGGAAATCACAACCAGTTTTTAAATATTCAAGCAACAGTTACAACAAGACACATGACATGAAGTCTACCAAAGCATGATGTGACAAGTCTGAATATGTGCAAGCACAAATAGGATTTGGGAGTTCTGATGGAAGGAAATGTGCTTAGCAAATAAATAGCAATTTTAGGTCAGTTTCTTACACAAAAGAGAGTATCTGTCTGTTTTTAATGACTGAAAAAAAGAGCTTGAAAATTCCAATGAAATGGCCACATTTGTCATTTTTGGGTAAACAAGCAAGCAAGCCACCACTTTATAGCTCAGTGGTAGAGCATTGTGTTAGCAGCGTGAATGAGTATGGATTCAAAGTCAGATAAAAACATGCTGATAAAAATACACAACTTGTAATGGGCTGTAAGTCACTTTGGATGAAAGCATCTGCCGAATGCATATATGTGAATGTTAAAAAAAAAACTATTGTGTAACACTCACCTGTTGAACAGCCAGAGTGCTGTCCATCTCCTCAAATGACTCATCAGGCCAGTTACAGAAATCCTAATGGATGAAACAAAACCAGTTGGCAGAGAAATACTACTACTAGAAATACTTAGTTATAAAGTCTGGTGTTAAACAATTGTTGTTTACACTTGTAATACACAACAAATTAATCACATTTGTAATAACACACTTTTTGGATATTCTCTTCTCAGTAAAATGTACTATAGTAGTTCTTGATTAGTAACCACAGTTAAAATTATGACGTGTAACTACTGATAATACGAATGTATATATTTTACTTATAATATAATACAAAATGTTTAATATCTACATAATTTCTACTAATGTGTTATTGGTGATTTTGAGCCTCGGTAGCGAATATGATCCGGGTACTTTACACACGGCTGCTATTTGCTGTTACCCAAATAGCTAATGTTATAACACTGAAACCTGTCGTTTCAGACAGCTACCGACTCCTTTTTAACTATATAAACGTGCACTTTTAAACAAGAGAGTAAATGTCTCGTGACAAACTAGTTGTATTTTAGAGTATTCAGACAAAAGCCTTTCTAGCCGTGTTAGTTTTTCTTGGCTAACTGCTAACTTAGCTAGCCGTGGCTTCCGATCCCAGGACAACAGACAGTATTCAATTGAGTTATTGCATTAGAATATATCTTATGAATGGAAATAATATTTGAAAAAAGCTAAATGTATATAGGAAATTGCGTTTACCTTCGCCTTCGTGCCTGGTCTATTCCTCCTCAGAACAGCTGTGCCCTCCGCCATGACCATCTCGACAGATTTAGCGTTTGATTGACAGCGCGCCCCTAGCGGACGAGAAGATGCACTACACAAGAAGCACAGAGCCCAATATGATTTGGACACTTGAATCACCCTTAAAAATACACATCGTATCAAACCAAATTACATTTATTTTAAAGTCTGAAATCGTTATGTGACCTGCAGAAAGTGTCCAGGTGAAAAAGTAGTACACTTCCATAGTGTACTTAAAGTGGTTTATTTTTGCACACTATCTTTGTACTTAATATACAAAAAATTCATCTTTAGTACTTCTTAAGATTATCTATGTGTACTTCACTGTGCTATTTTGAGACACCGTGAATATGAACTAAAATGCACTTTTAACATACTATTTCTGTATTAAAAAATTTATTTATTTAGTTAACACTTGTATGAAACTTGAACTCAACTTTCATACAAAGATGGTTTCAAGTTTACAACATGTGGTACCTAAATACATTTTTTAATACATTTTTAGCACATTTTAGTTCATATTTACCGTGTCTCAAAATAGCACAGTGAAGTACACTTAGATGATCTGAAGAACATCTTAAGAAGTACTAATGATGAATTTTTTGTATATTAAGTACAAAAATAGTGTGCGAAAATGAAGCACTTTAAGTACACTATGGAAGTGTACTACTTTTTCACCTGGGTGGAAAGGCACTCTATGAAGTTTTTGAACACCTCGTTGAAAAGACAATACTTTATGTTTTTTAAACATTTAAGTTTTCTTTCATTCCTTTTATTTGATAGACCCTTTTCCAATAACTGGTTTCACCTCTATTATATTTTTGGTATATTCAGATTTTAAAATATTTAAGATGAAAAATATAAGAAATAGTAGTCTTTAAATAATTAATATTTATTATACTTCTAGGAGAAGTCCATTGGAATATAAATTAATTTTAAGGTTTTAAAACATCCCCCAAATGGATTTTCTTTTGATTTATAATTGAGTTATTAGAAATAAGTAACATTTTAAAAACATAACAAAATCATCTAACATCTTAAAAATTTGTGTCTGAAAAAAAAAATGAAAATGCATCTAAATGCTTATGTACATCACTATCATTTATTTATCAATTAATAAAACCTTCTAGAAAATAAGATGTTTTATGTCACTTGATACATTCTTTACAAAATGTTGATAACAGA
This sequence comes from Paramisgurnus dabryanus, assembly GCF_030506205.2. Classification (NCBI taxonomy): domain Eukaryota; kingdom Metazoa; phylum Chordata; class Actinopteri; order Cypriniformes; family Cobitidae; genus Paramisgurnus; species Paramisgurnus dabryanus. The sequence continues at coordinate 14,435,682 of NC_133351.1, forward strand.
TAAAAACTTTTTACAAACATAACAAGGACTATGACAGTCAGAAAACTTTATTCATTTAAAAATTATTTTCGTTCAAATAATTTAAAATAATTCCTACATAAATTACTGTATTAAAATCTTCATTACACTAGTGTTTCATAAATGAGGCCCATTGTGTTTCCTAATACCCAGTTTTTAAGTCTAAATCCATAATTCCTACATTATATGCTAAAAGGAAGAAACAAGGCTAAACATCAAGATCACTTTATTATAACAAAACATGATCATACTTATTTACAATCAAATGGCATAAAAAAGGAAACAAAAACTGGATAACCATTCACTCTTAAATTCAGAATGAAACAGATGGCTGAACAACAAGCACTTCAGTCTGTATATTTGCCAAGAATATCTCCATCTCGGAACAGGAAATAATCCTACAAGAGAAAATACAATGCATCATAAAAATGGCCATTTTGAAATAATTTTATTATAATACAAATCACAAAATATATTTAATGATTATTAAGAGACAGTGAGAAGAACTCCAAAAAACAAGTAAACTCAGTAACTTTTTTATTGGACAAGAATTATTTGAGGCTCATGACAAATGTTCTAACCTTCTCTTCGAGAACAATTTTAGTTCCTCCATACTCCGGCAGCAAAACTTTATCACCAACTTTGACACAGACAGGGGTTACTTTCCCATCCTGAAAGAAAATACACTTTTACATACATACTTATATCTCACACACAATGCAAAGAGAAATGGTTTATTATACAATATATATTTTTTTTATATAATCTAAGAAGAAATTATTTACCTTATTGGTGGATCCTGGACCCACTGCTACTACTGTTGCTTGCTGGACTTTGGCCTGAGCCTTTTCTGGAATCATGATGCCTCCTTTTGTCACAGTCTCTGAGGCTAGCCGTTCAACCAACACACGGTCGAACATGGGAAGAAATTTCCGGAAAGCCTGCTGTAAAGCAAAGACATAGCAAATATAATGTAGAGATTAAGCTTTCAAATCAAATGCACCAGCAGAGGAGCATTCCAGAAATACACAAGTCTTCCCATTCCTCTGCAGCTTGTGCCAAATGGTCAGTTTATGGGGAATAAATGCATTTAAAGTATTTTCAAAGACAAGAGCAGCTGCTTGTCTTGACAGTAAGTTAATGTGTGTGACCTTGAGAGAAGGACATGTATGAGAGAGGGCAGATGGGATAGGAGATGTTAAGCATTTATGTGGGGGAGGAGAGAGGTTGAGAGGTTTTGTAAATGTTTACAATCCCACTAAAGGACAAAGGACAGACATCACGATAAACCTCAAGGCTGAACTGTCAGGAACGTTTCTGAAAATTCTAGAATACATTTTTTGTTCATTTCAACTCAATGCCAAGACTGTTGTAACACAGCATCAACAACTAATGTCACAAAATAGCTTTCAGCAAGTGTGATAGACAATAAAATATTTTTTAATGTTTGTCAGAAGGGAAGATTGAATACACAAATAAACGTCCACACCTGCTAAAAAAACATAGTTTTTTATTTCTTAATATCTTCCTAAAGATAAAGAAATCACAGTTACTGTACAGCACACACACGTTTAATCAACTTCATTCAAAATTACCCGGAAGTGATCATATCTTGCTGAAACGCTATTGGTTGACATGATCAAACGCATCGAAGCCTTTCAAAATCATATGACAACCTTGTGAGGAGTATGACAACTTTACAAAAATTAAAATTGGGTTAAAAATGCCATATCTTTAACGTGCATAGTTTAATTACCGGATGAATGGTAATTCTTAATGCACGTGGACATCCTCCTTAGTTGCCATAGTATATGCATGCAGGCTTAAACCAAATATATGTCCAATGTTTCTACAATTAGACTGTTCTAAGATTTAGATTTAGAACTATCAGTCAATTTTGATAAGTGTACCTCAAATTCGTCTATGAAAACTGTGTAATTGCGTTAAACATTTATCTCCCATTTTAAACCTGATTCTGCAGACAGTTTCTGCGTATTAGGTTAAAAGTGGCACCATGCTTTAGAGTAACGCGAAGAACGCTTAGCATGACTACATTACTAACCATGACCTTGATGTTACAATTGATGGAGTGTTAGAAACTGTAGCGTCATAGCGAGATCACGTAATAAGAGAAACGACTCATTTGTGTAGCTTAAAATCTTAATGAAGTAATTATTATAGATGTCTTACCATTTTAAATGATCTTTATGAAATGCACGTCCAGCAGAGGAGCACAAGACAATCAAACTGTACCACTTCACTACTGTGACCCACGTGAAGAAAGGACTAGAAACGCACTGCGCATGCGCCATATTACAAGGTTTACAGAACCCGTCATGAAATCTAGAATATTCCTATATAGATTAAATGTTACGGACTTTCATTTTAATATTTTAATTTTTTTTCAAGAGTGTAACTTGTAAGAAACACGATGTGTAAATTATTAATATAAAATATCTATTGCAACAAAATGTGTTCTTGCACAATCTTGACTTATGACCTCGCTTTTTTCTCCAATAGAATCTGCGAAAATTCTCGAACTTGACGCCCCGGAACGAGCATAACATCAATTAAATAGAACATTTTTATATACTTGAAAAAGTGTCTGTCATCAATTTCAATTATGTGAAATAATAAATGACAATAAAGCCTAACACTTCGCATAAATGTAAGAGAACGTTCACAAAACACAAGCTTTTGCTGAAATTATTCTGTTATTCAGATGTCGGGGCAAGGGGGTGGTTACCCGGATGAAGAACACATGTGCGGTGAATGTAACTGCGGCAGCTCTAAAGCGGCTCTCGTGCTTATATCATTCAGTCTGCTGTACAGACGGACACACTCATCCCTTCATTCACCTCCAGAACACTTTACAGTAAGTTGCTTACAGCCTTACTCTTATTTATACAAGACTACAAGCATAATCGAGTGCATAACGCTCTTTACTGACCTGGTAATATTAATGTGATTCAAATTAAACAGCCCAAGGGTTGATGCACATTGTACGTAACATCATGTGATGTCGTTTTGTCAGAACAGTCAGCTGGTGCTTTAAACGACAATATGCATGTTTAGTGTCTATATGGTTGTCATTTGTTCATGTCACATAGAAAAGATGCATTGATTCAGACCTATTTAATAACTACAATGGAAACAACAAATGTATTTTTGCATAGCTTTTGCACTAATTATAATGCATTACTGTTATAATGTCCTGCTGTGATACATCTTACTTCTTAAAGTGTATTCCAAATCAAGAAATTCTATAAATTTAGTGCTGATTATGGCTTGCTATAGCATGGCATGCTAACTCTAGCAAATTATTTGATCTCGAGGCCTAAATAGACCATATCTATATTTAATGTCTGTAAGGCCCACAATGATTAGTTTTTATACAACAAAAGGGATACCCAAGGAACTTTGTAACGTGAACTCATGGAGATGAAAGGGATCATTTCCGTCCCTGCCATGACGCGGAGTGATTTTGACCTTGTGACGCCCTGAACACACGTGGGGTAGAGGAGAAGCTCGTTGAGGGCTCTCGTTGACGTAAACGCATTACACTTAAATGTATTTATACTTTCCACCTTAATTTATTACTTAATATTTTTTTTTAGTGGTTGACTTGTTTTCCGTTGCAGATAGATACCACAGGCATACACACTACTACAATATTTACCAAAAATGAAAAGCCACACATCAAAGACAGTTTAATGTTCATATGAATGAACCAGAACATTACTTTAGTGACTTAACAGAAGCCTTTTAATATTTGGCCAGCAAGCATGAGAAGGACAGATTAATAAATGTCTCAGTGCAGTGCACTCAAGGGCCAGTAGGGACAAAGGCTAATTGTTTGTCATCCTAAATTTTTCTCATGTGACCTTGACACAAGACCTCGACCAGAACTTAAACTAGAATGCTATCAGTTTGTTCAGTTTATTTGTTATATTCTATAATTGATCAATTTATTTAATTCTCCATCTTGTAGAAATGCTGCGTTTACCCACTGTGATGAAACAGATGAGGCCAGTGTGCAGGGCGCTGGCCCCACATTTGACCCGTGCGTACGCAAAGGACGTCAAGTTTGGAGCCGATGCCCGGGCCCTCATGCTCCAGGGCGTTGACCTTTTGGCTGATGCTGTGGCAGTCACAATGGGACCAAAGGTATGTTAGTTTCAGTAGTTTGTGTTTTTAACTTGTATGCTGCTAGGATAATGGAGTGCTATCCAATAGACTGCAGCACTAGACAACTAACTGTGTTTCTCTTTCTCAGGGTCGCACCGTCATCATTGAGCAGAGCTGGGGAAGCCCCAAGGTCACCAAAGATGGTGTCACGGTGGCCAAAAGTATTGATCTGAAGGATAGGTATAAGAACATCGGGGCCAGGCTTGTACAAGACGTAGCCAACAACACTAATGAGGAGGCTGGAGACGGCACCACAACCGCCACAGTGCTGGCTCGTGCTATTGCCAAGGAGGGATTTGACACCATCAGCAAAGGCGCCAACCCTGTTGAAATCCGTAGAGGAGTTATGACTGCAGTGGAGACGGTCATCAATGAACTCAAAAAAACCTCAAAGCCAGTCACAACACCAGAGGAAATCGCCCAGGTGAGTGGGTTGGCTTACCAAAAATGCTCCAGTGTTATAAAAACAACAAAAAACGTATCTTTCTGACATTTTTGTTCTCATCAACACTTTTTGTATAGGTGGCCACTATTTCTGCCAATGGAGACACTGAGGTTGGTGAGATTATCTCCAATGCCATGAAGAAAGTTGGACGTAAAGGTGTTATAACTGTAAAGGTAGGCTTCGGCAGAAGGAAATATTAGTAGAGATGATATGATTTGATGATTTGACTCTGACTGTCATTCCTGTTTAAAGGATGGTAAAACTTTACACGATGAGCTTGAGATCATTGAGGGAATGAAGTTTGACCGTGGCTACATTTCTCCTTACTTCATCAACACCGCTAAAGGTAAGTATTTGTTAAAGGGACATTCAACTCCCCTAGAGTTAAACATTTAGATTTTTACTGTTTTGGAATCCATTCAGCTGATCTCCGGGTCTGACGCTTCCACTTTTAGAATAGCTTAGCACAATCCATTGAATCTGATAAGACCATTAGCATTGTGCTCAAAAATGACCATAGAGTTTCGATATTTTTCCTACTTAAAACTTGACTCTTCTGTAGTTACATCGTGTACTAAGACCGACCGAAAATTAAAAGTTGTGATTTTCAAGGCAGATATGGCTAGGAACTATACTCCTATTTTGGCGTAATAATCAAGGACTTTACTGCCGTAACATGACTGCAGGAGGCGCAACGATATTATGCAGCAAACGAAAATAGTCCCCTTACTAACTTTCAATAGCAGGGGGTTATTTTCGGGCACTGCGTAATATCATTGCGCCTCTTGCAGCCATGGTACAGCAACAAAGTCCTCGTTTATTACGCCAGAATGAGAGTATAGTTCCTAGCCATATCAGCCTAGAAAATCACAACTTTAAATTTTTTCTGTCGGTCTTAGTACACGATGTAACTACAAAAGGGTCAAGTTTTAAGCAGGAAAAATAAAACTCTTTGGTTATTTCTTAGTGTGATGCTAATGGTCCAATCAGATTCAATGGATTATGCTAAAAGTGGTAGCGCCAGACCCGGAGATCGGTCGAAAGGATTCCAAAACGGTAAGAATCAAATGTTTAACTCTAGGGGAGCTGGAAAATGAGCTTCTTTTTTTTTCAAAAAGAGTGTAGTGTCCCTTTTAATATCAATCTATAGACTGGCATAACCGCCTGCTTGCTTTATTTTATGTAGGTCAAAAATGTGAGTTCCAGGATGCTTATCTGCTTCTAAGCGAGAAGAAGATCTCCAGCGTACAGAGCATCGTGCCAGCACTGGAACTTGCCAACCAGCACCGCAAGCCTCTGGTCATTGTGGCTGAAGATGTGGATGGAGAGGCACTCAGTACTCTGGTCCTCAACAGGTTTGTATTAAACATTAGCATAGCATCATTGCTACAATTTGACAAGAATCACACAAAAAGATAACTATGAATCAGGCTCATGACTGATTATCTATTACAAAATGTATCATTGTGCTAAATGAAGGTTCTGTATAACTATCATAGTATTGTTTAAGTGGAATAAATTTAAGATCAGGTTCTTTTTTTTTTATGACTGTTGGTAGTTAGTAGCAAGTTGTTAAAGTTGTATTGTAGTGACAATCATAGTAACTATGGTGTTTTAGTAGAAGCCATGGCAATTATCTGCTTTAGGAGTACCCAGTTAAAGGTCCATGTTAAACCTCATTCACAGGTTAAAGGTTGGACTGCAAGTTGTTGCAGTCAAGGCTCCAGGATTTGGGGACAACCGGAAGAACCAGCTGCAGGATATGGCAGTGGCCACTGGTGGCACAGTATGTTTTAAGCTTATTTGAATGATATTTGATTACATCTGAAGTTTTAATTACAATCTAGTTATGGTGTTTTTGTGAATGTGCTGTGTTATAATGAATTATGCTTTTTTGTATAGTGAGGCTAATGCTTGAATTTTTCTTATTAGGTGTTTGGTGATGATGCTGTCGGTCTGGCCATTGAGGATATCCAGGCACATGACTTTGGCAAGGTTGGCGAGGTCATCGTGACCAAGGATGACACGATGCTCCTCAAAGGCCGTGGTGATCCAGCAGCTGTTGAGAAACGTGCGAACGAGATCGCCGAACAACTGGAGAGCACAAACAGCGACTACGAGAAGGAGAAACTCAACGAGCGGCTAGCAAAACTTTCTGATGGAGTGGCTGTGATTAAGGTATGGTTGTGATGGACAATACCAGATTTTAGTGGACCATTACAAGATCTGGTGTGAATATACAGCATGATGTCTTTTTTAGGTTGGAGGAACAAGTGATGTTGAAGTAAATGAGAAGAAAGACCGTGTCACTGATGCTCTGAACGCCACGCGAGCTGCTGTGGAGGAGGGAATTGTGCCTGGAGGAGGCTGCGCCCTGTTGCGCTGCATCCCAGCCCTGGATACCATCAAGCCTCTAAATGAGGATCAGAAAATAGGTAGAGGCTGCAATGCAGATATAATCCTGATTTTCACATGAAGGACAGCACAGTTTTTGGTTCTTGGCTTTCCCTAATCTGATATTATTTTTCTACTTTTCAAGGTATTGACATTATTCGCAGATCTTTGCGTATTCCTGCAATGACCATTGCTAAGAATGCAGGAGTTGAAGGATCTCTGGTGGTGGAGAAGATTTTACAGAGTGCTCCAGAAATTGGATATGATGCCATGAATGGAGAATATGTCAACATGGTTGAAAAAGGAATTATTGACCCCACAAAGGTTGGTTTTGATATTGTTTTCAATCATTCGGATAACTTCTTTAGGGTCATACAGTGAAATTGTTTGAATAAATTGAGTATGATGAAGTTGGTCATAATGTCTCTCTCTGCAGGTTGTGAGGACCGCATTACTTGATGCTGCAGGTGTTGCGTCTCTGCTGTCCACTGCTGAAGCCGTCGTCACCGAGATCCCCAAGGAAGAGAAGGAAATGCCAGGTGGAGGAATGGGAGGCATGGGAGGTATGGGTGGTATGGGAGGCATGGGAGGCTTCTAAACCACACTTCAATGACTTTAGAAAGAAGGGTTGTGGGCAGGGGACATGATTCGCCCCTTTCTTTCAACTCAGAAAAACCTGCCGATACAGAGTGCTGGTCTTGACACGGAGCAAAGATATGGACCTTACTATCCCCCCATCTTCCACCACTGTCCATCCCATCTGATCTCATCTCTCTGCTCATGACCGAAGACATGACTCTATCCTGAAAATGTCTGTTTGCTTGGATAATTAGCATTGTGCTTATTGTTTCCATCCAACCATTTAAATGGGAATGTGCATATTGAAAACTGCTTCATGCTGTTGTATTGTTTGAAAGCGTTTATCATTGTGCATAAAGCTGGTTCTGAAGGGGCTTATAAAGCAAGACATTCAGGTTGAAATCTGCAAGAAAGCAGATACTTTGACTAGTTGTATCTAAAAAATTCCTTCTCATTGATCAGTTCTTTTTTTGTACACTGTTCATTATTTCATATAAAAATAAAGCTCATTTTGGGATTACACATCTCTTTGTTATTTTATATTAAAGAACAGGTCAGTGAATAGAATATTTGGAAATCAGCCTGAAATGTATGCTAATGTTGTCATGTGTTCATGGGTCTGATTAGGGGCTGAGGATCTTTTGGTCAAGACTATTAGTTTATTAGGAAGGTTAAGTTGAGGGGATGGTGAACTTGTTGCACAGCAGTTTTAAAACAGCCCTACAAAGCATGCCAGACAATATTCATTTTACACCACAACCCATGTGAATTCATTCTACAGATCTTATTATGAGTGGTGGTACCTAAAGTTGTTTTCAAAACAAAACTGCTGTTCAGAAAGAGATTAGATTTTGTTAACAGAAGGTACATTCTCTATGAATGTGCCGCAACGATCATTCATCAATGTTTTGTACAATGTAGTCTTTAATTACTGTATTTTTTATTTAATAAAGCTAAATGTTTGAAAAACAAGATTGTGTGGATGTTTCATCCCTGCTAATATTCTGGCCAGAATAGTTTCGTTTTTGTATAAATGCATGTAATGTTTTAATGCATCTGTCGTGTGTGGATGATAGATAAGATGGGGTGGTTTTCCAGACAGGGTTTATCCTAGTCCCAGACTAACATGCATGTTTAAGCTGCCTTAATTTAAAAACACCATGCATTGACACAACACATCAATGTTGTTTTGTCTCATGATGCACACCTGTAATGTTTTTGTAAGGTTTGCTTTAACTGGCACTGTCCCGTGAGCTGTCCTGAGTTTCCTTCAATATTTTTCTTGTAAATGTTAATCTAGCACGACAAACTATATATTGTTGGAAAGGTCTAAGAATGTAGTTTTCATAATTTAAAAACGTTTTAGCAGTAATAATAATGCAGTGACTGTAATTAATTTGTAACAAGAATATGCAGCAAACCAACACAAACATTTTTTTTTATAATTTTATGTATAAAAAAATATTATATTGCATTATTATTTATTTATTCATTTTTTAAAATAAATATTATGTAATATTTTTACTTCCAGAGACTTCCGTAATTTTTATAAGTGTTTTCTTTAAAACAAGACCAAAATTAGGCTTCTAGACCAAAAAAAGCCATATGAGTTATATTAATTTTAAGGGGTACATCACCTTTTCACCTCCTACTCAAAAAGGGTGCCAGGTAAAGGGTTAAAAACTATTTCAATGTCCTAATATAACTAAGGCCTAGGATTAATCTTAACCCTTTCTGGGAAACTGCCCCATAGTGTATATTTAAATCCAGAGCCAGCTAGTTAATGAATTTTGATAAGATATACATTTGAGCTCACAAATTATTTTCCCCTATGCCAAAAACTGCAAAATGTTAGTATTTAACAAAATAAAAATAAAGTGGATCACTCAAATTACATAAGAAAAAATGTGTACATTTTTAAAATGGGCTATTTTTGTAAAGGCAGTTATTCTGTGTTGTGACATCTGTTCTGTAAAATAGCCTGTTTATAGCTTAACTTAATTTTTTTGCTAAATACTAACATTTTACAGATTATCAAACGGGGGTGTAAATGTATGAGCTCAACTGTAAATCTGAATAAACTATAGCTATATGACCATAACAGTTCTGATATATTTCAATAGTCATTACTATTAAGATGATGTACGTTTAACAAGAAGTATCCTTTAATAACTTTAAATAACACATCATTACATCAGTAAATGTATTCAGTAATAAACAGTTTGCATTATCATAGAACATTTAAGTACTATTAATAAATGTTACATGTATGTTTCTGTACTAAAAAATAGTTATAAATAGACTATACAGTGCATATTGCAGTACACTAGTATTCCAAAAACAGCCAAAGAGTTAAATAAGATTGAAAAGCTGTCACTTACACGAGCCACTAGAGGTCATAAATTTAATGGCTTGAAGGCTTTCTAATATTATCCCTCACATGATCGATCTATTTTAAGTGTCAGTCCAAACCTGATGTTGACAAACAAAATGCTTCACAGGAACCACACCAGACACATTTTACATATAAAAATAGTTTATAAACCATGCAGACAGGATATATATTCACCCACAACACACTCATTAAAACACCTAAATTAAAACAAAGAAAAGATCACAAAAAAAAAGAAAAGAAAAAAAGATAATTTCTTTGTAGCTGAATTGTGCACTATAGTTTAGTCTGTGGTCTTACATCAGATATGTACACGTGGTTTGCCCATAACCAAAATAAATACAGGATGACTATGCATACATGTTCTTTAAGATAATGATAAATATGTAACTGTCGGTACAAAGGCAGTAAAGCACAGGAAGCACACCGGCTGTGGATTGGAATCTTTAAAGGTCTGTTGTGACCGATACCTCACTACAATCAGTTGAGAGCTCTAGGACAGAGTCAGTACTTCCTCTATTCCCAGAGTTTGGGCCCTTTTAGAAGCAGTGGATATCACAAATTGGCAAGCGCTCGGATAAAAAGAACACAATCCAAATATATTGCACACCTCTAGGAGATAAAAAGTCTTTCATCTGAACATGTAGAAGTCACAAACATTTTTATTTTGCATCGCACGCTCCCAGGTACAAGGAGTGCATTAATCGCTGCAGGTAAATCGAAACTGTGCAAACTTCTCTATCCCTTTAGCCATAAGGAATTTTTTTATATGGCAGCATTTGGGTTTAAGGCATGATTTATGTAAGCATTTTCTCTGCAAGCCTTTCTTTGAGGTTGCACACAATAATTCAGCAGTCCTTTGCACAGCTTTGATACCCTGTTAGCACCTCGTGTGCTTTTGGCTGCGACTTTTTCTGCGTGTGACGCATGCACTCAAGTAGAATCACCTCATCGCTTCCTTGAAATCATAAAGGATCACCTATACGCTTTTCAATATTTACACTATTTACTAGATATACGACAGCAACATGAAGTCATAATGCACTTTAAATTGTCGTCCTTTCAAAGCAACCTATGGCACGTGTATATCGTGCCATTCGAAATGCCATAATGGTGTTTGGTAGCTGTCTCAAGGTCCTTGTATTAAAAACACAGCTTCAGGTGCCATTTCATAGAGAAAGCGGGTTCTAAAAGGTTAACATGGAGGTAGTGGGGTGAAGCTCACTAGAGCACAATAAAGTCCCCTAAAAGATCCAGCCACATGTTTTTAGCATTAAAAATTAAAATGAGTTCTTTTGTTTTGGACCAGGCACTGACGTCACTCAGCCACAGAGTTTCCGCTCTCGACTGTCCTTATAATACTCTAAATGAATACTTTCAATAAAACTCCCAGTTCCCTGAACTGCTCACATTAACCCCCAAACTTCCCCCGTCAGTCTGAGCGTGTGGAATGAACTACGTGTGGTGGACTTCATGGAACATGAGTTCACGTGGGATCTGCGTCTCGGGCCCATACAGCTTGCCCGCTCGCCGTTCAAAGGCTGACACCATCTGCTTCACCACCTCGTCAAAGAAAACAGTGGCTAACTGAGAATGCAGAAGAGAGCGGAACTCAAAGGAAATCTGGGAACAGACACAGAGGGAGGGAATTCATATTAGTTGGAACATATGGATTGACATCTGACTGACATTTGTATTTGTAAAGGGACTTTAAAAACACACTTTCAGCTTTATGAGGATAATAAACTACAAACTCTGTTTCTTATGCTCAGTTTCAGTACTCACAGCGAAGTCAAGTGTGCAGGTACGAGGGTAACCAGGAAGACCAGGACTAAAGCGCCACACTGTCTCCAGATGATTGAAAAGTTTTCCATCAGAACAAGATGCCTTAGGATCAACACAGAATATAATTAGGTATGACACTTACAATTGAAGTGACATGGGCTATGTTTACATTCATAAAATTTTGTCAATCCGACTGAATTTAATCCGATTGCAGGTTATGTCCATGTACCCCAAACATTGCAATCTGATTAAAATGTTTGTTTACATGTACATTTTATATAATCCGTACCAAATGTCTGCACAAGCTCAGCCAGGGTTGCCAGTTTTACATATCAAAACCAGCCTAATGGACATTCAAACTTTTCCCAAAAGCATCCCAATGACTATTCACAGCACAAATATCACTAACTAATAAAATAAACTATTTCATCCTTAACCCGAAAAAAAAAAAAAAAAAAAACTTGCTTCAACTGTTTACAAGTAGCACAAATCTGAAGTCTGAGAAAAGCAGGACTTGGCAACGCAGCACACAGCATCTCTCATTGAGTTTACGCTTTATTTTTGGATAAATGTACAAAGTAAAAAAAAAAAAGGTGAAAAAAGGTTTGTTCTTGAGAAGTTTTCAGATATAGGCAAAGAAAACACTTTCAAAAAGGCACAACGCTATTTTATTCCTTTATGTAATGTTATGAAAGACATTAACGCCACAGAATGTACAACGCGTGACCCCATTACCTTAATAATGCGTGAGGCCATTGCCTTTCTATTGCATGTTTCTGTGTCGAAAATCATGTGATGTGTAAATAAGTGGTAAATATAAGACGTGAACTTAAGCACAATTATTCAAATGTGCACAAGGTATTTTTAAATCCGATTGAGAAAATACTCTCTTTCATGCGTTTGTCGTTTACATGCATACTTTTCTCCTGATGGTCGAATCAATACATTCGAAATTTGCATTCGATCAACCTCAATCGTATTGATTGGCGTTTACATGAAGGCTTTTAAATCCGATTGAGTAATCAAGAAAACAATTACAAAAAGATTAGTTACTTGCATGCAAACGTTGCTATTGTGCCTTAAAGGAAAACACCACTGTTTTTCAATATTTGACTATGTTCTTACCTCAACTTAGATTAATTAATACATACTATCTTTTTCAATGCGTGCACTTTTAATCTACAGCGCTTCTTAAATGTGTTAGCATTTAGCCTAGCCCCATTCATTCCTATGGCTCCAAACAAAAGTTTTATTTTGTGCCACCATACTTACTCGTGTAACTACTCATGTAACAGTCTTTAAATAGGGAAAACATGGAAGTGTTTGGTGGCTTCTAAATTAATCCCTGTTTGGATCCTAAGGAATGAATGGGGCTAGGCTAAATGCTAACACATTCATAAGGTGCTGTACAAAGAGTAATAGTGCACACATTGAAAAAAAAGATAGGTATGTATTAATTTGTCTAAGTTGAGGTAAGAACATAATAAAATATTGAAAAAACTGTGGTGTTTTCCTTTAAGTATTGGTCTAATAATGAGTGTTACTAAATCACTGCCATTAATTGATACAAAACAGTCATTATAATCCCTAATTTAAGTATCAAAGCTGGCCAAAGACAATAATACACTCTTAACCTACCTTGACCAAATGAGGGCGAACTGTAGAAACAAGAGAGGTGTAATTTTCTACAACAGGAGAGAAGCCCACGGTCAGTTTGGCCTTGCAAAATCCAGAGCGGCGAAATATAACGTCCGAGCGTGTGCACCAGGGCACGAACAGCAGGTAGTCTTCTACTTTGGCAACAACTTCATACATTTCCTGCATGGAGTACCTTCAAGTCAAAGAAAAGATAGTTAGCCATTGTGCAAATGACAAAAATAGTTTCTTTGTACATGGAAGCCTAGGAGATGCATTGCACTGTGTCGCAATGTGCATACGTGGAATGTCTGTGTCAAATAAACTATGCGTAGACGTAAAAACAAAACTATTTTTCGGGATTTACAGTGCTGTGTCAATACAGTGGAGTGACCTGGGGTTAAGCACATTGCCCAAAGGCACAATGGTGACAGCTCATAAACCTTCCAATTGCCAACCCCTGAGGATTAGCCTTTACACTGGACAGCCACCCACTCAAGCTATAGTCTAAAGAACACAAATGACCTTTGTCTATAAATCATGGACGGCTTTCAAGGCTATTTCAGAAGAATGGATATTTTACGTATATAGAGCTTTGTACTATATACACCGGACTAAAGCCTAAAAAAGGTTGAGGATCGTTTTATTGATGTCACTAAAACATGTTTATGATGGTTTAGTAAGACACAGATCAACTAAAGCAGACATCACCGCACCCTATATCAGTGTGAGACGTCATTGCAGAATGGGATCAAAACTAATGAAAGGTCAAAGACCAGTTTCTTGTATACAAGGTCCATTGTGACAAAACAGATGAGAAAGTGGCCGCATCGGAGGCTGAACGTCTCAAACATTTCAAGGAAAAGATAAAGGTAATAGATAAAGCATTCAGAGATAGCCCTATACACTATTTGCTGCAATAGTCAACCATGAAATAAGGCTGTTGTATCCGGTGGTACAGTAAACAAATTTGATAATAGAAAATTGCTGATGTTTCTTGTGTTACCAGAATTAAGACATATATTTACAGTTTTGTTTGAGGAACTTAGTAGCACAAAAACAAAGGGACAGTTTCCCGGACAGTGTTTATCCTAGTCCCAGTCTTGGATGCATGTTTGAACTGCCTTAATTTTAAAACACCTTGTATTGACATTGACACCTTGTATTGACATCAGTGCCATTGTTTTGTCTTAAGATGCACACCAGAATAGTTTTGTAAAATTGTTTGTAAAAATGTTAATGTCCTAACATAACTAAGGCCTAATCCTGGATTAATCTAAAACCCTGTCCGGGAAACCACCCCATATGTATTAGTTTTTGTATTACTTTCGCATGACTATAAATTGAATTACAGAAGTCTGCTTTAATTTATTCAGTGTTGTATGTACAACCAATAGCTGGGTTCTTCCACTGGTACACAAGATTAGTTTCAACCTGCCCTAAAAAACAAATGTAAGATAATCGCTGCTTACACATCCATACTTCAATAACCTTATGGCACTTTTCCATTGCATAGTACCCCACGGTTTGGTTTGGGTCGGGTCAGATTACTTTTGGGGGCTTTTCCACTGGGTGCAGTACGTCGTACCAGATACTTTTTTTAGTACCACCACGGTTGGGGTTCCAAGTGACCCAAGCTGATTCCAAAATATGATGCGAAAACACTGTACACCACTGATTGGTCTGAAAGAATCGTTACTTCCAGCGTCATCGCTATATGTGAAGGTTAGCTTTGCCTTCATGCTAGCTTGCGCCGTCTCAAGCAAACATGTTGTCATATATGCTCTGCTATAAGTTTCCAAACTTCCTTTTGGTGATGAAAAACATCCACAGGTTGAGAATCAGGAACACCATAAAATTCCACATATATGCCTTAAACGAGGCTCAGTGGAGCGCATCGACTGACGCCATGGGTGTTTGTACAGAAACTGTCATGATGTGATACAGAGGTAGTGATAAACGCGATGTGCAAACATTTATTTGTGGTGGTCAATTTTAATTTTGTGGCAGACTGAGAAGTAAATGAATGTATGGGAACGTACAACGATGCTCTCACTTGTATGACGTAACAGCAGTAGGCAGGGCAAATATAATGACATGCCTACAATCCCTCCAACTACGAAGTGTTACTAAACTTGATGGAAAAGCTAACCAAGCCAAAGTAAGGTGAGCTGACCTGACCTGACCCAAACCGTAGGGTACTATGCAATGGAAAAGCGCCATAAGATACCTAGAAGGCTGTTGCCATAAACAGTCCCATGCCTACTTACATAAGCAACATTCACAGAGTCTCTGGTGAGGCTAAATTAATCACAGACATCAGCAAAAATAAAAATAGCAACAGAACATGCATCATTATTGGGAACATACCCAATGATACGTCTTTCAGAGTACTCTTTCCTTTTGTTAAAGGACTCCGAGAGGTTAAAGAAGCTCCTGGCTGGAGCTACGACTGCACGACTTGAAAGAGCCCTGAAGAGGGGCGGCACCCTGGTCATCAGAATCCCACATGAAGACAGATATCTGTTTACAAAACAGGGAGAAAGTATGTCACTCATTAACAAAATACTCAATACCATAAGATATATGCATTGTTAAAGCCTTTATTTACACATAATGATTAGTGCTAGTCAGGCCCTGTCTGCACAAGGGATAGGGGGACAGACGACTCCTATTTGTAAGATAAGATTGGACAGATCCATAGAAATAGATTCCTAGAAGTGCAACAAACAAGAGACTCAAGTTCAGATAAAGACATGTGGATCAAGAGGGAAAAAAAAGAGGCTAAAAAAGCAGTTGTTTTACCAAACATAACTTCTGTTACTATTTGTAGAGTGGGTTTGATTCCCATGGAACACACATAGAAATTTTTTTTTGAATGCACTGCAAGTCGCTCTGAATAAAAGCGTTTGTCAAATGCACAGATATAGGACATGCCATGTTAAATATTATGAGATCATTATAAATTGTTTCATGAAGCTTTAAGTAAATATTTTTAAACAACAACAGTTTTTAGTTAAGTTACTTTTGAGTAACTCAAAATGCATTGATTTATCAATATTACCTGTGGTTTATGTACCTATAACACAGATATGGTTGAACGTCTAATCCTGATGTATCCACAGTAGTATAACGTGCTATGTCAACAGTCTCACACTTGTGAAAACAGTTGCAACAGTTTGCTGTATTAGGGGTTAGTGTTAATTGTTATGCAGTTGTTAATTAAATCTGAAGGGGTCTGAGTGACAAGCTTTTGAAATGCTAATGAAAAGCCTGTAGGGGTTTAAGAAGCCTTTTACAAATTAGACCACACAACCAGTCCATAATATGTGGTGTGCAACGCATATTTTATTTATTAAAAAGTCTGGTTAAGGAACCTTAAACCATGCATCATAAACTACAAAAATACATGGAGTTATGCAATCATGTGGTGGAAACCATGTTAAAAGGAAACAGAGGACCCATGTTCACCTGCCCTCTGTTTGTCATCCTAGACAGACACATATAAGGAGAGGGTGATCGGTGACTATACACACCACTACATCCAAGTCAAGGCAGATAGTATAACTTCTACATAAATGTCAATCATATCCATATATCTGGAAAAGAAATATATGGGGCTTTGTTTTATAAATGGTACAGTAACTCAGTCCATTCATGCTGGAGCAAACAGTGCCAAGGGCTGTCAAGTGTTACGTAACTGTGACAGCAAGGCATGATAAAGCGGTCAAATTCAGAGGCTTGACATGGCCTTATGCCAACCATGGCACCTGGTACCCCTCCACGTGGTATGGGTACAATAAGTTCCTGGCAATAATTTGAACGAGCAAGCACTTGTGCTGACGTCACATTGTGGTGTATGGCGTCAGTCACAACACACTAACGTAACAGCTGGTCTTAAACTTATACATGCAAAGATCTTCAAATTACATGGCAATAAAGGCACCATTGCACGTTACGTATGGTTCTTCTGAGGGCTGCCCCCAAGTTTTTCGCCGAAGAAAAACTCTTTGGATGCATACTAAGTTACAACTTATAAATATTACAATAGGAACTAACACGGTCCTTAACTAGTAGATGACCAGCTTTTCCAAAATTTTAAGCCATAAAGCTCACCTGGTCAATTACATAATACCTTAACCTTGCCACTGTCACTTAATATCTGGCAACCAGCTGTGTGACTACCTCTCTTACTTTCTCTCTCTCTCCAACGTAAAGTTTTTGGTGGTTCTTACTAACGTGGCTCGTCTAACGTTTAGTAAATGATCTGGAAAATAAAGAAAGACTTTATAAAAATAAAAACTCACGTTGTCCCTAAATCTGAAACACTTTTAGGGCAAACCTATCGTCAAACTAACGTCAGCAAGCTCGAGTTTCTTCACCAACCACTTCGACCTCATAACCGCACAGAGACACGATGAAACATTAACCAGTCGTTAATTACCTCACTCCATTCCTGCCCGGTGTTTCTCGACTGGCTGTGGACGGTAAGTGTCTGATACATTCCGCAACCGCTCTTCTCAAACACCGGGAGCCTCTCGCCATCTTCACTTTAACTCTCTTTCGCCTCCTCCCCTAAAGAACTGCTTCTCCAGTCTCAAAGACCAGCCTTCTCGGGACCCGCCCTAGAGTTTCATTGGTTGCAATTGTTTTTCTGGGTCACTGATTGGTTTACTCGCCCGTCTGTCAAATGATGGAACTACTGACGTCAGTGTTTTAATTGTGCAGAGGGTTTGCGTGCGCAGAATTGTCACGAGATGCGGGATTGGGTTGCCCAGACTGCGCGACCTACAGTGCATAGTTAGTAAAGGTTACAGCTAAATCTGTTTAAGGACACAATGTAAAATCACCTATACGTTTGTAAAAAGATAAAGAAAATAACGCTTTACCTTGCAATGCGTAGTTCAGTCCTGTAATAATAAATCTTTTGTTACAACTACTGTGTTGATGTTAACTGTTTGTCATAACTTCACTAAAATGTATACTCACTATAAGTTAGCTTTAAATTGGTCCATTTTTGTTTCTTTTGGGGGGGACATGGCAGCTGTATGTATGGACTCATCATTATTAAAACACAGTGGTAGTACAGTCAGCAACATTGCCCAAACAGTGTCAATCTTTGACGTCTGCCAGCTGAGTTGACGCCAATGATTGTCCAATGCACATGCGCGGTGTTGATGCAGGCGGGGAGAGCTAAGCGCATGCGTGTTGCCGTGAACGCAGCGGAGACGGATATGCAGTAAAAGGCCTTCCGGTACTGAGGCACGCACAGCAGCGCAAACATGGCGAAGATCGCCAAAACACACGAAGGTATATATTATTTAAAAACATTTATTTATGTTTTATCTAATCTATCGGACATATTGTGCTTTGAAATCTGATTTTAGTCTTTAGAAAAAGATTAGTTGGAGAATAAGCAGAATTAGGCCAGTTGAAGCGGTGAATAGAATATGGCGTCTGACCGTTTAATAAATCTGATCGTGCCCCACGTTAAAATATCAACAAATCCTCCGCTTTAAACGCTTTACTTGTTTACACACAAACCTATAACATAAACAAGATGTACTAGTAGACATACAATTGCCCTAGCGTTATTTTCTTGCGTGTGCGTGTGCAAATGCATTGTGCCGATGATGTGTTGAACCCAAAATGGCGTTGCAAACATGCAGATGAAACTAAATAGAGAACTTAATGGTTTTTATCATTAGTTGTACTGTTTTGCTGTTTAAAGTTGCATGTAGACTGTTTGAGTATTCTTTTAGTATCAGGGTTGTGTAAAGTTATGTTCTTTGTTCCTTTTACGTAATACAAAACTTATGTTAGGCAATGTTTACAGAGGTTTCAATGCTTTTGCATGTTAGTCTTAGCAGGTTAACACTTAGTATAGTATTGTTAGTTCATCACATATTTCATTGTTGTTTACCATTAAAATAACAATATTAAACAATATTATCTGCTATTGTTGTGTTCTCTTAGACATTGAGGCTCAGATCCTGGAAATCCAGGGGATGAAAGCCGCCCTTGTGGAGGGAGCAGACGAGGGTGTTGGGCTCGATTCCACTGGATTTTTTGACCAGGAAATCTATGGAGGCAGCGACAGCCGCTTTGCTGGATATGTGACTTCAATTGCTGCAAATGAACAGGAAGAGGTATGTGATGCCATAATCCTTTCAAAAGGGTTGGTGTAGTGCAGCTGCAATTTTCATGTGTTTATCATTTTTTTGTGATAAAGTTTCTGAATTAAGTCATTCTTATTTTAGGATGATGACGAGGACTCGTCAACAAGTCTCCTTGGACAAAAGAAACCAGGATATCATGCTCCGGTTGCAATACTCAATTCCATTCCTCAATCGGATGAGCAGGTATCATCACCTCATAAACCATTATTTTTCTCAGTGAAGCTTTATCTATAACTGTGAGATAACTGTGAACAAACTCTATTCTGTCTTCCTCCAGTACGATCCATTTGCTGAACACAGACCACAGAAGATATCGGACCGTGAGGATGAGTACAAGAAACGCAGACAAAAGATGATCATCTCCCCAGAGCGTCATGACCCTTTCGCAGATGGTAAATGTTTAAACATCATTGTCTTCCCAGCTTATTACATGTGTCCGTGCCGATCAGTATTTACTCTGCTTTTGAAGTTCTGCTGCAGATGCTGTTTAACCCTTCGAACATCACCCAACAACTTGCCTCTCTGTACTCGGTTCTCCCATAAGCCTGCTTCAGTCAGATATCACACTGATCATTTAATATGTTGCATTGGGAACATTGGTTCATGAATATTGGACAGCAAGCTTTGTTTGTTTTGCATGGGAGAAAGTTGGTTGGGTGGTGTCATCTGTGCCAGTAGGACATAGGTTGCAGGTAGGTGTGCTGTTCGAAGGGTTAATGGAAGTTTTCGTTTGTAAAACTAGTCAGGCACCACAAACAGGCACTTTATCATATCCGCATGAGAACATTATTTTCCGCAGTGTACTTTCAAGGTGCAGGTACTGCCCTGGAAATCTAAACTTTTCCTTTTTCTCTTGTTCCACAAGAAACTATTTATGACATGTCTACCAGACACCCATTGTGTGCTGAAGATAAAGTATCAGTATACTGCTGGTATCAAACAGCAAGTGGAACCTGTAAAAATATTTTTTAACCACCTGTGGATAAACGTTTTAGTTTACTTGTTGGGTCCAAACAACTTGGTTGGTCCAAAGTCTAGTGACACAGATTAGATGGCCAATAAAAGCTTATTTTAGACCTATTCAGCCATTTTTAAGTATTATTTAAGCCTGTGAGTAAGAATTTTTAAACAGGCTGTACACTCAAAACTACATTCGCATTAAAATTCACATTATGGAAAGGCAGTTCATTCTGGTTCAGGCAAATCTTGCATGTAGTCCCAAACAGAGGAGTCTTTAAACAAACTGTTGTGTAAAAATATATTTCTATTTTATTCTCATAAAATAGAGATATATCTATTAAAGAATCTGTGTACCAAGATTCCACAGGCCCATACTAACTGTCCTTAATTTCTCTCCTACAGCAGTACTGCTATGCCAGTCCTGTCTGCATTCTCTTAAGGGTGCAGCAACTCGTCCTGTGTAGGTTATGGTCGACAGAAAGAAACGTGTTTATCTGATAAAGCAAGACTATAGTAGACTTGGTCTGGTTTTGAAGCCAGAGGGCCTATCAGGGGATGCCAACATGAAAACCTTGTTTCATTTCATAATTTTTTTTTTAAAGCCTTAAGAATGAATTTTTTATTGAAATTTTACTTGTTTGCCCTCCCCTCTCATTTCAACTTGATTTTAACCAATTCATCTTTGTTCATTTTCAATGAGTCCAGATCCACTCCTATGCACACGTGCATTTTAAGTAATTAAATTTAGATAATTGTTCAGTCTCTGTGGCTCCAACATGCCTAGTAACTAAATGGAGTACAAGGTTTCATCCCTTTTTTGTAAATAATTGAGTTAGACGAGCACAACAGGTGGTATGCTATTGTGTGTGAGTTAAAACCCTTTTCCAAAGTGTTACTAATGGTAAAGAGAAATTTTCTAGGCTTCTTTTCTGCCGGTTGAAGTCTGACTGCAGAGGGACCCTTGGCACTGAAAGTGTACGTATTCTGGAGAGCGCAGCCCAGGACTCTGCATCAGTGATGGCTATATCCTCTCCTATTCTCCTTAAAGCAACAGAAACCTCTTTGTACCTGCCTGTATTTAATGTATGACTGGATAGAATGCTTAGATTTGATTGTCTAGGGTTGTTTTGTGTTATGAGAGGAAATTTAATTTAAACATTTAAGGCCATCTATTGAGGGACAGATCATTGTAGTGGTTTGTGTGTAAAAACGATGGCCTTTCTATTTGCTTGGCTAACCGCCTCGCATCTTGTTGGTGCTCTTTCGCATAGGGGGCAAAACGCCGGACCCCAAGCAGCAGATCAGGACGTACATGGATGTAATGAAGGAGCAGCATCTGTCCAAAGAAGAGGTAAAGAAAGGTGTATAGTAAAAGTACAAATGTACAAAGTGAATGTTTTTGATTTTAATGTTTCATGCATCTTTGCTACAGAGAGAAATCAGGCTGCAGATGGTAGAGAAAGCAAAAACTGGGGAGCTGAAAGCAGTGAACGGCTCTGCTGCGTCTCAGGCTGCTGCAGCAGCCAAACGCAAACGTCGATGGGACCAGACAGCTGACCAAACCCCCGGCAACACCACACCCAAAAAAGTGTCCAGTTGGGACCAGGCAGATAGCGCTTCTGATGTGAGTGTGATGTAGATGACGTTTAGAATGTCTTGTTTCTTCAAGTACATTATTACATTGTCCTGTTCTCTCCAATCAGACACCGGGACACACACCAGGACACACACCTTCCAACAGCCGTTGGGATGAGACACCTGGTCGTGCCAAAGGTAGTGAGACCCCAGGAGCCACACCAAGCTCCCGTATGTGGGAACCCACACCCAGCCACACCCCAGCCGGAGCTGCCACGCCGGGTCGGGACACCCCTGGCCATGCCACTCCTGGTCATGGTGGGGCGACAGGCAGTGTACGCAAGAATCGCTGGGACGAGACTCCAAAAACAGAGAGAGGTGTTTATTTTCTGTCTGGTTTATTAAACATTCACTTACAAATAATTAAAGAATAATTGCTTTAAATGTTTATTTTATGTTTCAGAGACGCCTGGTCATGGTAGTGGCTGGGCTGAGACACCACGCACAGACAGAGGAGATGAGTCAGTAGGTGAGACGCCCACCCCGGGTGCAAGCAAGAGGAAGTCAAGATGGGATGAAACACCAGCCAGTCAGATGGGCTCTTCAACACCTATCCTCACCCCTGGAAAGACACCTCTGGGCACACCTGCTATGAACATGGCCACGCCCACTCCAGGTACTGGACCAGTGCTTTTGGGTTAATTTGATTGTGCTATTTTGTTATGTTGTATTCTCTAAATATTCTGTGACAATTGTTGATAGGTCACCTGATGAGCATGACTCCAGAACAGTTGCAGGCTTGGCGTTGGGAGCGAGAGATTGATGAGAGGAACCGCCCACTGACCGATGAGGAACTTGATGCAATGTTTCCAGAAGGATACAAAGTACTTAACATCTACATTTTTTTCTGATGTGTTTTTTATGTATTTTACATTGTGACCTCCTGTAAAGCTGCTTTGCTACTGTGTATTTGTAAAAATCGCTATACAAAAAAAGTGAATTGAAATTGGATCTGTAATTAGTTTGTCAACATTTTAATAATTTTTCCACTGCTATTTTATAGGTACTACCCCCACCAGCAGGGTATGTGCCCATCCGCACCCCTGCCCGTAAATTAGCTGCCACCCCCACCCCCATTGGAGGCATGACTGGTTTCCACATGCAAGTAGAAGACAGAACTACAAAACAAATGAACGACCAGCCCTCTGGAAACCTGCCCTTCCTTAAACCAGATGACATCCAGTACTTCGACAAACTGTTGGTGAGTTCTGCTTGCTTCTCGCGATTGTGAGGAAACCCAGATATTTTGTGAACTTGGTTCCCAAGTAAAGGTAGTGGAAATCTTTCTAGCTAGTTTGGATAAGTCCACAGGCTTGCTTTTGTATTATGTTTTTGCATGTTACTTATGAAAAACCCTTATCTGTTCAAAGGTTGAAGTTGATGAGTCCACCCTCAGTCCAGAAGAACAGAAGGAACGCAAGATCATGAAGCTCCTCCTGAAGATCAAAAATGGAACTCCTCCCATGAGAA
Source organism: Paramisgurnus dabryanus (assembly GCF_030506205.2). Taxonomy (NCBI): domain Eukaryota; kingdom Metazoa; phylum Chordata; class Actinopteri; order Cypriniformes; family Cobitidae; genus Paramisgurnus; species Paramisgurnus dabryanus. The sequence continues at coordinate 14,459,362 of NC_133351.1, forward strand.
AGGTTTGCATATTCTCTGCCACCTGCTGTAAAACCGAACTGAAATATTTTGTGGTGTAATCTTTAACCCACTCTCTACTTTCAGGCTGCGCTTCGTCAAATCACAGATAAGGCCAGAGAGTTTGGTGCCGGGCCCCTCTTTAACCAAATCTTGCCGCTGCTGATGTCTCCTACGCTGGAGGACCAGGAGCGACATCTCTTGGTGAAGGTCATCGATCGCATCCTCTACAAACTTGATGACTTGGTTCGACCTTACGTCCACAAGGTAACTCCAGTGCCTGTCCTATCAAATTGTATTATTCACTAATAAATTTGTTTTGAACATTTTGTCCCCTATTGACACATCTGTTCTTATAGATTCTTGTGGTGATTGAGCCCCTCCTGATTGATGAAGATTACTATGCTAGAGTAGAGGGTAGGGAGATCATCTCCAATTTGGCAAAGGTAAGACAGATGGCCTGTTGACATATATTAACAGTATCTATAACCCCGTGTCAGTTTTGAAATGTACAATATTTTTTTGTTATTTTAGGCTGCCGGTCTGGCCACTATGATTTCAACCATGAGACCTGATATTGACAACATGGACGAGTACGTGAGAAACACGACAGCTCGTGCTTTTGCTGTTGTGGCATCTGCTCTGGGCATCCCATCTCTCCTGCCTTTCCTCAAGGCTGTGTGTAAAAGCAAGAAATCCTGGCAGGCTCGTCACACAGGCATCAAGATTGTACAGCAGATCGCTATCCTCATGGGCTGCGCTATCCTGCCCCATCTCCGCAGCTTGGTGGAGATTATAGAGCATGGTTAGTGTCTTTAAATCCCCAATTTAAAGGCAGGCTCAGTTTTTTCAAACGAAACCCCTGTATGTGCCAATCTCATAACGAATGTTACTTTCTTTACAGGTCTTGTGGATGAGCAGCAGAAAGTACGAACCATCAGTGCTTTGGCTATTGCTGCCCTGGCTGAAGCTGCCACCCCATATGGTATCGAGTCCTTTGATTCTGTACTGAAACCTCTTTGGAAGGGTATCAGGCAACACAGAGGCAAGGTGAGGACATCTTTGAATTGGTTTGGTTAATGGAAAAAAATGTTGAACAAATGTATAGTACACTTTTACTGTTCACTTATCCATTGTGAACTGCTAAAGCACTGTTATGGTTAATCTTAAACATCTTGTGTCTTCTCAGGGTCTTGCTGCCTTCTTGAAAGCTATTGGATACTTGATTCCTCTTATGGATGCTGAATATGCCAATTACTACACCAGAGAAGTGATGCTTATTCTTATCCGAGAGTTTCAGTCTCCTGATGAGGAGATGAAAAAGATCGTCCTCAAGGTGCGACAGGAAAAAGATAGCAAATTTAGCGCTGATATACTGCATTTCCAGATTTTTTCGAGTAACATTTTTATTTTTGCTCTTTAGGTTGTGAAACAGTGCTGTGGCACAGATGGTGTGGAAGCCAATTACATTAAAACAGAAATCTTGCCACCATTTTTCAAACATTTCTGGCAGCATCGAATGGCATTGGATAGGCGTAACTACAGACAGGTATGATTGTGTAACTAGGAGTACCTGTAACCTATGAAATCTTTAACGTCATGATTAATATACATTTATATTTACCAGTTGGTGGACACTACAGTGGAGCTGGCCAATAAGGTGGGGGCAGCTGAGATTATATCGCGTATCGTGGACGACTTGAAAGATGAAGCTGAGCAGTACAGAAAGATGGTTATGGAGACCATTGAGAAAATCATGGGTAACCTTGGTGCCACTGACATCGATCACAAACTGGAGGAGCAGCTTATTGATGGTATCCTGTACGCTTTCCAAGAACAGACCACAGAGGTGAGTAAGGTTTAACTGGTGTTAAATGCTTGTTTGGAGGTCTAGGACTTATCTATTATAATCTTCCCCTTATCTCCAGGACTCTGTGATGCTGAATGGCTTTGGTACAGTGGTAAACGCTCTGGGTAAGAGAGTCAAACCGTACTTGCCTCAGATCTGCGGTACAGTGCTGTGGCGTCTCAACAACAAATCCGCCAAAGTTCGTCAGCAGGCCGCTGACCTGATTTCCCGCACGGCAGTAGTCATGAAAACATGTCAAGAGGTAAGGAATGATCATGGAAATATTTCTATACTAGAAAATTGTACAGTGTGTAAAGCGTGCTTACTAATATTTTGTGTGCTGATATAGGAAAAGCTGATGGGACATTTGGGTGTGGTGTTATACGAGTACCTGGGAGAAGAATATCCAGAAGTGCTTGGTAGCATCCTAGGAGCTCTTAAAGCTATTGTGAACGTCATTGGTAAGTGTTTCCCAAATCTCCTGTATTACTATGTCCCACACTTTACTGTGGTTTTTATGAGTAATTACTTAAATGTCTTGTCCTCAGGTATGCACAAGATGACACCACCTATTAAAGATTTGCTTCCCCGTTTGACACCCATCCTGAAAAACAGACATGAGAAGGTGCAGGAGAACTGCATTGATCTAGTGGGCAGAATTGCTGACAGGTTGGTGCTTCAGTTTTTTACAACGTTTGTAAACTCAAGTTTTTTTGTGTTTTTTTTTTTTTAAACGCTAATTGTAATTTCCTTTTCAGGGGTGCAGAGTATGTGTCCGCCAGGGAATGGATGCGCATCTGTTTTGAATTGCTGGAGCTGTTAAAAGCCCACAAGAAGGCCATCCGCAGAGCTGCCGTCAACACTTTCGGCTATATTGCCAAGGCCATTGGGTAAATACAAAATCTTTATGGGGAAATAATCCATGAATCGTTTACTGAAATGCTAATTTATTTACACTTCATGCTTTTTTCTTTCCTCTAGTCCTCATGATGTGTTAGCTACACTGCTTAACAATCTAAAGGTACAGGAACGTCAAAACAGAGTTTGCACGACGGTAGCCATCGCTATTGTGGCCGAGACGTGTTCACCCTTCACTGTGCTTCCTGCATTGATGAACGAGTACCGCGTTCCCGAGCTTAACGTCCAGAACGGTGTCCTGAAGTCTCTGTCTTTCCTGTTTGAGTACATCGGTGAAATGGGCAAAGATTACATTTATGCCGTCACACCTCTGTTAGAGGATGCTTTGATGGACAGGTAAGCTGAGAACCTATTGCTTTACATATAAATAGTCACTAAAGACTTGCAGTCTGCTTTAATCTCCTGTATTTCTGCTTACAGAGATCTGGTGCACAGGCAGACGGCCAGTGCTGTTGTGCAACATATGTCATTGGGTGTCTATGGCTTTGGATGTGAGGATTCTCTCAACCATTTGCTCAACTACGTCTGGCCTAATGTCTTTGAAACATCTCCTCATGTTATCCAAGCTGTAATGGGGGCCCTTGAGGGCCTGCGAGTGGCGATTGGTCCTTGCCGGATGCTACAGTACTGCTTGCAGGTAAATTTATTTGAAGAAAAAGCATATTTGAGGCAAAGCCCAGGTGGGATGCAGTCTAATATATTGGTGTGTTTTTTTTTTTTTTGCTCAATAGGGTTTGTTTCACCCTGCTCGGAAAGTACGTGATGTGTACTGGAAGATCTATAACTCCATCTATATCGGCTCCCAGGACGCACTGATCGCACATTACCCTCTTGTCTATAATGATGAGAAGAACTCTTATGTTCGTTATGAGCTCGATTACTTTCTGTGAATATATCTACCCTTACATGTGCACTCTCTTCTCCTAAATCCGTCTCTCCCATGGTTTATAGGACTTGATCCAGTTTTTTATGTTCTCCGGTAGATTGCAACTACTACCACAAATTCTGTGGGTGGAAATTAATTTCCTGTCAAAAGACAAAGTCGATAAAGAATCTGTCGTATGTGAAAGCTTTTAGGTCTTCTGATTAGACACTTCTGTTTTTACAGCGTGCATCAATGCACACTGACAGTAAAGATAGTAGCAGGTTTGCGGAGAAATGTAACGTTCAATATTTTTTAACTTGAGACTTTTGTCCTGGCCTGTCTAGTTGCTCTTTGGCTCAGTCACACATCTGTTCTTATTATATTGTTTGCTTAGTTTGGCTGAATAAACATTTGTGTATTAAAAGATTTGTGTGTTTCTAATTTGAGACCTAACGTAATCCTGCTGTATTGTATGGGCTTTTTACCGAGAGCAAAACCCTGAATTTCAGTCTGGAATCTGTTTAGTTTCACAGGTTCACAAACTTTGAGATGACTTGCAGTCTCAATACTTGGACTGGATTTCAAAGGTTTTTCACACCCTCGTTGCATTTTAAACATGCCTATCCTTCAACTCTCTTGTCTGCACTTTCTGTGCCTGGCATCCAAAGTTCTTATGTCCATAGGAGCAGTATGTAGATGTACCAAACATTTTGAATGCACTGTCTGAACAAAATTGGACTGTTGCCGCTCCAAAAAAATCAGATGGAGTTGTAGCTTAAACAAAAAACATATACCAGAGGATTCTAGTTTTGTCTAGATAGATCAGTGCTTCCCAGTACTGGTCCTCAAGGACCTCCTCCCAAAAGGTTTTAGATTTTTCTTTAAAACATCTGATTCATGTTATTAGCCTCCTTCCAGAATGTTGAACATCTCTCCCTCACAAGCTGGTTTGTTAAATCAGGTGTTTTAAATAATGAGACATCTAAAACTTTTTGTGAGGGGGGTCCTAGAGTACCAGGATTGGGAAGCACTGGTTGCAAGGCATTTTAGGCCCAAGCTTTAAATAAAAAAAAATGCTTTTGGTTAGTTTGCGCTTATGTTTTCATGTTCCTACTATATGTTGTATTTTCTTTGTGGGGGAATCTTGGTTCAAACACATCCATTATCTGAATGTTTTCTTATCTCCCACATTCTATCTAGACATAACATAACATAGAGAAGAATAAAAAGTTGTCATTTTAGTTTTTTGCACAGAAAAAAGTTCTTGAAGTTTCTCAAGGAACAATAGAGAACATATTTGGATAGTCTCAGACAAAATTTTTCATTTGCATCCACCTCACTTGATAATATCTACACTATGATAGCTGAAAACAATTGAGTGTTTTTTCATGTCTCTGCTGATCTTAACAAACTGCTCTCAACATTAGTTGTTATTGTTATGTAAGAAAAAATGATTTGGAAGTGTTTTTCCTGGACTACTATGTTCATTTACATTAAACAAATGCAAAATCCACCTTATGGTTTTCTCGCCAAACATCTTCAGAGTCTCTTTAGCAGTCGCATACAACAACTCACGAAATTGATTACACCCCTCACGTTTCTACATCTTTTTGGAGCGATTTCCCAGATAGGGCTTAAGCCTAGTCCCAGACTAACTTCAGGGTTCCCATGGGTCCTTGAAATCTTTGAAAGTTTGTGAATCTGGGGGGGATTAAAGGCCCTGGGAAGTTTTTGAAAATATACATACATAGATACAGGTCATTCAAAGTGTTTAAATCCATTTTATGCAAGAAGTTTTCTGGAAAAAAATCCATATTTCCCTGTCTAGTGTAGAATAATATCATAAAACTTTTAGACTTTTTAAACTGTTCACTTTAAATGCTTATATCTTCTGTATGCGGATGTTGATTCATACCAAAAGCTTTTTGCATAGTTGTGTTTGACAAATGAAAACGTCTCTGGTTACGTATGTAACTGTTGTTCCCTGAGAAGGGAACGAGGCGCAGCGTCTTCCTTGCCATACTTCCTGCGTCCCTGTAATCCCGTCTTCAACAATATTTTAGATAGCGATATACTTCCTGGCTCCCGCGTCACCCTGTCTTTGTCGTTAAGCCTCATCATTGGTTGAATTTGATATACACATTCAGACGCACTTACCCCTGGAGGTGTCCCCAAAGTGTCACTGCAGTGATGCAGCACGAGTTCCCTCGAAAGGGAACTGTAACAATGTATCTTAAAAAGTAACACGATGTAACCTTGCTCTCACTTGAAATGTGTCCCCACATTTAGTCCTTGAATTTAAGGGTGTTAGACCTGGAAGGTCCTTGAAAGGTCCTTGAATTTGATGTTAACTTAGGTGTGGGAACCCTGTAATTTGCTCTAACATTTTCAAATATATCAGTGTTTGTTGTGTCTTAAGATTCACACCAGTAATGCTTATTTATAAAATATGTTTTTAAAAAATATCCTAATTTAAATAAGGCCTAGTCCTGGTTTAAGATAATCCCTGTCCGGGAAACCGCCCTTTAAGTATACCTTCTCAAGGAACAATACTATAGAAATGAAGTTTGGATATATTTTAGAGTAGTCAATGTACTCGTTTACCATATGTATAGATTTACTGTTCTCTGAAAATAACTTTACACCCAATATTGTCACAATAACTGGCAACAAAGTGAGTACACCCTAATAGACTCACTTTTAACTCAGTTTCAGGATGTTATTAATTTTTTTATAGCATAGGCCATCTTTGTGGCCATCTTTTAATTCTAATTATCAAATCTTCAGTGATTTCTTTACCATGAGGTGACATGTTCAACATCTAGTAGTCAGTATGAAAGAATTGTATTGAAAGCATCAAATGTGAACAATTCTAATACAAGATACATACATTTGTATGGTCGTGTCAAGCAGATAAAAACATGAATATGATGAATAGGACATGTTTCTTTGCACGGGTAAACAATACACTGTACATCTATCACTAAGGGTGTACTCACTTTTGTTGCCAGCTATTTTGACAATATGGCTGTATGTTAAGGTATTTATAGAGGACAGTACTGCTGGAGCACTACTTTAAAATTGACCCTTGAGAAGATATACTAAAATAGTTGCTGAAATGTGAAGGGTGTGAGAGTAGCTACATGGTGTTAGGTGATCTCACCTAGCAAAACACACACACAAAAATATTTGCTTCTAGGGAAATTGTGGACATTTCCTGATTCCACTTCTTTCGGTAAAACATCTTTCGCTTTCAACATTTTGATCAGCAGTTAGGTTATACAACAGATCACATTAAATTGTTATCCCTTCATCTGAATGAAAATCAAATTGCAAGAACAACTACACTCTAAAAATATCCTGTTATTTTCCATGGTTGGGTAAAATATGGACAAAACCCAACCGCTGAAATCCAGCCTGCATTTTTAAAATGTACTGCAAATTGCACAGGAAATTGTATATGCCTGGCCAAAATACAAGTGTTAATAAATGTGTGACAATGGAAAAATAAGTACTAAATCTAATTTAATTAAACTGCACGTCACACTTAAAATGGTGAGAGGACAAATGCACCAAACCAGCTCTTGGCTCACAGCGATGATATTTTATTTATATTACATTACATTACATTAAAAACCACTAACTTCACACATCACTATATTGTTCTCAATAAAGAGGTACAAATTTGTTAGTCTTCATTGATAAGATCAGTTAATACATAAGACATCACTATAATGTAACGATGGCCTCTCGGATCAACTGACAGTGACGATCAGCTTTTGCATCAGAAACAGAAGGGGAAACGAAATGATTCATCTTACTATGCTCACGGATTGGCTTATGAATATTAATATAGCCACGCCCATGTCTCGTCATAACCTAAGCGGAGTATCCAATCACGCATTCTAATTAATATGAACGTGTCGTGGCCAATTCATAAGTCCGCAGCAGGATTAGTTAATTGGTCAGTTCACCAGCGCCCACTACGCCTTTGAGCCAATCACCTAAACCGTCTCTAACATGCTTAATATTCAATGATGCTCGCCATAGTATGATGTAAATGCTCGTAGGGGAAGGATATAAACGTTGACTTCCTGTAGTTTCTTAAAACGAATGAATATATATCGCAGAAAATAAGCGAGTGGGATATAGGATCCGAAACTGCGACCGCTGAGGGGGCGACTGCTATAAATGCGGATTGTTTACAGCAGTCCTCGCATCCTTTCCTCCCTCCCCTTTTCCTCTTTCCCGGAGAGACGGAGCGGTGGTGGTGAGACAGCGGCTGCAGCTGCTACTGCTGACCGAAGATAGCGCCTGCAGTGCGGGCACGGCCGTCACATCACACCGGGCCCTTTACTGGGTAGGATCCACAGCAAAGCAGGAAGGAAGCCTTTGATGCCACGTTATTGTGCATCTTGCTTCTGTGAAGTACAGCGTACAACATCTGGATTGTATTAACCTTCACCTTCAGGTTTTTTTCAGGAGTTTGGATGTACAGTTTCACTTGATATGGCTGTTCTTAAACTAGTCGACCAGGTAACTGCATTAGATTACTGATAACACAATGCATTTTTTAATACTTTCGCTGATGCAAGGTAGAGAGGATGGTGCTTTTGTCAATCTATGTTTTTGCACACGATTTAAAACCATTTCCTTCATGCACGAATAATGGATTTGTGATGCTTATCGCACAGGCTGTATGAATTCAATGTGACAGTACATACAAGTATGATGTATATGCATATTGTGTATTGTATATTTCTAGCTATATTATCCATTTGAAAACAATATTGTGGTTATGCTCTGGTCGGAGAATGCCCGAGGCACAAAACAAACTTGAGCCATTTGAAGTCTTTATTCTGACTGTGGCAAATATGTACAAGACGCTCATCTTAACAAGTTCAATCAAGTTCACATTTCTTTCCACGAAACTATGTTTAAAGCGTTTAAAACGGTTTTTTAATTTGTTGCACAACGTATGTTACATACATTATCTGCTTTCATTTAGAGAAGACAAACTTCCTGCTGTGATGCTGATGTTGATAGGCTATGGCTGCTACATCTAATCTAACACAGTCTAAAGTTTTAAGAAGGAAACAAATGCAAATCCAAGTCTGCATTCCAAATTCATAGCACAGGTCCAAATCTGTTCTGTGTCCTAACTAACTAGTATAAGTGGTTACCAACATTTTGCTCAGCTCCACCCAGTTACAGCCACGAGAATTAACTTCCTTCTCTCACAACCATCACTCATGTTTGTTTAATTTCTTTTGTAAAAGGTATAGCAGTAGTTTAGGTTACAACAAATCTTTAAAATCCCAACAAAGTTTTGTAGTCAGTGATCCACTAAATATTACATGTATTATTTACTACTATGGATATTATAGTAAGTGTTACTTTTATATTGCCATGAACTGCATTAGAAAGTTAAATTAAATGCAAATTAGTTTAAGACTAGTCTACTTGATGTGTTGCGATTGTTTTTTTTTTTTTGAGCAGCATACGAGTTAATAATGCCTAACTTTTGTAGACGTCTACTGTCGTGGTCATGTGATGTCCTCATATCTACGGTAGACGTCATTGCAAATGTTCAAGGAAGCCGTCCTTGCAGCAAGTAACTTGATGTCTGTCAGTCCCATGGACTTAATGCCAAGGCTGAGATAACTGCACGACTTTTAGAGATTACATCTAAATCTTTAATAATGACGTTAATAAGGACAGTTTCATGACTTTGCACAATTCATTGTTACAAAAATGCTCTTTGATCAAAACAACTTAAGCTCTGTTGCCAGACATCTGTCTCATGCTATTGACAACTCTTCCAGGGGGTTTTAAAGCAGATGTGCCACTTACAATTTAGTTGAAGCTTTCATTTCTTCAAAGGAAAACTGTTCAGATCCTTGTCCCATAGACTTCTGTACTAATTTTATTTCTGTAAATGCAGCTCGTTGCTTGTTTTTACAAACTGCGGTATAAATCAAAATTATTTTGGAGTGATTGACACACAGATTTCCACAGATTTTGTCCTTAGTGATTAAAGCTAGGGCACGTTTTAAAAAGTAATTTTGTGATGCAGAGTGTTTAGAAATGTTGTTATTTGCCCCAAAGAGGAAAAGCACAGGAAGTTGTTGAATCCCAACATTCCCCCGTTATGCTTTTTTGTAGTCTCAAAGGACTACATGACACAAGTTCAGAGAGATAGAGAGAAAGAGAGAGGGAAATGGAGGGTGGTATGTTTACGGGTTATAATATGAAGCTTCAGTCAGTTGTGCACTTCTATAAATTTCTCTTTTAATGCTTTTACTCCAATTTATATTCTTAATACACAGAAGAACGTGTTATAGTGGGCAGGTTTCCCGACCAAGGTTTAAATTAAGCCAGGACTAGGCCTTAGTTATATTAGGACAATTAAGTCTTTCTTACAAACATGCCTTACAAAAAACATGACTGGTGTGCATCTTAAAACCAAACAATGGCACTGAGGTATTTTTATGATTTGTCAGTGCAAGCTGTTTTCAGTTAAATAGACACTCCACTTTTTTGAAAATATGCTCATTTTCCAGCTCCCCTAGAGTAAAACATTTGATTCTTACCGTTTTGGAATCCATTCAGCTGATCTCCGGGTCTGGCGGTACCACTTTTAGCATAGCTTAGCATAATCCATTGAATTTGATTAGACAATTAGCATCGCGCTCAAAAATAATCAAAGAGTTTCGATATTTTCCTATTTATAACTTGACCCTTCTGTAGTAACATCGTGTACTAAGACCAACAGAAAATTAAAAATTGTTTTTCTAGACAGATATGGCTAGGAACTATACTCTCATTCTGGCATAATAATCAAGGACTTTGCTGCCGTAACATGGCTGCAGGAGGCGCAATGATATTTCACAACAGCTGAAAATAGTCCCCTTAGTAACTTTCAATGGGTGGGAACTATTTTCAGGCACTGCGTAATATCATTGCGCCTCCTGCAGCAATGTTACGGCAGCAAAGTCTTTAATTATTACACCAGAATGAGAGTATAGTTCCTAGCCATATGGGCCTAGAAAATCACAACTTTTAATTTTCCGTCAGTCTAAGTTCACAATGTAACTACAAAAGAGTCTAAGTTTTAAATAGGAAAAATATCGAAAATTTTTTTGGTTATTCTAAGCGCAATGCTAATGGTCTAATCAGATTCAATGGATTATGCTAAACTATGCTAAAAATGGTACCGCCAGACCGTAGATCAGCTGAATGGATTCCAAAACTGTAAAAATCAAATGTTTAATTCTAGGGAAGCTGTAAAATGAGCATATTTAAAAAAACAGTGTGCCTTTAAGACAGCTCAAACATGCGTTTTAGTCTGGGATTAGGCTTAAGCCCAGTCTGGGAAACTGCCCTCCAGTGCCATTGATTTGTCTTAAGATACACACACCAGTAACATATTTTTCTAAGGCATGTTTATAAGTGAATGCTTAATGTTTTAATTTAACTAAGGCCAGTGATGCCCTTAGCTAAGCTTTGTCTGTGAAAACGAGCCATAGTGTTGCAATGGCTTTAAACTTAAAACAGGACACACAACTTTTTAATAAAACTCTGCATAATCTCTGAACCAGGCTGCTTGTTTGTAGCAGGACAGATATATTTCAGACATAAAACATGTCAGGGACCAGATTTTAATTTCGCAATTCTTGTGGGCCTTCAGCAGTTCCTCGTTTTCGACTCATAATTTGTGAGGAGTCTGTCGGCTTTGTTTTGAAGAAGACACATTAAAAGAGGAGTGTGGACTAGTGCTCTACTTGTCAAAAGTAGAGAAACCTCACCCCTGGTTGGCTAAAGAGGAAGTCTGGTTCATTCTTATTGGCCCTTTCATGGAAACAAGGGGATGGGACGTGGGGGATGGCCGTAGCCTAACACATGTCAACAATGGCTTCAGTGTTTGAGTGTTTGGCATCGATCAGCAGTGGGAGGTCGGGGAATGTCCTCATTTGTGATGAGCTGCATCCAGATCCCTGCTTGTGCCAGCGCTCCGCAACCTCATGCACAAGCCCTGCGGTGGCATCACACAGACAGCACTGTTGTCATGCTGCACAGCCACCAGCTGTTGTGAGCTGTGTGGTCGTGCATGTAAGCATGATAAGACGTGATATCACACACAGCGATGAGGACTTGGCATTGTGTTATCATGCGATGTTCTCACAAGTTCCCGCAACTGTGGCTTTTGTTCACATTTGTCCAGAGGTTGCATTCATAATTCAGGAGGCTTAATGGAGTTCTGATTCATATGACCTTTTAACTATCAAAATTTTATGGTTCTCCTGATATTCTTTAAGTGAAATGAGACTGGCAGACATCTGGTATAGAGCTATAAATTTAATGTGGATTGCATACTTGGATATGCTTTTGAAGTATTTGGTGAGACGTGTTTGTGTTCTTATTGAAATCTTTGACCTTTAATGGAAGATTTTGGGTAATTGACCACCTAGAAGAAACTAAGGTTTTAAAGAGATCAGGGTTTTTATTTTTTATATGCAGCTCCTCCGCCACCCCTTCGGGTGGTACCTATCTATGCAGTTAAGGATGGTGGAATTCTTTGGATTTGGAATGACATTTGTCATGCATTTGTAGTTTTTAGTAGGGATGCACCAATACTGGTATCGGGTATCGGCCTCGATACCACATTTTCTAAAGTACTCGTACTCGTTAAAAGTCCCCCGATACCAGGGATCGATAACACGGTCTGAGAAATGTCTATGTTTGAGTGGCGTGTAAGGGGTTAATGCCTCTTGTGTTGTCCAAAGAGGCAGAGTTTACAACAAACTGGAAAACTAGTCCCTTGTGTTTTTGTTAAATTATATGACTAAAGCTGTTACCGGTAAATTTAAATCATGTTTTTTATTAAGTACTCGGTATCGGCAAGTACTGAAATGCAAGTACTCGTACTCGTATTCCAAAAAAATGGTATCGGTGCATCCTTAGTTTTTAGACACCCGAGTCACAGAAATCACTGATGGCCTGTGGTAGATTAGTAAACCGGAGATCGTTTTCATGGATGATGAAATGAGTGTAAAGCGAGTGGGTGAGAGATGTCCTGTTTCTGCATCTAAAAGTAGAGCAGATCTAAAAAACACAACTCTGGTTAACACCACGCAGGGAGTTTGTGTGCATGGCATGCATGTGTGTGTTAATGAGAATCAGTGTGACAACATCTAGTCTGCGTTTATGAAGTATAAATTGAAATTGTTTGCATGCTGACCTGACTACATGCGCTCTGTTGTATAGCGGAAGCGAAAATGCATTCCACGCTTCCTCTGTGTCGTTTCTGAGAAGGTGAAAATAAGAAACAGGAAGTTTGATGTGGGGGTTAGTACTGCACAGACAAAGGAAGTGCAGAGACAACCAGTTTTATAGCTTTGGTTCAAACCACTTTACTGTCGTAGTGGCTCTTGTACCTAATTTCTCAGATTATCATGTTTCACTGGAATGGCAAAATGATGACTGGCAAGGGTCTTTATCAGGGGGTCCGTGACCTCTGGGGGTGCCAATGTGGTACTGCAGATGGTCTACCAATTATTATTATTATTATTATTATAATTTGAGCTCAAATAATTTGTGAAAAAGATCTAAATATGCATTAAAGCTAAAGTTTACAAGCTAAAGTTAATGAATAAAAACCCCTAATAAGTTTTTAATTACTAAAATTCTATTAATAAATTACAATATCTTGTAAAACACAGATAAAAATAGACGCTTTGCAAAATTTGGATTGGTTCACTTGTTCATTTAAAAATGACAGATGATAATTAAATAGAAGAAGGATGTCTTTAATTCACCATGTGTGTTAAAACGCTTCCTGTTGGCTTATAATTTGGCCTACCAGTGATGACAGCATTTTAGGGAAATGGTTCAGACAGGGGTTTCTTAACCTGGTTTACTGGCTATGTTAGTGTTTTGTGCTGAGTTACAGATTCAGAAAGTACAATTTGATAATATGAACCAAAAGATGTGTTTTAAAATGGTTCCAGTTTAAGGACAAATCACAATAGGCCTACCCATCAGCCATTTTTGGGTATAGTAACTGGTACCCTTTAGCAGGTACCCTTTTCAATGCGAAGTTCGTCACAACATGTATGTAGCCCGTCATGTGTGTGGTTCCTTTTTTGAAAATATGTGTTCTGCGCTTTGAAATATCCTGTGTGCATCACGTGTCATGCCAAAATAAGTGCCTGCTGCAGATGCGTCTAAAGGGTTTATGATAAAAGTGACGCTCGCGTTTGCCAGATACTCGCAAAATCTCATGCATAATCAAAGTTTACTGTTAAGAAGTATCTTGCATGTATTTCGTGAACTTGAGCGTCTCTTTTATCATAAATGGTTTTGACGTGTGTGCAGCAGGCATTCATTTTGACAAAACACGTGATGCACACAGGATCTCTTGACACGCAGAACACACATTTTGGAAAAGGGAACCACACACATGACACTAAGAACACTTATTTTGAATTAGCGCCCCTCAGATGAGCAGTCATCCTGAACACAAACAATGATACATAACAATACAAAATGAATGGAGTATATTTTTTTTCTTTTTGGATAAAAGCATCTGCTAAATATAAATGTAAGTTGTGCCTTGGGTTTGCCATGTTTAAATAATCTTTAATTTTTTACAGCCACCCCTTGTGCAAGCCATCTTTAACGGAGACCCTGATGAGATTCGTATGCTTATATGTAAATCAGAAGACATCAATGCACTGGTATGAATCAGCTCATTTCACTTGACTACAGCTTATCTCTGTTTCTCATATTGTTTTTCAATTGTTTAGAAATCCCATGGAAAACAGATATCCAATTTTAAATACATTTGTTTAAGCGAAGGCGACAGGACACAAAATTGTTTATAAGCCCGTTCTTCCCACCGGATATTTATTTATTTTGCCTGTCTGTATGTGTTTGCTCTGATGGCTACATCAAGAATTAGCTCAAGAGTCAAGCTGAGGTCTAGTGTCACACATCTGTAGTCAGTTCCCAAGCTGCATGTTCAATCTGGTTTAGCTAATGTCACAACCAGCTGTGTGTAAACAATGCAATGACGGTCCAGAGGTGATTATGTTTTTGATCTTATCACTGGGACAATTGAATATTTCAAGGTTTATGAATTTATAAATGTGTTTTGAATGCAATTTAAAGGGGAGATTTCACAAGATGTCAAATAAAACGTTGGTGTCCCCAGAGTACAGAGTGAAGTTTTAGCTCAAAATATCATATGGATAATATATTATAATATGTTAAAATTGCCACTTTATAGGTGTGAGCAAAAATGTGCCGTTATGGGTGTGTCCTTTAAATGCAAATGAGCTGATCTCTGCACTAAATGGCAGTGCCGTGGTTGGATAGTGAAATTAAGGGGCGATATTATCCCCTTCTGACATCACAAGGGGAGCCAAATTTCAAAGACCTGTTTTTCACATGCTTGCAGAGAATGGTTTACCCACACTCAGTTTTCACATTTTCTAGATTAGAAAATAGAAGCATAGTGGACCCAATTATAGCACTTAAGCATGGAAAAAGTCAATCATTTGAGGAATGTAATGTTCTTTTTTTGACCTTTGGACCAGACTGTACGTCTAAAATAAGTCCACCAACTGACCACCAAGCCTTTCTATCGTCTCATGTCTGTACCCATTCTTGCTGTTGTCTTTGTCGGTCTGTCTCACTCTCCACCTGTTTCACTTGTGTTCCCATTTAGGACACAGAGAAGCGAGCTCCTCTTCACGCAGCTGCCTTCCTCGGGGATGCTGAGATCACAGAGCTCCTCATTGTCTCTGGTACAAATGCTCTCATTCTCCTTTTCTTCCCCACCTCTTTTTTATACAACCTTTACAACATCTTATTAACAAGATATGTTTGTTTAAAACCAACTGCGCTTATAAAGGTGACAGTCGACCCCCAAAATAAATATTTGGTGCAGTCGGAGATGAGTCATGCTTGCACCAAACCTGGCAAAGCTTCATACGTGTCAGAACCAATAACAGAAAAGTAATATGGGTTGGAACAACATGAGGGGGCGTGTACACCAAGGCGTTTTTTATCATTGTTTCCAGTGGAAGTGCCACACTTTTAAAAACAGCAGCAGCTGTTTAACTTTGGGTAAAACGCTTAGCTTGTCAATGTCACTTTTCACTCAGCCGTCCAATCACAGTGGAGGAGGGGCGGGACAAATACCACAACAACCATCCAGCACATCGTACAACGACTGATAAAAACAGAAGTGTTATAGCAAACTATGCACTTAGCTAAAAAATAAGTGCCTACGTTGGGTGTCTAACTGCCGTTTTCATCCGCAAGGAGTTGTACATGCTTCCTAAGAGATAAATATGATATTGGAGGTTTCGAATGAAGTTTAAAAATCCAACCATTGCAAGCTTAATGCCTTTTGTTTTATGACATCTTACACACTTTACTTATGTATTTGTTTATTTGTAGGGGCACGGGTCAATGCCAAAGACAGCATGTGGTTGACTCCACTACACAGGGCAGTGGCATCCCGTAGCGAGGTAAGCTTTGTTATTAAACAGCCATATTTGGGACACAGTTTGTGTTGTAAATTGTGTTATATAAAATGTCCAGTCCTGAATGCCGATTGGTCAATTCAGCGTTCCAGCTGTGCAGATATCCTTAGTATAGTAAAAGCTGATGTAAACCACCTGTTTACTTAACTACTGTATACATTAGCCTTACAGAGACAACTATTTCAACCTTTGTTTACATGTTGAGAACATAGTAGAAAGCCCAAACCTCTTTTGTGAAACTGTTATGAAAATTTTGACTGATAGCGTCAAAAAATGCATTAGAATGAAGAAGTATACTTGCGATTAAAGGGGTTGCATGAATTTTGCCTAATGTAAATATAAGGACTGGCTAATACCTTATATTTTTACTTTTTAGTAGATAAACATAAATTTTTATTTTGTATTTTCAGCATTTGTAATGCTGGTGTCTTCAATTATTTTATTTTGCACACATCTAGGAGGCAGTTCGTGTGTTGATTCGTCATTCTGCAGATGTTAACGCGCGGGATAAGAACTGGCAGACTCCTCTCCACGTCGCTGCCGCTAACAAAGCTCTGCGCTGCGCTGAGGTCCTCATCCCGCTTCTGAGTAGCGTCAACGTGTCAGACCGCGGAGGACGTACTGCTCTGCACCACGCCGCCCTCAATGGCCACACTGAGGTACTGCATGCCTAGACCAAAAATGTGTCTATCACACACAGGGATTCTTTTAGATCCTTATCGAGAAGCAAGGTGTAACAGAGTGTTTTAGTCCTTATCAACATACTCTACAAGTCACAAAATAGCACAGGGGTCTGTTACGATAGGAATGCACACAGCACAGAAAACTAAGTATTAAGTTGTGCATAGTTAGGATAGCAAAGTAAACAGGTTTATCAAGCTTTTAAGATGCATGCTTTCACATAGCACACATTTCTGATACAGTCACATAGCACACATTTCTGATACAGTCACATGACGCACGAAGCTAGCAAGTTTCAACAATTCAAAGTGGTGTCATAATTTAAATTGTGAGACAAATACACAGTACAATACACGCTTTAGGAGAGGCATAAATATTACTGCATTACTCATGGTTTACTGCTTGTGACTGGCATTCACCCAGTCCATTTTTCTCTCTCTCTCTCTCTTTCTCTCTCTCTCTCTCTCTCTCTCTCTCTCTCTCTCTCTCTCTCTCTCTCTCTCTCTCTCTCTCTCTCTCTCTAACTCTCCTTTTCACTCTCTTTAGATGGTTAACCTCCTCCTGGCTAAGGGAGCCAACATTAATGCCTTTGATAAGAAAGATTGCCGTGCGCTGCACTGGGCTGCATATATGGGTGAGGTCACGGATGTCATCATGTGTTCTGTCTTTCCATATTAAAGGTCCTGTTCTTTATGTGTTTTTGAAGCTTTGATTGTGTTTACAGTACGCAAAATAACATGGGTTTATGTTTCACATGTAAAAAAACACGGTATTTTTCACACAATTTACTTTTCTCTATAACGCCTTTTTCACTGTCCTAAAAACGGGCTGATGTCTTCCTTGTTCTATGAAGTCCAACCGTCAGAAATATGTAATGAGTTCTGATTGTGTAGTTCGTTTAGTGTGTTGTGATTCGATAGCAGCTTAGCTTAGCAGAGCCGTTTGAGCTGATTCCTGTGGGCGGAGTTTAGTCAAACACTCTTACTTTGACCTCATTCAACCGGGAAGTAAAGGACTGTAGTCCAAACCGGCCGTTCGCTGTAGGCTTTGAAAGGGGACTTCTGTTAAAGAAAATATATCACCTGGCAGTGAACTTTGAGCTTTATCATTTTGCAGGTATTATTTATGCTCTAACAGCAACATTACACACTAACTAATGTTTGAAAAATGGGATCAGAAAGAATGTGACCTTTAATCTTTGACCTGTATGTTGTTATTTCAAGTCAGTTTGAATTAATTTACATGTTCTCCTGTAGCTCTGTGGTAGAGCGTTGCGTTACCAGTGCAAAAGATCATGTGTTCAAGGAGCACGCATAGTGCTAAAAATGCATACAGTGTAATGCACAGTAAGTTGCTTTGGATAAAAGCATCTGCCAAATGCATAAATGTAAATGTATTGTATGGGTGACATGTTCCTTTAAAAAATTGTGTGCGTTTGGTTTTTCTTCTCTATATGCCCTCAGGTCATTTAGATGTTGTGTGTTTGTTGGTGAGTCAAGGGGCGGAGCTCAGTTGCAAGGACAAGAGGGGATACACACCTCTCCATGCTGCTGCTTCCAATGGACAGATCGCTGTTGTGAAACACCTGCTTAGCTTGGCTGTTGAGGTATCCAGGATACATACTGATATTTTGCATTCATTGATGTTGTTTTTAAACAGAACTGTGCTGATGAATCAAACACAATACGTCCTGGAACATTTACTAAGAAAGTACTTTTGATTAAAGACAGAATGAATGTGAAAACAGAATAAATTAAGACTGAATATTATTGTAAACATTACAGAACATTTGCTGTAAGCAGAGGGAAGTCATTATATATACTAAATATATGATATTCAATGTCCCCCCCATAGATCGACGAAGCCAATGCCTTTGGGAACACAGCTCTCCATGTAGCATGCTTTAATGGACAGGACGCAGTGGTCAGCGAGTTGATCGACTACGGAGCTAACGTCAGTCAGCCAAATAACAAGGGCTTCACGCCGCTCCACTTTGCTGCTGCGTCTACCCATGGTGCTCTGTGTCTAGAGTTTCTGGTTAATAGTGGAGCTGATGTCAATGTGCAGGTACATACATCAGTCCAGGGTGTAATATGGCAGACTGTCCAAATCTTATGATGTATCATATGGTTTATGTGAATATCTGTGTGACTAAAGTGACTGGAGAAGAGGTGAAAGTTTAAAGTTCACCCAAAAATGAATCCTGTATGAATTTCTTTGTTCTGCTAAACACAAATGAAGATTTTGAAAAATGCTTGTGCTCAAAACAGTTTTGGAGCATAATTGACTTCCAAAGTGTTTTATTCCTACTATGGTAGTCAATAGCGCCCCAAAACTGATTGATAACGTTCCTCAAAATATCTTCCTTTGTGTGCAGCAAGGCAATTTTTTACAGGTTTGGAATAACTTGAGGGCGAGTAAATGAGAGAATTTTCATTTTTGGGTGAACTATCCCTTAAACCAGTGGTTTTCAATCTTGTCCTAGGGGACCCACTGTCCTGCACGTTTTGCATGTCTCCCTTATCTAACACACCTGATTCAGATCATCAGCTCATTAAGGGAGAGATCCATGAACAGAACTGGGTGTGTCAGTTAAGGGAGACATACAAAATATGCAGAGCTGTGGGTCCCCTAGGACAAGATTGAAAACCACTGCCTTAAACCATTATGTTGATGATAAAGTCACTTAACTTCAGTGGCCGGTTGCATAAACATAGCAACAGATTGTGTCTTAAGAACCAGTCTGACCAACTAGCAGTAAGTTAGGGTTAGTCAGTCTTACTATTCGGATTTAAATTAGACCAGTCTACCATTTTATGTAACAGTTAAGATCAGTCTTGAAGAAAAAAATAAATGACTGACTTTTAAGACTAGTCTTAGAAGTTTATCCAACCACCACCAGTTACTTGAGAAGGATTGTCCTTGTAGATTTGAATTGAAGCATCCACACAACTCACTCCAGCATTACTGCCCACTTTCTCCACCATTATCAGTATCATGTGGTTTGCCTTTAGGTTAAAATATAAATTAGGTAAATAATTGGTGTCATCTCTTAAGAGTCGTGATGGAAAGAGCCCTCTTCACCTGACAGCAGTCCATGGGCGATTCACCCGCTCCCAGACGCTCATCCAAAACGGTAAAGGTGTTTCTAATCCACTAAACTTTAAATCTGAACACTGATTTTGCAGATACCTTGAATCTTAAAGCTGTACATTACAAATGGAGATGTTTGTTTAATGCAGGAGGAGAGATAGACTGCGTCGATAAGGATGGAAACACCCCGTTACATGTTGCTGCTCGATTCGGCCATGAACTTTTAATAAACACCCTCATCACGAGTGGAGCTGACTGCACCAGGTTTGAATCCTTAGTAAAATCTCTGTGAATCCTTTGTTGTTATTTGTTGTTACTGTCACACTTTATGTTTCTCTGCAGAAGAGGGGTGCACGGCATGTTTCCCCTGCATCTTGCAGCTCTGAATGCGCATGCTGACTGCTGCCGGAAACTTCTTTCTTCAGGTACTAAAAATTAAGGCATTACATCTATACTGGAAACATTTTGTAGTTTTTTCAAAGATACTGAATAAAACTTTGTATAACTTGTTCCTTGATAATTGTTTATTCATACTTGAATATTTTATGCATGATTTGTTATGTTTCTTTGCTGGACTTTGGCAACTCTTTTATATTTGTGCTATCATTGACTGTGGGTTCATTGAAGAGAAAACAATCAGTGTGTAGATTTAAGATGCTGATGTTTCTTATCGCTTTAAATTGCACTTATTTAACCTGTTTCTGTTCGGTTTCACGCAATTGTTATCTCACCTCTGAGCGATTTGTGTTTGTCTTGCCTTTCCTGTTCGGACAGTCTTTGTTTCTTGTGCACTAACATCCTTTCTCTTGTCTTTCTACATCTTTCTCTTTCTATCTATATCTGACTCCTACTTATCCATGTCATTCTAATCACTACCTGCGGTCTGACATTGTGGCTTTCTGTATCTGGGGACACTTTCGTCTTCCGTGCATTTCTTCTGTCCTCTTCGTCCCTCTATTCCTCCACAGGGCGGAGGTATAGCATAATGTGCCCTCTCAGTAATGACTCAGTACTGTCTGCAGGCTTCCAAATTGACACTCCGGACAATCTGGGCAGGACGTGTCTGCACGCCGCAGCTGCAGGCGGGTGAGTCTGTCTTTTGGTCTGAGAATTTGGAATTTACCTCCTGGACGGAGACTTTGTGCTGAATTCAAGACCCCCTCAAAGGCTTTAAGGAATAGTTCACTGAATATAAAAATCAGGGTTCCCACAGGTCCTTGAAATCCTTGAAAGTTTGTGAATCTTCAAGGCCCTGGGAAGTTTTTGAAAATATACATACATAGATACAGGTCATTGAAAGTGCTTGAATCTATTTTATGCAACAAGTTTTCTGGAAAAAAATCCATATTAGTGTAGTGTAAGAAAATATCATAAAAATTCTAGACTTTTTAAGCACACGTGACTTGAAATGCTTATATCTTCTGTATGCGAATGTTCATTCATACCAAAATGCTTTTTTGCATAGTTGTGATTGACAAATGAAAACGTCTTTGGTTACGTATGTAACTGTTGTTCCCTGAGAAGGGAACGAGGCGCTGCGTCTCCCTTGCCATACTTCCTGCGTACCTGTAACGCCATCTTTGGCAATATTTCAGATAGCAATATACTTCCTGGCTCCCGCGTCACCCTGTCTTTGTCGTTTAGCCTCACCATTGGTTGAATTTGATATACACATTCATACGCACTTACCCTTGGAGGCGTCCCCAAAGTGTCACCGCAGTGATGCAGCGCGAGTTCCCTTGAAAGGAAACTGTAACAATGTATCTTTAAAGGTAACACAATGTAACCTTTCTTTCACTTGAAATATGTCCCCACATTTAGTCCATGAATTTGAGGGTATTGGACCTGGAAAGTCCTTGAAAGGTCCTTGGATTTGAAGTTAACTTAGGTGTGGGAACCCTGAAAAATTACCCTATAAGTTACTCGCCTTAATGGCATCAAAAATGACAGTAGCTGGCTCCACATCAGTGCCAAGACCGTCATTGGTTCTCGTGAGACTTGTCATCAAATACGTTATGACGAAACCAGCATTCTTGAGACACACAAGAACCAATTAATGTCTTATGGATTGATGTGGAGATGACGTGCTGCCATTTTTTTATGTAGATTTGTGTACCCTGCTGAAAAAACCAGCCTACCAGCAAGACCAGCATATGTTGTGTTTTGGTGCTGGTTTGCTAGTGAACACCAGCTAAACCAGCATCAAACCAGCATCAGCACCTGCATTGGCACCAGCTAAACCAGCAACAAACCAGCATTAGCACCAGCTAAACCAGCATTAGCACCAGCATCCCATGCTGGTCATACCAGCATATGTTGTGTTTTGGTGCTGGTATGCTGAGACCACCAGCTAAACAAGTATAGACCAGCATAATTCCCATGCTGGTCCATGCTGGTTTGATGCTGTTTTTTTCAGCAGGGTAATCTTTGTAAGTCTGCTAAATGCCTAAATGTAAGTGTGTTTACATTCAAACTTGACGTATTGATCGCTTAATACACTGAAATACAAATTGTTTTCTTTCACAAAGTTTGTTTCACTTCAAAATAGGTACATTAACCCACCAGAGTAGTATGGATTTCTTTTTCCGATGATGGATGGGCTTTACAAAATGGCCTTTATTCAAAGCTAGGAAGAGACAGGATATGTATTATAACTCTAAATGTGTTCGGATGAGGGAAGGAATTCATATACACGTAGAAGGCCATTTCAGTTTTTCAGTTTCAGTTTTTGGTGAGCTGTTCCTTTAATCCTGTTAGTTGTTTGTAATGCCTGATAAAAATGGCATTTGGGTTGTAGTAGTTTTACACAAATTAGAATATTTAATACACACCCTTTCACAGTCTTTGTATGCTTTTTAGATATTAAGAAAACAAGATTTCTATTGTCAAAAACTAAGAGTACAAAAATCTACAAAATGTTTTGCATGACAGATTCCTGTAAGATAGGGGTGACCAACCCTGTTCCTGGAGATCTACCCTCCAGCATATTTTAGTTTCAACCCAACTTCAACACACCTGACACAAATTTTTAGGTAGCCCTGAAATACTTGATTGCCAGGTTCAGGTGTGTTTGATTGGGGTTGGAGCTGAACTCTACAGGACAGTAGATCTCCAGGAACAAGGTTGGTCACCACTGCTGTAAGAATGTCCCCATGTAGCTATTTTAAATCTGGGTTATAGGTATGCACGTACAGGCTCTTTCAGCTTGAATGGTGAGAGACTGTAATCTCAAGCCCTTTGCTTAACATATTTTTCAGTAACATTATTTTATATATTGTAGACTTACACAGTCTAAAAATATATAGATTTTAGGTGTCAAACATTAGTTGTATCAAATACATATCCAAATATGGCTATTATGCAATATCAAAATATGAATAGAGTAAAAATGTTTTTTTTTACTAATGTAATAACTCTGTACAAGGAGAGGAGGACTGTGGTGGGGTGGATAGCTGAGTTCAGGCTAGTCTGGTTTATTTGTCTGTCTTTGTCAGACCTGCTGTGTGTCTGCATTCCCAGCTCAAGGCGAAGCAGCAGTGACAAAGCCATGTTTTAATCTCTCTCTCTTTCTTTCTTTCTCTCTCTCTCTTTCTCTGTCAGTAATGTGGAATGTGTGAAGCTGTTGCTCAGCAGCGGAGCTGATCATAACCGGAGGGACAAGCATGGAAGGTGAGTTCTTTGTATAATTGAGAGATTTAGGTCAAAATGATAAATTGCTCATTTCACACACATGCAATTTTCAGCTGGTGTGTAGTACTAAAGTTTCTAAACAGCAAATATGCATTTAAAGCTTCTGTGCTCAGCATTTACACGAAATGTTATAGACCTGCACTATAAATGAGTCATTATATGGTAAAAAAAAAAAAAGGGTTACAAAGCCATTTAATAAATGATGTATATAATAAGGGTGTGTTATTTTAACCAGTTATTTATGTTTGGACAGGACCCCTCTACACTATGTGGCAGCTAGCCGACACTTTCAGTGCTTGGAGACTCTTGTGTCCTGTGGTACATGCATTAATGCCACTGACCAGTGGGGGCGCTCTGCCCTGCACTACGCTGCTGCATCTGACCTGGACAGAAGGTATACCGAACATAACACAAACTACCAGGGGTATGTTTCCCCAAATAAACTATGGTCACAAGTTCTGTCCTTACCAATAGAGTTCAATGGTAGAAACGACCATAGTTAGCTAACAATGCTTATGGCAGGGTTCCCCACGGGTCCTTGAAAACCTTCAAAGTTTATGAATCTGGTGGGGGAATTCAAGGCCCTGGGAAGTTTTTGAAAATATACATACATAGATACAGGTCATTGAAAGTGCTTTAATCTATTTTATGCAACAAGTTTTGTGGGAAAAGAATCTATATTATTCCCTGTGTAGTGTAGGATAATATCGTAAAAATTCTAGACTTTATAAGCACACATGTTAAACGGTTTGCTTTAAATGTTTATATCTTCTGTATGGGAATGTTCATACCAAAATGTTTTTTTGCATAGTTGTGTTTGACACATAAAAACGTCTCGGGTTACGTATGTAATTGTTGTTCCCTGAGAAGGGAACGAGATGCTGCGTCTCCCTTGCCATACTTCCTGCGTCCCTGTAACGCCGTCTTTGGCAATATTTCACATAGCGATATACTTCCTGGCTCCCGCGTCACCCTGTCTATGTCGTTAAGTCTCACCATTGGTTGAATTTGATAAACACATTCAAACGCACTTACCCCTGGAGGTGTCCCCAAAAGTGTCACCGCAGTGACGCAGCGCGAGTTCCCTCGAAAAGGAACTGTAACAATGTATCATAAAAGTCAACACGATGTAACCTTGCTCTTGAAATGTGTCCCCACATTTAGTCCTTGAATTTGAGTGTATTGGACCTGGAAAGTCCTTGAAAGGTCCTTGAATTTGAAGTTAACTTAAGTATGGGAAACGCACCCCAGGTAGATACAGCCACAGACTGGAGATCTCCAAAATGGGCAGTGAACTTGAGAAGTGGGCGGCCCCTCATAAAGATGCAGCTAGTGTTAGGGTTTGGCATGAGGAGGTTATGTGTTTTTTATGTCTATCAGTCATTGGGAGAAAGCCACGCCCCCTTTGGAGATCTCCAGTTTAAAGCTGTACACTTCTCTAAGCAACAAATCTGAAACTTCCTACTCCGCTTTTGAGCACAGAAAATAATTTCAACTTTGTCTTCAGTTTTCCAAACTAAGAGTGCAGAAATAAGTGATAAAACTGTAATCAGGCAGCATGTTATTGTCCATTGTAAATAGATAGATGGATGTATAACCAAATGAAATGTAAATCAGTGGTAAACAGCGGTTTAGCTGTAGTCCTACAGCAGGTGAAGTTGAGTGTAATGCCAATTTCTATCTCCAGAGACTTCTACAGTTACGCATATATCAGTGTTACCATGGCAACTCCAGGCTATTTTTAAGGCTTGTTTTAATGGGGTAGTTTATCTGCAGAAACTAGGGCTTTACCTCAGGTTGATATGGCATACAGAAACATTTTTCCCTAGAAAGTTTATATCTTGGATTTATAGAAACGTTTAGTAAAGAAGATGATAAACAATGTAGTGTAAGTTTCTGTATGCCCTTGCCAAAAAGTTAACAATATTTTTTTATTAATAGAAAACAGAATAGTATTATTATACAAATATATTTAAATGTTATTTAAAATGGGGGATTTGGAGGTTTTTAACTGTAAAATGGTATGTAACCTAATTGATATTCATGATGTGACCTGATTATGTAGTGTGTACTGTCCGTGTGTAAACTCATCACATGTTTCTGTGTGATTTCTTTGAAGGCGACGCGTGGTCTTGGAACCAGAGAGCGAGGGAGTTCAAGCCGAGAAAGAGAAAGAGGCAGCTCAGTAAGTTTCATCAATTTTAATCCACATCTGCTCAGCTTCATCTCTCATCCTACTCTCCATTCCCACCCATAACTCATAATGTTTATAAACACACTGCACTGATGCCAAAAACTGTGTGCCTCTGTATATGTGCTACTGTGCATTATCCTTAAAGGAAAACACCAACGTTTTTCAATATTTTACTATGTTCTTACCTCAACTTTAATTTGTATTAACAAATTAATACATCCCTATCTTTTTTTAATGCGTGCACTTAATCTTTCTACAGCGTGTGGTGAATGTGTTAGCATTTAGCCTAGCCCCATTCATTCCTTGGGATCCAAACAGTGATGAATTTTGAAGCCACCAAACACTTCCATGTTTTCGCTATTTAAAGGACAAGTTCGGTATTTTACACTTAAAGCCCTGTTTTCAGATTGTTTATGGTGAAATAGAACGGTTTTGACTGAAATTTCGACATATGCGGCTGCCCTGAGAATTTTCGGATGTTTGTGTTTCACCTCCCACCTCTACAATGGGTTTAATGGTGCACTTGAACAATCCTTTCAAAAATGCATTAAACTTTCGTTTACAAAGACTTGAAACTCACCGAGTGGTCAGGGGTGTTCACTGAAATGCTCACACAAAAATCCCTGCAAAAGAGGCTTTCCAACAGCTGTTTTAGCATTCGTTGTTAACTTGTGGACCTATTTTTCCAAACGCCTCACACCCGTACATTCTTCCGCTTAGAGCTTGAATAATAGACACTCCAGCCCAGGTGGTGGCGCTAATCCGCCATTGCCCATTGCAAGAATAGAAACAAAGTTCCCGGAGCGGAGTAATACCGTACCTCACAGGACATCTAATACAAGTCAATGGAGTTGGCAAAAACTACGATAAAACCTGTTGGAATGTGTATTTTGCAGCGATTTTTGTGTGAGCATACCAGTGAACACCCCTGACCACTCGGTGAGTTTCACGTCTTTGTAAACGAAAGTTTAATGCATTTTAGGAAGGATTGTTCCAGTGCACAATTAAACCCATTGTAAAGGTGGGAGGTGAACCACAAACCCCCCAAAATTCTCGGGGCAGCCGCATATGTCGAAATTTCAGTCAAAACCGTTCTATTTCATCATAAACAATCTGAAAACAGGGCTTTAAGTGTAAAATACCCAACTTGTCCTTTAAAGACTGTTATATGAGTAGTTACACGAGTAAGTATGGTGGCACAAAATAAAACGTGGCGATTTTTTTTAAGCGGTTAAAAATGAGAACTATATTGTATGGCGAAAGAGCACTTAATTTTCAGCACTTTGACCTCGGGCGCTGTAATATTGAGGGAAGTTTGAGCAGGAGGGGAGTAGACAGGAGTGATGATGTTACTGCGCGCCGAGATCGAAGTGCTGCAAATTAAGTGCTCTTCCACCATACAATATAGTTCTCATTTTTATCTGCTTAAAAAATCACCACGTTTTATTTCGTGTCACCATACTTACTCATGTAACTACTCATGTAACAGTCTTTAAAGGTACAATTTGTAAGATATTTGCAGTAAAATATCCAAAAAACCACTAGTCTGGTGTTATATATTTTGTCCAGCTGATTACTATAATGTTTTCAACTACTTGTAAATTATGAGAAAATTGCTGCCCTAAACAGTGACATGGGGCAGTGCAGTCGCCTGTAAAAGACGTTAATATCTACGTTACCCTTTGTTACTGCCTTTACTGACTTAAAAACCACATTACAACAGTGTCGTTAACAAATGGGGAAGTAATAGCGTCTGTCGGGCCACTCGCTTTTTTATGGTAAGTTTCTTCATCTGAACACTTAATTCTGTGCTGTGTTAACAAACCATCGTACTGGACTAATACTGTAACATCTATGACTAACAATTGCGTTTTGAACATTACATGAAACCTTACATAATGAAAAAAACTGATGTCATCAAACACAACATTTATAAAACTTGATTACTTTACCTCATGTGTAACATGATTTCTCGTTCCCGTCTGATTGACAGCGTTTGAGTTAAAGACAACAAATCCCATCAGTCTACGCTGCTTCAGAGCGTCATTAATCTACGTCATTGTTATTGATTTGATCTGGCGCCCTCTAGCGGCGCGGATTATACAAATTGCATCTTTAAATAGGGAAAACATGGAAATGTTTGGTGGTTTCTAAATGTATCCCTGTTTGGATCCTAAGGAATGAATGGGGCTAGGCTAAATGCTAACACATTAACGACGCGCTGCACAAAGACTAAGTGCACGCATTGAAAAAAGATAGGGATGTATTCATTCGTCTAAGTTGAGGTAAGAACGTAGGAAAATATTGTAAAACGGTGGTGTTTTCCTTTAACCTTTCATTAATAGTTTCTCAGTGTTAATGGTAACTATCCAGTCATGCAAATCTTTTCTCAACATTTTGTAATTAACATTACACTTATATTTAGGCTTTTATGAGATGCTTTTATTCAAAGAACCAATAATATGAGAAGTGCTATACAAAGTTTCTTTCAGCTTACAAAGATCCAGTGCTTTTAAGAGACAGTGTACATTAACTTTTAACATGAATTTTGGAATCTCTTAATATATTTTGTATGTCAAATATGCAGGTGTCTTGAGTTCCTGATGCAGAATGGTGCCACCCCATCACTCAAAGACAAGCAGGGTTACAATGCCGTTCATTACGCTGCAGCATACGGCCACAGACACTGTCTAAAACTGGTAAGGATCTGTTTCCAACAAACATTTAATTAAATGTGAGTGATTGTCACTTATGCATCTAACTAGTTGGACACCTGCATTGGTAAACCTAAGTTTCACCAAATAGGGAGAATGAATGTGATTTTGTTTAATTCAGCATAAATAGATGTAATGTGATCATTCTGACTGAATTTGATTTTAGCTTCTGGACAGAGATGAGAACAATCAGGATGAGATGGAGAACAGTCAGACAAGAAGTCCGCTGCATCTGGCTGTGAGTCCAAACACCATCACATATACAGTACATACACACACACACACACACACACACACACACACACACACACACACACACACACACACACACAGACCTTTCAAGCTTTATTAATCATACTTCTTATATACACTGCGCTTCTTCAGTTCTCACAGAAACATGTTTACATTTCAGATTCCTGGCAAAACCATTATTTGGTTAGGTTTACACTAAAAAAGCCCTCATAAGTCATTCACCTTATTTGTAACACTCATACATCATGTGTGTTTTCAGGCGTACCACGGACATGCGCAAGCCCTGGAAGTGCTTTTGGAGGGTCACTGTGAGGTGGATCAGGGGGACGAAGTGGGTCGGACTCCACTGGCGCTCGCTGCCCTCAGGGGCCATAATGATTGTACAATCACCCTCCTAAACCACGGCGCCTCGCCAAGAAGCAGAGACACTGTCCGTGGACGCACACCAATCCACCTCGCAGGTACAGATGGTACACCGACAGAATAATCCTACAAAAAAATTGTAGTAATTACACAAGTGCAGTGGCGGTCGGTGACTTCTTTTCCAAAGGGCGCAAATTCAAAATATGTGTTCGGTGCGTCATTTGCGAATCTATCTGCATTATTCGTCACTCGACAGGTCAAAATGTGTTCCTACTTCACACATGTCGAAAGGGTTTATGATAAAAGATACGCTGACATTCACAAAATATTTGCAAGACACTAACCTAACACTAAACCCTGATTACACATGAGCGTCTCTCTTATCATAATCCCCTTTGAAGCGTCTGCAGCAGGCACATATTTTGACATGACGGGTGATGCGCGTAGGTTCACATGATGCGGCAAACACATGACTGTCTAAATAGTTGTTTTGATGAGCTTTGCATTGTGCGCCCTCAAAAAAGAAGTTACCGGCCGCCACAAGTGGTTAAAATATATAGAAACGTTATTTATGCTGTTCTTTCTAGTAATGAATGGTCATACATCATGTGTGCGCCTCCTGCTGGAAGACTCTGATAATGCAGATCTGGTAGACACAGCAGACTCTCAGGGACAGTATGTCATTATTTTTCATTACCCTAAAAAGTTGTTCATTATGTATTCTATACATTTTCATAATTTTAGTTTTTTCTCTATTTATGTGCATTTTCTGTAAAGCTGCTTTGCAACAGTGAATATTCATTACATTATATAGGATGATTTTATGTAGAAAATAGTGAAAGGGTCACAATTGTGAAAAGCACTATAGAAATAATCTTTGGATTGCATTGAATTATTATTCAAAATTTAAACACATTGTTCCTGACTCAGAAAGGAGGAATAAATATGTTTTTATGAGCTTGATTTGTCATTGACCCATGTATTTGTTTTTTCAGGACCCCTCTTATGCTGGCAGTAATGGGGGGTCACGTAGATGCTGTGTCTCTACTGTTGGAGCGTGAGGCCAGTGTGGACCTGGCTGACCGTCATGGTCTGACTGCTTTACACCTGGGCGTGAGTTTACTCATCTTGTAGCATTCACTCTGATGAAAGCAAGCGTTTTTTTTTATCTCAATCAATTTTCTTTCTTAGCTCTTGTGTGGACAGGAGGAGTGCGTTCAGTCTTTGTTAGAGCTGGAGGCATCTGTGCTGTTAGGAGACTCCAGGGGCCGAACGGCGATCCACCTGGCTGCAGCGAGGGGTCACGCATCCTGGCTGAGCGAACTCCTTAATATCGCCGGTGCCGAATCCCCCATCCCTCCGTTGCGAGACAACCATGGATACACGCCCCTACACTGGGCCTGTTATTTTGGTTAGCTCTATGGTTTCATTTATCAGTAAAATTTGGGAGCATTTTTTATTCCCAAGCTTTTAAAGTGGACGGTCCGGCATTTAGCGTGTGTGTTTGTTTGTGTTACAGGTCAGGACAGCTGTGTGGAGGTCATTCTAGAGCAAAGATGCTTTCGGCAGTTTGAAGGAAACCCCTTCACACCATTGCATTGTGCTGTGTACGTCTGCTGCATGATTTTCATTCGGTTAACTTAGTTTGTTTACACTTTTTGTTTTAAATGGTTGTTGTCATCCTCTGCAGGGTCAATGACCATGAAGCTTGTGCCAACCTTTTATTAGAAGCCATGGGATCAAAGATTGTAAATTGCATAGACTCGAAGGGCAGGTGAGTTTGGGATCCATGTGAATAGAAACTGATAGTCTCAATAGTAGAATTGATGTATTTGGGGAATACATACAGTATTTTATCAGTCTGTATAATACCCAACCTTTGCGTTACTAACACAGTCCTCTACCAACTGAGCAACAGAAAATCACCAAATTATACTGATGATGGCTCCAATAAAATACTCTTAAGCATGAAACTGTTTAAATGTCATGACATTAGAAACAAATGCTATCAATGTTTATCAGGACACCTCTTCATGCTGCCGCATTCGCTGGCCACATAGACTGTGTTCAGTTGCTTCTGTCCCATAATGCATCTGTGGATGATGTTGACCAATCAGGACGCAGCGCCCTCATTATGGCAGCAGAGAGAGGAAGGGTCGAGGTCGTAGGTATACATTTTCCCTTCACATCTCATGCCTTGCCTTATGCTTCTGTTTATTTGTTTTAATTTAGTATGAAAAATGTAGTGTCTTTTAAAGTGTGGTGTGTCTTTTAACAGAGGCTCTGCTTACCGGTGCAAATGTTAACCTCAGTCTGACTGATGAGAAGGGCAACACTGCACTCCATCAAGCCTGCAGTAATGTAAATATCTGTCTTTTAGCAAGGATATATTTTCATGTGCATTGTTTGTGAATTTGAACTAAAATATCAACTATGGTGCTATGTTGAACTTTAATGAAGGAACACATTTTCCCACATCTGGCCTTAAGTAATAGTAGGATTGTACATTTTAAATCTATAAACAGATTAGTCAAAGAGATGATTGTACTTTAAAGGGTTACTTCACTTGGTAACTTTCAATAGCAGGGTACTATTTTCGGGCACTGCGTGATATTGCGCCTCCTGCAGCCATGGTACAGCAGCAAAGTCCTTGATTATTACGCCAGAATGAGAGTATAGTTCCTAGCCATATCTGCCTAGTATATCGCAATTTTAAATTTTCCGTCGGTCTTAGTACACAATGTAACTACAGAGAGTCAAGTTTTAAATAGGTAAAATATCGAAATTCTGGTTATTTTTGAGTGCGATGCTAATGGTCTAATCAGATTTCATGGATTATGCTAAGCTATGCTAAAAGTGGCACTGCCAGACCCGCAGATCAGCTGAATGGATTCCAAAACAGTAAAAATCAAATGTTTAGCTCTAGGGGAGCTGGAAAATGAGCATATTTTCAAAAAAGTGCAATGTCCCTTTAATATAGAATGCTGATCATTTTGTGTGTGAATAGTTTCACAAAAGGTTTTATTTCGTTTTTTTTACATTTTTATTGTACTCTATCCCTCAAATTTGCATAAATATAAATTTTCTGGGCTCTTATTGGCTGCTTTCCCCATTATGTGGTCCAAGCCATCTATTTTAAATAAATTTTAAAGAACCAGTATAGGTTTTAGCAACATCTAGCGGTAAGATTGCAAACTGCAACCAACCTTTAATTTCGAAACGCAAAGAGAAGCTACGGTAGCTCCCACAGGACAAACACGTCATCGTCTGAGATGAAATACACTCTGTAGAGCAGTTTGTCGAATTAAGGGGATCGCACACCGGCCACACAGCTCAGCGTCGCGTCGCGTCTAGGACAACTCGGAGGTATTGTAAACCGGAAGTGCACATTTAATAGCACGAGCTTCGTCAGATAGCGTCTACTTCAAAATGCAAAATAAACGTTAGCAGCCAATGTTAATCGTTAATGATTTGGATGACAAATAGAGTCACAGCTGGGCGGCACGGACAGGCGCCACCTGGCGGCGCCGGTGTGCGTATACTCATAGAAAACAATGTGTTCAATTTTTTTAGAACGGCGTGGCGCGGCCGGTGTGCGATCCCCTTTAGGGCTAGTGTAGAAACATGGCGGGGACTTCCATGTAAGAAGACCCTCGGTGTATGTAGATTAAAAACGGCTTGTTCTTAGGTAATAAAAATGTATACAGTTTATTATGTAAGGTCTTTATGCACCACTGATAATATAGTTATCTATATTATATTGCATTTTTGTCAAGAGATCCTTCTAAAAGTTACACATTGCACCTATAAAGGGATAGTTCACCCAAAATGAAAATTCTGTCATCATTTACTCACTCTCATGTTGTTAGAAACCTGGAAAATCAAGAATACTATGGAAATTAATAGGGCTCATGGACGGTTTGATTAGAAACATTCCTCAAAATATCTTCCTTATTGTTCATCATCAGAACAAAGACATTTATACAGTTTGTTACAACATGAGAGTCAGTAAATGATGACAGAAGTTTTATTTTTGGGTGAACCATCCCTTTAAGAAATGAATGTTGGCACAATTACACTTAAAGGCGGGGTGCATGATTTTTGAAAAACACTTTGAGAAAGGGAGTCAGGCCGAGTACCAAAACACACTTGTAGCCAATCAGCAGTAAGGTGCGTGTCTACTAACCAACATTGTTGCCTGGGTTGCGTACGTGTGGGGTGGGTCTATCAAAAGAAGGTCCAGATTCTATTGGGGTAGGGGAGTGTTTGTTTAGGTAATTTCAAATATCAACATTGGCTTTCAGTGATCATGCACCCCGCCTTTAACTAATATCAAACATTCAGACATATGCCTTCAAAACAAAAAGAAACATTTCAGTCAAATTACCTTAAACTTTTGAATAGTAGAGTATAGACTTTTTTTGCCTTTCTTAAAATGAAATTGGCACTTGTGAACTCAAGCCCTATGTGATATTGAATATTTTTTTTTATAAAACATTACTTCTGTTATCAGAATTGTGTTGCGAACAGTATTTTTGCTGTAATTTCAGGGAATGGAAGAATGCGCGTTACTCATTCTCGGAAAACTGCCAGACTCCGCCCTCCTCGCTACGAACGCTGCACTGCAAACGTGAGCTCCACTTTCCATTTACACCGCTTTGCTCAAAGCCCTCATTGTTGCTGAACTGTTGGTTTCTCGTCCACTTTCTCAGGCCTCTTCATTTGGCTGCGCGCAGTGGTATGAAACAGACGGTGCAGGAGTTGCTCTCTCGGGGTGCCAGCGTTCAAGTTCTGGATGAGAATGGTGCGTCTTCCTGAAACCCAGATGCCAGCATATTCATTCATGTAGCTTGTGTATCTCCCTATGCATGTCTCCGATATTGTGTTTTGTTAACGGCATAAAGGCTTTTGCCAAAGCAGTGTCTGTCTTTCAAAGCTTTGACATGCATTGTCCCCCAACCGTGTATTTGTCGGCACTTATGGAATGCTGCTTTCGTCCAATCATCTCCCTTTGTTCCACTGCTCCGTCCCTCCCTTTACCTGTTTCTGCTCTCCTGTCTCTCTCGCTCTTTGGCTGTCTTTCCCCGCAGGTTTCACCCCTGCTCTGGCTTGCGCTCCCAGCAGGGAAGTCGCTGACTGCCTGGCTCTCATTTTGGCTACCATGATGCCTTTCTGCTCCCCTTGCAGCTCTGGAACTCCTTCGCCAGGCGACCTGCTGAAACCTCTGCCCACCCATGCCAAGAGTACTAAGGGGCCCCGCAGTCCAAGGGACCCCTCCAGCGAGGGTACGACCACCGAAAACGACTCTGACTCTGAGACATTTTGACCTTTGCCTATCATAGTGGCGTGAACCTCATAGAAGTTGTACAGATTTATGAAAGAGTTTCTGTAATGAGATATTATGATGTATGACAGCACACTTTCTGCCACACTTGTTTGCACAGGAGATTCTTTTCTAAACCATCTGAATTGAATGATTAGATGTCTTTTGTACTTTCATGTTTGAGATTGCCAATTGTTAACTGACTTCTTATGATGATCACACTTGAAGTATGATGTTAAATGTGCTGTGCTTTAGACGGCACAAACCCTATGAAAGCACAAGGTGAGGTCACACTCATTTACCTCTGTAGTCACTATGGGACCAATCACGTTTAAGGGGGAATTGGCGTTATTTTTACCAACCTCAATCAGAATGTGTGTTACAAATATTTATTTACGACATTCGTTGAACATACGTAAACCCAGTGTAATGTGATGTAAATCCAACTTGCAAATATCCAGACAGTACACCAGTTGTACTTCACATATTATGGACAGAAGCCTCTTGAGCTTTATATTGTTAAAAAGAGCATTTTTATTAGTTAGAGAAATGAATTTATGGGCCTTGATGGTCTCATTTGCGTCTGACGCTTTTGGAGATTGACAGTTCGTCTTTTTGTTCCTTCTCAGACGTAACAACAGTGTTCAAATAATACTATTCAGGGTAAATTTTAGGTTTAAGTGAGAAGACACAGAACCAAGATGTTCGTAAAAAAGTACCAATATTTAATAATGTTTAGTTAACGGTACTAGATTTGTATGCACTTATGTATAGGAGTAAATGGGCGATTAATACATGAACCTTAAACCAACAGTTAGTTTCTACCTACTGAAGTTTTAAAAATTTGCACTGGTCGAATTTATTCTAATTTTCTAAAATCTGTATGGGGGACGTAAGCAAGTTAAAACACATTTTGCTTTAAAAAACAAAGATGGTATATCAAAACCTGGTGCACAATGTACCAGTTTCTTCAGCATGTCCAGTGCCTTGTTCTTCAATTCCAGAGTTTGACCCATGTTTGTTTGCATGTGTATCAAAAAGATCTGAAAATGTGCAGTCTGGGTCACTTGGGGTCACCTGCCAACCATTCATCAGTCCTGACGTTTGTGCCTGTGTGTGTGTGTTTGCTGCAAATAATACAATTCTTTATACATATCAGCTTTTGTTGCACTCAAATGTCAACATAACTAACAACTAAAGCACATGGTTAATTTTCATTATGTAAATTAGATTGAG
Source organism: Paramisgurnus dabryanus (assembly GCF_030506205.2). NCBI lineage: Eukaryota > Metazoa > Chordata > Actinopteri > Cypriniformes > Cobitidae > Paramisgurnus > Paramisgurnus dabryanus. The sequence goes on from NC_133351.1 coordinate 14,495,091, forward strand.
AGTGGAAAGATGCAGAGAACTGAAACATACAGTATTATACCAGAACACAAAGCTTTGAAATGTGTGACAATCTTCTTGTACATCATGTGGTCTCATGTTGAAGGTTCTTTGTTTGCTCAAGTTACTTTTATAAACATTGTATGGCTTCATAAAATGTTTTAGCTCAGTTGTTTTGTGTGGAGTTTTATGTTTGAGTTATTCATTTATGAAACTGAAAAGCGGAGGATATCAAGTAGGCAGTCGAATTGCGTTTTGGAAGACTCATTTTGGTACACAGTGTAGCAAATTATAATGTAATATTACATTATTGGAATTAAATGTTTATAATGTAATAATTTTCTCAAAACGTACAATTTTTAGCTCATTTTGTATTATTTTTTCAATGTTATAACAATTTTCACATAATGTAATAGGTTATATTATGAGAAATGTATCACTGTGGCAACTTAAAATGTTATCGCAGTTCATAAGGTACTACCAGCAAATAATTTTAAACGTTTACGGTATAATACTATTTTTTTATATAAATAAACAAATGTTACATTGCGACCAGGCTTTGGATTCATACAATTCAAGCCCATACATTTAAAACCGTAATTGCATTTCCCAAATCCTCAGTCTCTCACTCTTTAATTTCGCAGGTTTATTTTCTTGTCATTCATTTTTAATCCGTTTTCACATTTCCTACTGTGGTCATTTTTGTATTTGGCTTATTTATATATAAAAAAGTAATGTACCATTTTCTTGCGAGGTTCTGTTTGCTAACACAAGTCAAAAGAGCGCACACATGTTCTGATTTAAAGATATAGGTCCTGCTAGACAGTGCTAGGGTATTTTAGAGAACCTGGGGTGGTTGCCATGCAGTGATTACTAGGATACCTTGGGTGGTAACCCATTCGGTTGCTAGGGTACCCGAGGTGGTTGATAGGGTACTTAAGGTGATTGCTAGGGTGTTGCTAGCATAACTAGGGTGGATGCTAGGGAGTGGATTGGCATCATCCAATGATTGCAGTCCAAGCCATGGAGGAAACGAGACCAACACGTCTTTACAATGTTCTGATACAAAGATTTAGGTTTTGCTAAATGGTTGATATGGTCCTCAGTTTGGTTGCTAGGGAGAGATTTGGCATCCATCAATGATTATGCTTAATGAAACAAGCCCACCCCATGCCTCTATGATGTATAATAATAGTGATGCTTTACATAAATGCAAGCACCAGTATTAAGTTTGCAATGTTTACAATTATTAGTTATTTATGATATAATAAATCATCATAATGTAATCATTTTTATTAAATTATGAGCTCAAGATATTATTACGTTTTGATAAAATGATTACACTATGAACATTTCATTACAATAATAATGACTACTTATAATGTAATAACTGCACATAATGTAATGAGTTGCTATACACATTCAGGACCAGGAAACATAATAAAAAGTGTAATCCTAAATGTGTAACTTTTTTTTGTGATGCAGACAAATCTCACAAAAAATGTATATTAGACACACGCGGTAATATTAATAAATCTTTAATTAATGATCTTTTACATCTCTATACATTTATGACAAACTTTTACATTTTCCACACATTAGGTTAACAAGTTATAAACAAATGTTATCGTAGGTCTCAAGCTATCAATGTCAGTTTAGTCTCTCCAGTGTGTGTGCTTGGACCTGTGTCTTGGCATCTCAGTCTATCTGTAAACAGCTGAGTTTCATTGATCCCACCATACAGTAAATAGCTGCTTCTGACACTATTGGGAACAGTGGGTACATTGTTTTCTTTAGGAGTTTCACTGAATCACTCCAAGAAACCAGAGAGAGCAGCATGTCCTTCCAGTTGTTGTCTTTACGCCCCTCAGCAATTCAGTCCAAGTCCCGTCCAGTGATCCGGGACCATAAGAAAGTATTTGTCCATTGCCTCACAGAAACGGGCTCGGTACAACTCTGGTGACACCACCGTGGGCATTTTACCTGTCATTAAATGAAAAAGTCAATAGGATGATCAGACACTTTGAACAGTGATTTATGTTAACATGCCCAACTTTGGAGCCTGGTACAAAAATTGTTTTTGGTCTATATAGCTAATTTTGCCCTTCATGGCAACTGCTAGGGGTAGAATTTTCTTGTAAATCATCCGTTTAAATTATATTAATCCTAAAACGTCTCCATAATTAAGGACGTGGCCACTTTAGTGATCGGTGAACTGACACTGCTGTCACTACAGTCGAGCTAGATGGGTGTGGTTTTAGCAAACAGCCACCTCAGCTTCACCCATGTCCCGCCTCTTTACCCATTTACGGTTATCAGCGAGTAATGCGCGGTGATGCATGGCCAAGATGGTGACGGCAGGCAGCGCCTACCATTGGCTTCAAAAAGGCTCTTCACAAACCAATGGGTGATGTCACGGGCACTACGTACATATGTGTTATAGTCTATGGTTGTAACTGTACCTTGACCTCCAAGAATCCCAGTTGACTTGACCACCATCTCCAGTTTTTTATCCCATGTGAAAGTCCGGATATAATCTTAAAAAAACAACAACAACAGTTAACAAGCTTCCTAAATTCCTATAGCTCCTTTTTAAAGACATCTGAGATGTTCTTACCTATGATTCCCACGACCAGCTCATCCGTGGCATCATCGCGGCCCACCAGCAGGGAATAATCAATGATGAGGTGACTGGACAGGAAGTGGGCGTCACTCAGAATGGCAGCCCGTAGAATGGCCTTGCAATGGGAGCGGATGTAAAGTGGATTATCATGCACCAGTTTCAGGAGGTTCTCATCTAGAAGCACCACCTCACAGCTCTCCTTTCCCTGATCCGTCTTTACGTTTCTGTTTCGAAGGGATCCCTTCAGATCGAACACCTGCACCATCCCAAAACACAGAAGACCGTAAGACAGAATGGAGGCAGTTTGTCTATAGCAGTAGATGCGCAGGTTAGTTATACACTTAAAGAGGTCATCTGATGCGATTTTATGTTTTTTTTCGGTCTTTGGAGTGTTAAAAGCTGTTCATGCATACAGGAGATCCGTAAAGTTGGCCTCACATCTATGTCAATGTGTGGGAAGTTTGCACAAATGTAAAGGCAAAGAAAGAAGGCATAGCTTTTATTTTCGCCACCACCATGTCTTGGAGACGCTGTGGTTTGGGAGATGATATTCCAAATACGATAAGTGACGTAACATTACCATTACATGCTTGAGGTATTTGGCCAATCACAACGCACTGGATACCTGGCCAATCAAAGCACACTGCGCTTTTCAGAACGATGTGCTTTATAAAAATCATTGTGTTTCAGAAAGGCTGAGCATTGAGGAGCAACCATAATGTCTGGTATGTGGAAAATAATGTGTTTTTTTGGCAACAGTATATGACTCTTTTAAAAAATAAATGTCTTTAGAGTACCTGTGCCATCTTTCGCCCATAAAAAAGGTTTTCCATCACTAACAAATCCAGTTTCTTCTCTGTGTTGTTCTGAGAGTTCTTGTAGCCGATACGGTACACTCCCAAAATCTTGGCAAGTGCCGTTGGCCGCTGTGCAACATGCAAAACAAATAATTTTTGTATAAAAAAATAAATAGTACATAAAAAGTATGTTGATAGTTTGTAATAGTATCTTTTATATGGTCTTAATTCAGTGGAAACTATACCAAATATAAAAGCCTTTTGTTTATCAGCTTCTTACCTTCTGTTGAGCCGCTCCTGTGATGTAAGTGAAATAATGGGGTGCAAAGTCTAAGAAGGACTGGACCTCTAATCTGGGCATCTGCTTCAAAATAAACCGATCATCTGAGGAAAAAGCACATGATGAACTACTACCGTAACGATTTCTTAAAAAAGTATTTTAAAGAAACAACTCAGATTAAGTGGCACCTTCGGTAGCATAGAAAACTGCTCCGGACTTTCCCCCGCGAGCCTGCCAGTTAACACAGCGTGAAAGTGAGCGCACAAAGTTTTCCTCTGAGCTCTCCATGATCTCCTCTCTCATATTATGAAACTCTTCTGCATAGTAGATCCGGCAGTAAAACTTGGCATTTGCGTCTGAGAACTCTGCATAACAACAGGTTTTCAAATCAAATATTTAACACAATCCAGGAGCAAATACATCCAGTAACAAGTACTAAAAAAATCATGATGATTTCTCTGTTCCACTGTTCCTTAAAGGAAAACACCACAGTTTTTCAATATTTTACTATGTTCTTACCTTAAATTAGACAAATTAATACATCACTATCTTTTATCAATGCGTGCACTTAATCTTTGTACAGCACATCGTGAATGTGTTAGCATTTAGCCTAGCCCCATTCATTCCTTAGGATCCAAACAGGAATGAATCTAGAAGCCACCAAACACTTCCATGATTTCCCTATTTAAAGACTGTTACATGAGTAGTTACACAAGTAAGTATGGTGGCACAAAATAAAACGTGATTTTTTTTAAGTTAATAAAAATTAGAACTATATTGTATGGTGAAAGAGCACTTAGTTTGCAGCTTTTCGACCTCGGGCGCAGTAATATTGACGGAAATTTGACAGAGAGGGGGGAGTTCACAGGAGGGATGATGTCACTGCGCGCCAAGGTCGAAGTTCTGCAAACTAAGTGCCCTTCCGCCATACAATATAGTTCTCATTTTTTATCTGGCAACACATTCACAACGCGCTGTCCAAAGATTAAGTGCACGCATTGAAAAAAGATAAAGTATGTATTAATTTGTCTAAGTAGAGGTAAGAACATAGTAAAATTAAAAAAACTGTAAAAATGCTTAACAAAAGCTGACTTTTGGACTCCACTTACTGTACATATTAAAAGTCCAATATCATCTAAATCAGGTGTGATTATTCTACGTATTTAAATATAAGTCGTTGATAAGACTCAATGGGGACAAATGTGACCCTGGACCACAAAACCAGTTATAAGTAGCACAGCTATATATTTTAATGCCAAAAATTATTAGGAAATTAAGTAAAGATCATGTTCCATGAAGATATTTTGTAAGTTTCCTATTATAAATATATAAAAAAATTAGGGCCGGGACTCGATTAAAAAAATTAATCTAATTAATTAGAGGCTTTGTAATTAATTAATCTAAATTAATCGCATTTTAATCTCATATAAATATTTGACCTGAGAACATTAAGAAGTAATTTTTACATGGATTTTTATGAATAATGACTGAATACATAAGCTTAACAAAATATTGTTTATTTTTGTTCAACCATGTCGTTGTACCCGGAGTCGGGCTAATGTCCACCCTAGCTGCTGTATGTTTTGCATTGAGATTATACTTGAGGCTCGATGTGCTGCGGTGATATGTGAATTCCTTGTTCCATATCTTACACACAACCATGCTCTTATCGACGCTTACCAGTGATGCGCGGGTCAATGTATAAACAACCCGCCCGCAACTCGGACCGCAACGAAAAATATATATATATTATACCCGACCCGCTTCCTGGCCCGCATTTCTTAAAGTAGTTTGTTTAATATTGCAGGGTTCGGGACTTCTCAGGTTTTGACTGTCTGTGTTCTGGTACCTATGTGCGCGGATGCCCCACCTCGCGTATAAAAACAACAAAACATAATATACTATATATAAAATATATAAAAATGTGCATAATATATTTTTTAAGTTGCACATCGTTTATAGGTTTCTTAAGTGGGATTCGGATGTGAAAAGCGCTGCATAATGTACGCCCCTTTAGTGTTACCATTGAAACTTAACTAAATTAAAAAAAATAAGAGGTGATATATAGCTTTAGCCTACATAAATGCTTATTGCTTTAATGTTGCGAGTTCCTCTTCAGCTTTTCTTGCTGTTATGTTTATAATAGTTCATTGTTCAGAGTTCATATTGATGATCTTATAGTCAATTTAAAAATGTTCTTACAAACTGACTCTATTCGTTTAACTTTTTTCCTTTACCTGCCGTCGCTGTTCTCTGTGCGTGTCCTCCGTCAAAGTAGCCTATTAAAATTAATATGAAGTTGATTTTTAAAAGTCTTAAGCACACCGCAAATCAAACGTGCTGCTACAGTATGCTCTAAATGCGCGTGTAAATTTAACTTCTGGGCACTGCCAGGCTGATTTTTTGAAAAGTAAGTGATATAGGCTACTCACTGCATGTTTTGGCATTCGGTAGCATATGCATCAATGAGATGCACGGTGTTGCTTTTAATGTTCTTTTTAATTTATATTCACAAAACCTAACAACAAAACATTGTTTATAATTACGAGACAAATTATTTGAAACGAAATTCGTTTTAAAGTAGCAAACAAAACTTAAATTAAACTCGTAATAAACTAATTAAATTGAAACAAAACAACATTACAACAATATTTAAACCCAACAATACTCAAACATTAACATATAACAGACATTACGATACATGTTAAAATAATCTGTAGTTTGTTGGTAGATGTTTATTGGGCAAAACCTCCGTTGCAAACCTCCATTTACCAGAATAAATCATTTTTACTTTGAAATTGATGCGTTGTCACGTTAAAATCAGCTGTTCGTTTAGGTTCCGTCTACTTTTATTTACACTGCATCACAACCCCGGAGTTCTCGAACTAAAACAGGGTCTGCAGCATTTACGAATGACTCTATTAATAAGTGCGATTAAAATGCGTTAAAATGTTTAACGCGTTATTTTTTGTGTAATTAATTAATCTTAATTAACGCGTTAAAGTCCCGGCCCTAAAAAAAATGTATTTATCATTAGTAATATCTGTTGCTAAGGACTTAATTTGGACCACTTTAAAGGCAATTTTCTCAATATTTATATTAGTTGTCAAATACAGAAGTTGTCCTATCCTAAAAAACCATACATTAATGGAAAGCTTATTTATTCAGTAATATACGTAAAAATCTCAATAAAAAAATACTGGTTTTGTGATCCAGGGTCACAAATATCAAATGTTCAAAATTCCATCAACACCATCAAAGGTGATTGTTTTAGCCCATGATGTTAGCACGATACTCACGCAGCTCAATGTGTGGATTTCCTATCTGCTTTTTCTGTTTGTCTCCGCTCTCAGGCTCCTCTGCAAAATATAATCAACACTTGTTCACAAACATTTGAATATTAAGCCAAGCCTATGATCTAAAGTACCATATTTATAAGGTGTGTCAGACCAATAGATTTACAGTAGCATCTTACTCAGGGGGTCAGTGTCTATGCTGCTGCGGCCCAGTTGTGATGTGCTGCTCTCATTTAGTTTGGCTGGGCTGTTCTTCACTTTATTTTCTCCAGTACTATAGACACCAATGGAAATGAGCTTGTATATATATATACATAAAGAGGCGATATAGCCAAGTATCTAAAGAACTGAATGCTGGCCGTACCTAATAGCTTGAGGTGTGTCATCAACTCCCGGTTTTGCCGTCGTCTTTGTGAGCTCATCAAGAGCGGTCTTATACTCCTTGCAACTGAAAAATAGATGTAGAATCATTCAAAAATGTTTAAAGAGTTATATTGTTGTTATTATGAAGTACTAGTTGTATTTTTATGTTTGCTAGAATACACTTTTAAGATTTTAAATAAAGCAAACAAAAAATGTCATACTGAAATGCTTTATTTAAGCTTCTTTCTGTTTAAACACGCCTTTACAATATTCTGGGCCTAAGAGTGAGCCTAACTAGTTGCAAAAGTGGGCACAAAGTAAATGTGTGACAGTAAATTGATTATTTACAGCACAAAACTGTACAAGCAGTTACCTGAGTGCAAAAGCAATGATGGAGCTGGGCTCTCTCTCACACACAGCTATAGGAACTCTCTCATGCTCGTACATCAAGTAATGCTTGTCTGGGTCACTAACATATAAAAAAAAGAGAGACGTCTATTAGCTTGAGACTTGCATTTGGGCTTGCTCATTGTAAGCAGTAATATAAAAACAGCCTTACAAAGGAAAAGGTATGGGATTGTAGCTGTTGCCTGGCAACAGGTTGGCCAGGATGGTTTTCATGGTCATGGACTTTTCTTTGACTTGACTGTCATTGGAACCGAGTAAATGTCCGTCAAACATATCTGAGTGAAAAAAAAAACAGTAGAGATGAAGTGAGAAAGGCAAGTGTTTATGCTTGATATTAAACACAAGGAGCTTGGAAAGTTTGGTGTCTTACCCTCTGTGATGCTGTTCGAATCCTGGTCGGGGAAAGAGGGTCCACTTGTGATGAGGTCCGAAGCCTGTTCGGCTGGAGATGGCAACTGCAGTAATGAGGATGAACCTGAACTTGATGGGAATGTGTTGAGATGACGGTCCTCTGCGAGTCAAACAAAGGCCAAGCATCGATTCAGAGTAAAGCAAGGTTATTCTTCTTAGGTACATGCTGGACCAATAAACTCACCTTTCTCGCCATTTGGGACAACAGGGGAGGGGTTACGAGGGGAGGACTCCAAAGCACTTGTCTTTAAATAAAAACAAAAGTAGTCATTTAGTAGATTATTTTATTTTAAGTGCATGATACCTGGGGTAAACAAAGGTGGAGTATGTTATTCAATGTCAATCAGGGATCATGGACCACCCCTTGCATGGTTCAAAACAAAAATCTTTTGGTTATCAGGCCTACATAAACAGGGCTACCATTAAACTTCTACCTTTTCTTTAAGAGATCCCAGACTGTATTAAAGGAAAACACCACCGTTTTTCAATATTTTACTATGTTCTTACCTCATTTTAGACGAATAAATACATACCTATCTTTTTTCAATGCGTGCACTTAATCTTTGTACAGCACCTTATGAATGTGTTAGCATTTAGCCTAGCCCCATTCATTCCTTAGGATCCAAACAGGGAAGAATTTAGAAGCCACCAAACACTTCCATATTTTCCCTATTTGAAGACTGTTAGATGAGTAAGTATGGTGGCACAAAATAAAACTTTTGTTTGGAGCCATAGGAATGAATGGGGCTAAGCTAAATCCTAACACATTCGCTAAGCGCTGTACAAAAATTAAAAGTGCACGCATTGAAAAAAGATAGGTATGTATTAATTCATCTAAGTTAAGGTAAGAACATAGTAAAATATTGAAAAATGGTTATGTTTTCCTTTAAGATACATTACAGTGATTTATACTGACCTTGCTCTCATCTGATGCCGTCTGTCTGTGCCTGCCAGGACTGGGAGGAACAGACATTCGCTTTCTGCCCTTCTCTTGCTGGAACAAGTCCTGAAGTCTGGTGATCAGATAAAACATGTCTGTACTGTTCGGCTCTCAGATGTTTCATTTCCTCTATCTGGCCGTATGAATGCATTCCTCACCTGTTGTTCCACGACTGTAGCGTCTCACACAAGCTCTGCTTTTTGGCCACCACTGACTCCAGAACAACCTGGAGTTGTTGTGGAGAGTCCACAGTAGTGGCCTGGAGACGCATCTGTAGCTTCTCTATCCAGCCACATAGCTCAGATTCCTCCATCTGAAACGGTCAAATATACATTTGAGTAACTGGACATTGGTCATTGAATTACAAAATCTCAAGTCTGTGAAAACTCAACTACATTTAAATTTTATGATTTATTGTTTTCTACATAAAATTATCCTACATAATGTAAAGAACATTCTGTAGGAATATAACCTTGATATCTTTAATACGGACTAATAAGACCATGTTAAAGATTGAAATAAATGAATGAAATCCCTGATAAATATAGTAGTCAACATTTGAAGTGGATCAAAAAGGTTTATCAAACTTGTCCTAAGACAAGAATGGGTATTAAGGATTGGTTTTATATAAACTTTTTTTAAAGGTTTTGATCCACTTCGAATGTTGACTAGTGTACATTAAGCATACAACTGTAAGATGGATTGTAAGTGGAAAAGCAGCCTGTGTTGTGGAAAGAAACCTACATCTTTCTGTGCAAACATATCCTCCATTTTTTCCTCTCTGGTCTTGCTGAAGGTATCTGTTTTTAAGGAGGTCAGACGGTCATCTATGGCCAGGTACACCTGAGACACCCTACAGAAGATGAAGAATCAAATGCACAGTTCTTTTAGTTGAGATCTGAAAGAGCATTTGTGAGAGAAATTCGGTGAAGAATCTTACTTCTGTAAAAAGTCTTTGAGGTCCTGCTGTAAGCTTGCTTTGGAGGGTCCCTGGTTCCTAATCATAATTTTCGGAGAAGGCAGACAGATCTCCAGTAGCCTCACGGGGATGTAGCTACAGATATAGAAGAGTACGAAACTAAGTTTGACAACTCCACGAATTATACAAGATACACACTGTAAGGACGCCCACCTGAAGGAAGCCACCATTTGGTTGTAGGAGAAATACTGGTGGTAGTCCTTATGGATGGAGTGACCACAAGGCTCAGCGTTGGCCCGACGGGTGTACTGATGCCCGTAGAAACGAAGTTCTAGATACTTGGCGAAGGACATGGACCAGGAGTCATTGGACAAAGGAACAACAGGAGTTACCTAAAAGAGACAACACACATGAAGGCTTTACTCTGATCATCTTACAGATACTCATCAGGTAAGTCTCTTTGGTACCTGTTTACAGATACGGCACCAGGAGTAGTTAAGGATTGTGTGCTGGTAGCCGGGAACAGGCGAGTCCAGCTCTTTCAGAACAATCTGAACACAGCCGCTGCCATGCACGAAACGCCGAACGTGGTGAACCATGGGAGTCTCGCAGTACATGCTTGGACACTGGTAAGAGGGCCTGTACCGGGTTCCAAAAGACAAAAAAAAAAAACAGATGACACACACATTACTTCATCATAAAATAAAAACGAATTAAAGCATAGTCATCCTACATACTACATGACAATAAAACCTTGATATCTTTCATGAGTGAGGCCACGTAAAAGATAAAAACTCAAGTGAAAACAATTAAACATCGATGCTTAGGGTCTCATAATTAAATTTTGAGACTTTAGCCTGGATTTCACAGACAAGGTCACATTCGTAACAGATGTACATGTTAATAGATTACCTAAAACAGTATCTCTCCAAAAACACACCAAGAGTCAGATCATTCTTCCCATAAAACTCCATTGTTACAATCCTGTAAATACAAATCAGACATTAATAAAAGCCTTGTTTGAATTTACTAAATTAGTGCTGTGACGGACCGCAGTTGATCCGTACAGATCACAACCCACGGTTCGGCTCGCATTCGATTCGCGGATTAATATGCAAATTTAAATAGGGAAAGTTGATCATTTGCACGTGTTTCAAATGCTTGCAAATGTTAACATTCAAGTGATTTTAAACAATGTAACCGCAAAAAGGCGTAAAATGAGCAGATTTCTGTTCGCACATGCGGTATGTGTCCGGTCCAGCTCCAGTCAGATCAGAACTTCTCATGAGTAAACTATAGAGAGAGTTGCGCTACTCTCATACTGTAGTCCATTAACATACATTCGCTGAATAGAGCAATGAAAAACAACGTAACGTTTATGTGAAGCAAAGCGACAGTTTATGCTGCATCTTCTTCCTGAAGCGCCGTTTGGAATTCGCCTGTGTGTGTGCGCGCGTTTAAGTTCCCTCAGTAGTGCGTAAACATACTTCAAGAAAGTAAGCCAACATAAAATCTTTCTGTCCTTGACAGGGCACAAACATACAAAATGATCGCACAGCATTCTTTTTCTAATAAAAACATTTGTTTATGTATTAAGTGAATTATAGAGTCCGAAACTATTCTGCTTATTTGGTCTTAAAGAGACAGTAACCTAAATTAACCTCCTTAAGTCTGTATCATTAATGTTAATCAAACAACCCAAGACCAAGAGAAATCACTTCTGTGGCTCTAAAATAATAAAATAATAATTAATTTGTATAATAAAGAGAGTGTTATTATTCATTTAATTCAATTTATGTACCTAATGCTAATTTTAGACCTTACTTAATGTGCAACTTTGTTCTTTTTTTTATAAATGTTTGTAATTTCTTTATTTGTTATTAGATTTTCCCACCCTTTTTTTTTTGCTGATCCGAAAAACGATCCGATCCGTGCCTCAAAAACCGTAATGTGATCCGAACAGTGAGTTTTGTGATCCGTCACAGCCCTATACAAAATACATTCAGCAATATGATATTAAGACATAACTCTAAAGTGGAAAAAACATGGTTGCAATGTAAGCCTGTTGAGAGTTTACCATGGGCTGACGCAGGGGTTTGGTGCGTTGTTGGACTGTGCAGATGAGCTACTGAATAGCACACAGAGTCGCTGATGATTGATTGGATTTAGGCAGTCCAACTGAAACATAAAACAATGTTGTACTGTACATGTTTACAGTTACAAAAACCATTGTATATTAATTTAATAATAGGGATTGGTGATATTGTCTTTAAAATTTATCCTGATGTATTCATTCATTTATCCTGATAACGATATGAATGATGATATTAATACAGCACCATTACTTTAAGGTTGGTGTATACACACAAGAAGACGACTTTAAACTTTCAGAATAAAGATTTTGAGAGTTTACGGCTCTCGATTCATTGTTAAGAAGCTGTTGGGCTTAATTGTACAATTTTGTCTCCAGTGTCTTTGGACAGCTCTTTGGTCTTGGCCATGTTAGTAGTTGGATTCTTACTGATTGTTTGGGGTGGACAGGTGTCTTTATGCAGCTAACAACCTCAAACAGGTGCATCTAATTTAGGATAATAAATTAAGTGGAGGTGGACATTTTTAAGGCAGACTTACAGGTCTATGAGGGTCAGAATTCTAGCTGATAGACATGTGTTCAAATATTTATTTGCAGCTGTATCATACAAATAAATAGTTAAAAAATCATACATTGTGATTTCTGGATTTTTTTTTAGATTATGTCTCTCACAGTGGACATGCACCTACGATGACAATTTCAGACCCCTCCATGATTTCTAAGTGGGAGAACTTGCAAAATAGCAGGGTGTTGAAATACTTATTTTCCTCACTGTATCTGGCCGCATATTTATTTTTAAAAGTCTGATAGGTCTCAGCTGTTGTGTCCCGGTGACAAGTGTAGTGGGCGGGAACAGCAGGTGACGCAACATAGTTGGAGGAGAGCAGGGGTGAAAGTACTATTTTCAGAAAAACTTGTATAGATAATGTTTTAGACAGAGATATATTTTTGCTGTGGTCAATAACTCACAAGTGTGGTCTATCAATACCAGGTGGATTTTTTTAACAAATGTAAAACGACTTCAGTAAAATTTCACTTTTAACATAAGTAGCAAATTGTTAAAAAAATTGCATTTCATTTAAAATTTCAGTTTCATCAAGTTTCAAATGCAACTCGACAGCACACAATTGAATTGTTGAGAATAAAACATATTTATAGAAAAATATGGTTACTACAGGAAGGAGTTCAACAGATCAAGCTGCGAACTTTGGAACCAAAGTCGACGTATTGCCTCAAAGGACACAGGACCCAAAACGCAAGTGGTGGCATCCCGAGTCCCATCAGCAGAGATCCAGTGATTTTATACTTGTGCTTATAATCCATCTGCGCATGAACTGTGAATGGCTTTTGCACATAATTTAAAGCAACACTATGTAGTTTCCATGTAAAAATTACTTACAGCTCCCCCATGTGGTTGAAAAGCGCAACAGTGCCTGGTATCAGACACTCTTCTGCAGGCAGGGGGAGGGGCGGGGCTGTGTGCTCTACCCCCCACCGCCACTTTCAGAGTGTGCTTGTAGCAGCTAGGAGGCTGCTCAGGTTGCAGCAACAGTAAAAATTTGTCCAGTTAAAAGTTGTTCTATCACTGAAATAATTTTAGAGACATTATTTAAAGGTAAAAAAACTACATAGTGTTGCTTTAACTAGTCTATATTATTACAAGATGACTAATTCTTGTATTGGGCAGAATTTATACCGGTATATTACGAATGTTATGATATCGTCCATCCCTAATTAATAATCAATGAAAAGTGACCCCTCACCTTACTAGCCCATGACATTTCATTCTGTCCCGCCCCTTTATCTTCTTCACTGTCCGACTTTATGGGTGCCTTAGCGGGCGGTGCTTCCCTGAACTGCATGTCTTCCCTCTGCCGAATGCGTCCTCCTTGAGCGCGGTAGTCAGCCAGCATCCGTGCCAGATCTTGACTGCTGCTCAGATGCTCTGCTATGCGGGTGCTCATAAGTCTGTGGCAGGGCAAGATCTGGATGGTTCGTTGGTGCGAAACAGTACCATTGGTCAGACTCCCAGAACTAGGGCCGGACTCTTTAAGCAGCTGCCTCTTGCGCCGGCAATCCAGCTCCTTCGAATCTTTATTCAGTAGAGGAGAGAGATAAACCTGCTCCGGAAAATAGTCCCGACTAGGACAACGTAGTCCAGACGACGTGAGCAAGTACGGCTCCCGAAACGTAATAAACGGCGAGATGCAGAGGATAATGTCCTTTAGCTCCTGTTTAAATAAAGTGGAGATTGATTTGAGCCGATCATCTGAAGAAGCCACATGCTCTGTCACAAACAGGTCAGTGTCATCCTGCAACGGGTCCCTGAAGAGCCGAGACGGTGGAAGGGAAGTTTCGGAGCCTGTGCTGTCATGATGCACCAGAGTTTGTTCCTGATCTCTGTTCTTCACCTGCTCACCTGACTGTTTGATCACTTCCTCTGACATCTCTTTCAAGGCTGAAATTAGAAAAGGTGGCGACACTGGTTGGGGAACGCTTAAAGAGGAGGAAACAGGTGTGGAGGTCTTCATCATCCCCTCCTCTCCTCCGGAGAACGAAATAACTGACCCATCTTTATTAATTCTGGGGCTTTCTCGATCTTTAAGAGAAGATTCAGAGTGCTGCCTACTGTGAACTTTAATCATCTCCTGAAGCCCCGGTTCAAAGTCCGTTTCTGAGGCGAGGATGAGGTTTTCTAGCGTAGAATCGTCATTGTCCAGGCTATCTCTTCCCCTGACAGTCTCCTCCTCTTCCTCCAAAGTGGTACTTTCCAGCAGGCATGGGAAGGAAGAGCTTTCAGTCAGGCTGGGAGGCATCGCAAATTCATCCATGAGGAAGGAGATCTCCAGCTGTAAGTGGTAAGCCACACACACCATAAAGATGATGATCTCTTTCACCCGTGCCAGCTCATATTCGGACGCACCGCGGAGTTTGATAGTGCAGCCCAGCTGAGGAGGACAACCCTCAAAAAACATCAGTGTCTTCAGCTCATCTGTTAAACAAAAAAAGAGATGCATCTTTTCTGTATGTACTTTAATCATTCTGGTAACACTTTATTTCGATGGTCCACTTTAGACATTTTACTAATTATAAGAAACTTTGCAGCTACTTATCAAATACCAATATTTAGAGAATTAATAAACTGTCTGCTTAATATCTACTAACATTTATTGCGATGAAATCTCAACAGACATTCAACTGTCTATAAGTATCTTTGCAGGTGCATGTCAACTTATTCCACTAACCCAAACCTCTTCCCTAACCCTTACAATCTACTAATACTCTAATGACAGTTAGTTGACGTATAGTTGCAAATTATTGAAAGTTAGTTGACATGTAGTTGCAAAGTTATTTATAGTTAGAATGTCTAAAGTGGACTATCAAATTAAAGTGTAACCCTAATTCTTAGCAATGCTAAAAAAATCTCTTTAATTTTGTTATGTCCTAGCTACAACATGATTCTGACTTGTAAATGCATGCTGTGCAGTTTGTATGCCAAATGTGACCCAGTCTGTGAAAACCCAGGTAAAGTCATTTTTTGTGATGAACTGTTTTCTGGGTCAATGACGTGACGTTAATTATTTTGTGTCCGTGTGGTTAATTTAATGTAATAGGGTTAAAATTTCAAAATAAATTTGCATTAGATTACTTGCATACCTTCTCTTTTTTGAGGACCAAGTCTAACATTTTTGGTTATATTTCATTTTGAAAGAATATTTAAGGGATAATTGCAAAAATGTCAATGTGGTGTACCCAGTCTGTGTCAATTGGTGTAACTAGTATTTTTTTTAAATGAAAAAAATATATATTCATAAAAAATAAAAATAAATATATTTAATCATCTAGTTTAGTGTATTGTATTATGAGTTTTTTTTACATACATTTTTACATCATTTGTCAAAGATTATTTAGAAAAAAAGAGCTGTTTTCATCATATGTCCAGACAAATACTACAAAAACACATAAACATTTACATTTATTAATAGCTAATAAAATGTCTTTTCCTGTGATATATTGATGATTTTTTATGATTAGGCCTACATGCCTTCAAGGTGGATAAAATATTTAATTTTTCTCATTCTTTGGCACAATTGGCGGTTACACCATTTGACATTTTCAGGTTCAATTCAGTCTTAACCTTCAAAATGGTGCAAATGTAATAAAATCAACATAAATACTCCATGTGCATTGAAATATACCTGCAGCATGCTTTCAAAATATACTTTTTTTTAAAGATTTCAAATTTCTCATCTTGCCAAACCGTTTTTGTCACTGACCCTTCTACATAAAATCATCTTACATATGTAAAGAACATTCTGTAAAAATATAACCTGATATCTTTAATATTGACTGAATAAGACCACCAGCATTGATAACATAAACCGTGGCAATTGAGAAATAAAGATGTCTCACTGTTTGGGAGCTGGAAGGAATGTAAGTAAAACTTGTGGCAGGTCCCCAAGCGAGGTTTCGTCAAAAGCTGGTCCATTGAAATAACTAAATCTCCCTGAGTCATTCGACTTACACGGTCCAGGACTTGCTGCAGTCATAAAAAACACACACGTCAATCATTAAAGTAACCCAAATGAATAATAGGTTATATATATTTTTTTTAAATTAAGTGATACATTTGTGTGAGAAATTGATTAATATTTTAAAATTATTTAGCGAGTCACATATTTATGGGAAAATACAGATCAGCATTTGCAGTAAATTCATATGTCAAATACATCTGGGATGCGATGAGGAGGGTGAAAAAATTAAGTGAATTTTTATATTTAAATGAATTATTCCTTTAAATCCTATCTTTGAGATGGTACTAACAGGTTTGACGTTAATCACAAGGGTAATCCCGTGTTCCAGTAACATGTCTTGTGCGATTCTGGACACCGTCTTCTCTACTAGCACCAGGTTGGGCCGGACATCTGCAATCCTCTGAACGTAGTTCTTCAGAAATTCATGCTCCTAGAAAGGGTAAATTGTAAACCATTTCATTTTTGTATTGCCGTTTTTAACTGTGTAGTTTATTATCTGAACATCATTAGCATCTCTTTGTTAAAGGAGTGAAAGAGTTACCTGTAAAACAATTGGGTCAATGCAGCTCAACTTGGTCTCTTCCCTGTAAAGATACTCAATGGAGCATTTGAGGAGAAGGATCTTGGGGTTTTTAATGTAGGGATTCATCTGTTGAACAAGTCTTGGTACCATTAGCACAAATAGCAAGTATCACATGACCTGTTCTGTGGTACAATGTCTAACAAATACAAACCTTTTTGTGTGCAATATTCTTTGTGCAAACAAAGCCGTTCACTACAGCAGAGTCAAACTTCTTTCCTCCTGGAATCTATAAGAAAATCAAAAATCCAATATTTGACTTATTGATCTAAACACCCAAGCATAAAACCATATAACCCAATAAAAATGCGTTTTATTTCTACAGTATCTTACTGTATTTACTATTGAAACAGGAAGTTTAGGCGATTATAAGAGGAATTATATTCCTTTAACTTTAACGGTCAATTGCCTTAATTTGACATTATTTACATCTCATTTGGATTTACCAATATTTTTGGTTAATTTCCCTCCAAAGAAAGCCTGTTAAGTTTTTTTTTTACATAATATAAAACCAAGAATACTGAATCTTATTTCTAAAACAGATATGAACTTCAGGCCACAAAACCTTAACATTCGTTTGCTTCTCTTACCTTCTTGACATGGACCAGTTGACGGATATCCATGTCATCATCACAATTGCGCACATCCGGTCGCACTGTCTGCACCACCTGTCTCACCACAGGTACGATGATGTCACGCCAAGAGAGAGACAGTGACTCGCTGTATAACAGCTGTTGGAGCAGTGCCATCATGTGGCTGTGATTGGCTGATCTGAAGAGGAGGAATTATTTATATTCAATTCAATTTTATTTATATAGCGCTTTTCACAATTGGTAATTGTTTCAAAGCAGCTTTACAATAATAACACACTTATATGTGATTATTTATACTTTTCAATGTGTTTAATAACGTGTTCATATGTAATTTTAAGAGTATTTTGCACATAAATATAAATCAGTCACATGCTGATAAATGTCTTATCAATTCAGTTGTGTCTTTAAAAAATTCCTAAAGCTCACAGCAATCGCTCCATCGCTTTCTTTTCTCCATTTTCTTCACGCAGTTGGTCCAGGGAACTGTGATGCCAGCCGAGAGGAGTGAACAGCATCTCTTTAGTTTTCTCCTCAACCCTTCGGTTAAACAAAGACTCTACAGAAGAGAAATCTGTTAGCAATTTTACTTACACATGATTAAAAGTTTTGAAACAATCTATGCTTACTTTAATTCACCCAAATTTTATAAAATCTAAAATTAAATGAATTTCTAGCTTAAAGGAGCTATATGTAAATGTTTTGACTGTGCAACATATAAAAAAACGATAATATTTCCGCCGATATGTATGAAACATTTTAACTTCACATTTCTGTTTCTCTCAAAAACAATGATATAGCCAGTTAAATAATTTAAAAGTTCCTCGTTCCGGCCGGGGCGGGACGTTTGTTTTTGTGTTGGTCTGTGTGATCCTGCCACTGACAATTTGGTGTATTTCGGCAGCTCGGTTGCCAGTTATCAACGTTGCTTAAATAAGACCGCAATGAACCACAAATGCAACCTCCGGTGGATGCAACCTCTGAAATGTGCCGCAGATTGAAGTATAAATATAAAGATTGTGGGTTTGATTCCCAGGGAATACACATACTGTTAAAATCAAATGTTTGTGATAAATATGTACTTTGAAAGCACTGTATTATTATTACTACATTTTAAACATCACACTGGCATGGCTGTGAAAAACAAAGTGAAAAGAAAATAAACATTCATTGAAAAGAATTTACACTAAACAGATATTCTGATAAATGATGGTAGCCACACAGTTGATGGTACCCATTGACTGTCATAGTAAGAAAAAACGAATACTAGGGAAGTCAATGGATACCGTTAGCTGTGTGCTTACAGTACCATTACTTTTCAGAATATCTTGTTTTGTGTTCAACAGAAGAAAGAAATTCATATAGGTTTGAAATAACATGAGGTTGAGTAAATGATGACAGCATTTTTATTTTTAGTTAAACTATCCCTTTAAGTCCTCGAAAAGATTGTATTGTAACAAACAGCACTTAGAATACAGAGACACAGTTACCTTTAATGAAGGCATCACTGATGGATATTTGTTGACCTCCATCTTCAGACAGCAGGGCATCCACTGTAGAGAGAGAGCCTTGGTTTGAGACAGAACATTCATTTGTAGACATTAGAAGACTATGTAGGTTTAACATGCTGCCATGAGGCCATGCCACAGTGTGGTGCATGACTATGTGTTAGTTTCTATTAGTGTTTATTTTGAGGAAGTCAATGCTGCTGTGAAGCATACTTGACCTATTAGCAAGCCATGCTTTTGAGGTAGTATAATAAATTGAACAATGCATTCTTACATAACTACTGAAAAGCAAAGGGAAGTAATGAGAGATTATGAAAAAAATATTCAGACAAGCTTTATATCAAGTTGGGTGTATATTATTAAAAGATTATTTATCAATTATTAACTATGTATTTTGGAAAATTGGAGTGGGATTGAGTAATGGGTCTCAGATGGGCAAGACATTAGCCTCGGTTCAAAACCCTAGTGAGCTGTATACCTACATTTCTAAGCATCACGGGCTTGAAGTTATATAGTCTGATATGGCCTAATTTTGGCCTAAAAGTCTATACTTTTCTAAGTATATTTCACAGAAAAAGCAATCCCAAAATGCACTGTAAACATGTTTTTCAGCAAGTAGGGTGGATACAACTTTTACTGAATATTTGTGTTGTGTAATTTGTGTGTTTATTAAATAGATCATGTGTTTGTTCCATCATTTCCTATTTATGAGCAATTCTAAACACTATGGGTGCTGTTGACTAAGGTTGTCATGTGTTAATAAAGTTAAATTTTAATAGTACAATAAACTCTTTAAAGGTGCAAAAGAGGATGTTTGTTTGATACATTTTTGCAATATTACTTGAAACTGTCTTTACTAAATGATAAAAAACTATTTATTAGCTGCTAGGGGTGTCCTCGACTAAGGATTTACATATTCGAATCAGAAATTAATGATTTTATAGAAGCGTTATTATTTAGCACAGAAATACCTGCTTGCTTGCTTTGACTTTGATCATCTCTGTATTCACTTTAGATACAGAAAGACCGGATGATATTATTTATTTCAGGAATCTCTTTGCTATCATTTGAAAGTGAACACCGACTGACCATAATATTAAATCACAAGAAAGACATTCGTGTCAGGCAGAAATAGGTTCGGTGCAGATACTAATTTCCGTTTCATCACCGAAATAAAAAAACGGCTTACCTGTTTTGTAGTTTCACTTTAAGATAGACAATATAACCACTCTGTTTTAAATACATTTTAAAAACTTATACTCGTCGAAAAACATCCGTTTTTTAAAGTTTAGTTTGA
Organism: Paramisgurnus dabryanus; assembly: GCF_030506205.2. Classification (NCBI taxonomy): domain Eukaryota; kingdom Metazoa; phylum Chordata; class Actinopteri; order Cypriniformes; family Cobitidae; genus Paramisgurnus; species Paramisgurnus dabryanus. The sequence continues at coordinate 14,515,727 of NC_133351.1, forward strand.
TGAACTCCTAAATATGAGACGCATGCAGAGCACCTAGCCCGTTCGGCTAAATTACATGCGCAAGCATGGCCAGCACGCAATAGCGCAACATCGATACAACGAAAAGCTATCCAAAATTTACATACTTAAATTAGATCGGAATTTACGTTTATAATAAATAAAAATTTTTAATAAAATAAGGTCAGAAGTAACAAAGTGAAGAACAAATATGCAAAATGCCTCAAGTGCACGGAAACAAAACACAAGCCAAATAGTTAAATCAGATAACCCAAAGTGATTTATAAATAAAATAAAATATAGAAATTATTAAAAGAACGAAAGTCATAGTTTAATTTGCCAGCTTTGTCTTTAATATGTCGAAACAAAGAGGCAAGGCTTTATTAACATAGAGACCTCTTATGGACGTGAAGCCCGGTCACAGGGGTTGTTGGATTTATTAACGCATTTAAAAAATATTTATTGAAAGCTGCTACTTCACATATTATTTGCAGCATTATCATAATATGCAGTATATTAATATATTGTGAGAAAGCTGTTATATGTGAAATCAGATAATGTGTGCACCCATACGGCCAAAATTGAATGATCCTCATTTCATAACACATCTGCGACGATTCGACTATGAGATTGGTAGTCGAATCAGGCTTCTCCTATCGATGCATCGAATCTTCGACTATTCGGGGTCACCCCTATTAGCTGCACTAAAAGTAATAATATTAATATACGTCATCTGTGCGCAATATAGGGCCTTAAAAACATCAGCCAATTGCTCATGCGGTCATCGCATAAGCGATTGGCCCTCTGGCTTGTCAATCACTGCCATTACGATCCTTGTGAGAGACATGCACGCTCCAGTAACTTTACACAGGCGACGCATGCGCATAGTGCATGAAACTCCGTCTTAAGTTTCGTTTTGTTTTCATTGTCGATCCTGCTTTCCTCCTCGAATTTGCACCACGGTCGAGAAGAAACTCGAAGGAGGACGCAAAAGACTTTTTTAAGACGCTGGGAATAGGAGAAAATTGTCAGAAGAACGTTATGTAACCAGAGTCGTTATTGGAGAAACATTTCAACGCTGGAGAGCGATGAAGGAACAGAGAGGTGTAAAGACAGACGCGCAAAATTCTTCCCGACAGGTAACAGTGATTATTCTTTCTTTGGGGAATAATTATTGTTGTACTGTTATTCAGGTATATTGACGTTGTTCTTGTACTGTAGTTGTAAGGCAGTGACCAGTCTGCTACATGCTAGTTGAAATGGGAGTAGCGTCGACTGATCTAACGGTTTAACGTCTTATTTGTTTATTATCATCATTTCACATAATGAATCCACTGACGCGAGTCACGCGACACAGCATATGCCGGTGGTAAACAAAGACTCGTGTTCAAATATTCGTGCAAGAGATTTGGAAGGCGTTCCCTAGAAATGAGCTGTGAAGGAGGGAGGCTGTTCTTACGCATGCGCTCATTTAAAAAACTCAGTAACCGTTTTTGGATTCTCAGTCGGCGAAAAACATCCTCTTTTGCGCCTTTAATCCCACCCCAAAAAAACGTTGATATAACCTCTTAAAGGGACATTCCCCTTTTTTTGAAAATATGCTCATTTTCCAGCTCCCCTATAGGTAAACATTTGATTTTTACCGTTTTGGAATCCATTCAGCTGATCTACGGGTCTGGCGGTACAATTTCAGCATAGCTTAGCATAATCCATTGAATCTGATATTAGACCATTAGCATCATGCTATAAATAACCAAAAAAATGGTACTACACTTCTAGATAGGAACTATAAGTTTTAAATAGGAAAAATATCAAAACTCTTTGGTTATTTTTTAGCGCAATGCTAATGGTCTAATCAGATTCAATGGATTATGCTAAGCTATGCTAAAAGTGGTACTGCCAGACACGTAGATCAGCTAAATGGATTCCAAAACTGTAAAAATCAAATGTTTAACTCTAGGGGAGCTGGAAAAAATATTTATATAGAAGTATATTTTTTAAAAAAGTGGAGTGTCCCTTTAAGTATTGTGTGTTAGTGTTGTTAGCATACCATTCAAAGCATGAGGGGTCAGATTAGGTCAAATTAGGTTCTATTAAGAATAGGACGCTGTCTTAAATGTAGCTGCCTATGAATACAGCGAGGCAGCTAGCTAGGGTTAAGAACGCAGCCAGTGAGTTAGTGCTGCTTTTGAAGCAGACAGAGGCAAACCAGGATGGCCAATGGGCCTCTCCGCCTCTCCTCACTTGGTGCATGGATGTCGTGTTCTGGGGTGAACGGGTCATGGGGCTCCATACTTTTTTGTTCGGCCGTGTAAGGAGGCACGTGGGGGTACTTGGCCTGCTTCTTGATGTGGAAATTGACATTGTCCTGCTCCACGTTCAAACTGATGGAGGCGGCCGAGTCACTGTCCACCGCAGAGTGGAAACTGCTGACGGATGTTCTTTTACTGGGACTGGCCGAGTCTGTAAAATTGCGAGAGGGGGCCGGCAAGTTGGCTAATGAAAGAAAATGAAGACGTACTGAGTGATATAGGATGCTGACAGCCATGAGAGACTTACTTGGGTTGACATAGTCATTTTCATCCGCTAGCTGCTCCGTGTCACTGTCGTCAAACTTGATGTCTTTACACCACGACGGTTCAGAGTGTCCCTCCAGGGAATTCACGCTGTCGCTGTCTGGAGAGGGAGTTTCGGAGAACTCTGTGCTCTGAAAGTCAACAAAACACCATACTGATATGATGACTGTTAAAAGCAGTTATACAGTTTATAATAAATTATATTTTACATGATATAATCCAGAATTGCAACCTGTTTAAGTAGGAACTTAGCCAAACATAACACTGGCTTAACCAATATCAACTAATCGTTTGAAGAATCAAAGTGTTTGTTTACATCGTATATGTGCGTGTATTGTGTGTATAATAATTATATATAAATAATGTATATATAAGTAGACACACACATGCCTGTATATATTAAATAAATATGTACATGTGTATATACATTATTATATTTATATATAACTTATATTATATAAAAATATGAATATTTAATATATTCACACATTTTTTCCTTAACTCATTCCCCGCCAGCCATTATTGAAAAGTTACCCGCCAGCATTTTTTGTGAATTTTAACAAAACTTTTAAAAAATGCCTTCCAGGAAAATGTTCTTCTAAAAATAATTATATAAACATACAAATATATCAAATGAAAGAACAGAGCTTCTGCTTTCAAAAAAAATTAAATAAACAAACAAACAAAACGGGAAAAAAGTTTTAATTCTATCTATTTTTTTCTCTGCTTATAAACTCTTAAATATGTGTATTTTTCTTTAAAAATATTTTTTTAGCAAAAAGCTGAAATAATTGCATATTTTTGAAGGTATTTTGTTAGAGATCAGTTTCAGAACGATTTTTAAAGCATACAGAGTTTAAGTTTAGTTTATAACGTTTTGGCTTCAGATTTTTAATAAATTGGGTAAGTGGTATTGCTGTATTGCAGGTTAACATAAAAAACACATTTTTTTTTATTGCAAATGTTCTCTCTTAATTGACAAATGAACGCGTCAATGGCGGGGAAAGAGATAAAAAAATGTTTTGGATGTGTGTATTTATTTATACATAACTATTACACACACACACACACACACACACACACACACACACACACACACACACACACACACACACACACACACACACACACACACACACACACACACACACACACACACACACACACACACACACACACACACACACATGATGTAAACAAACACTTTTATTCTGCAAACAATTTGTTGTGATTAGTTGTTATGCAACCCTCAACTACAATTTAATATGAGATGTTTACTTATTCATTTAGCTGACGCTTTTATCCAAAGCGACTTACAATTGCTAAATATGTCAGAGGTCGCACGCCTCTGGAGCAACTATGGGTTAAGTGTCTTGCTCAGGGACACAATGGTGTGTCACAGTAAATTTGAACCCGGGTCTCTCACACCAAAGGCGAGATGTTTGAAACTTTATTGAAACTTTATTTACAGTAGTTGGTTTTTACAGTAGTTTTTGCAACTCTCTTTGGTACTGTTAGTGTTTATAAAAAATATTTATTTAGCCTACACAGCTATATTATAATTTCTGTTATATCAAATCAAAGATATTAGATTTAACAACAGCAGCATATATTTACACAACTGCCCTAAAATAAACCTGCCATTGAAATTGTATTTTTACCTGGAGGGGGCGATAGAGGGCATATTCGTCACGGAAGACCTGATCGTGATGAGTTAAACAGTCAAGCCATCGGCCATCTACCAAAGCCTGTCCAATAGCTATGGCCTGAGCCCTGTGTGTGAAAATGGGAAAATAAGTATAAGAAAATAATATAAAACGTGGTACAACCAATTGTCAAATCCAATTCAGTTGCTTCTTACCTAGTAGAAATGGTGCCGTTTCTTAAGAGCCAATTAACCAACTCTTTACCCACAATGCAGTTGGGGTAAGTACGCAGCCAGTATCGATGGTCCTGGAACTCCATTCCTGTACTGTTGTGGCAAATCTTCTTCCATAGATCTTTAAGTTGAGAGGAATCCTACAAGACATACAAAAATGATTAGCGGCTGATCACACCAAACGCGTTCAGTCAGTTTTTTATATTGCTAGGCAACCATGGATGCAGCTGTTCTGTCAATCAAATATTGAAGCGTGAGTGCTCTTGAAACTTCGGTTTGATGTTAAAGGCAGGGTGCATGATCTCTGAAAGCCAATGTTGATATTTGAAATCAGCTAAACAAACATGCCCCTACCCCAATAGAATATGGACCTTCTTTTAATATACCTGTCCTATACGCAACCCAGGAACCGATGTCGGTTAGAAATGCCCCTTACTGCTGATAGGCTACAAGTGTGTTTTGATACTCGGCCTTACTCCCTTTTCCAAAGTTTTTTTTTCAAAATCATGCACCCCGCCTTTAACTGTCATGTTAGCAGAAACTTAAAAAAGATGCTTGCTCTGATCAAGGTTGATAGGTGCACAAACATGCAGGAAACAGTGAGTGAGTGCAGTCTCCGGTTATTCCATCCAAACCATTGCAAAAGCGAAAGTGAGGCATACAGCACACATAACGCTCACTGCCCATTTAAAACAATTTAAAAAACTGCCCCACTGCCAAAAACGCATTCTGTGTGATCCGCCCCTTAAAGTGACCTTTGTATGTTCACTTCACTGACACATATCTCCATTTATTGTTGCAAAAATGTCATTAAAATCATTGTGTAAGTAAAATTCACATTAATCTGACTAGAAAACATCCATTAGTTGTGACATGATACAGACCAAATTAATTAGAAAATCACGTAGAAACTTTTGCGTTTTGCCACCTGAGCAAGAAAGAGTTTTTACCAAGAGGATTTTTCTCTCTTCTTCACTGTGGTCGGTCTTCAGCATTGCCCGACTGTTTTGTGGGCTTACTGAAGTCTCGTAGGCAGGGACCATGGATGAGCCAGACCGGTCTAAAGACAAGTTGGTCACACTAGCTGACCTTCAAATGAACAGTGAAAGTTGTATTAATCTGCTATAGACATAAGCATAAATCGTTACAAATTATCTTCAGTCAAATTTATCATAATCACCTCTTCCTGGCTGGTGATTTACCCATATCCTCCTGTACAGCTGAAAGCCTGGAATTGAGACCACTGTTCTGTGACTCCTGATGGATCAAACTAAAGTGATAACACACACGCACAAACACACACGCACACAATAAAACTAAGCAACATCACTCTCTGCTGTTATGTTAATAAATCACATTCAAGATATGCATGAAGAGTCACACTGAAGACCGGCAGAATGTCTTCACTTGGGCATCATGCAAAAAATAAAATAAAAAACAAACACTAAAAACTCACTTCTTCCTCATCCCAATGGAATTTTTTCTATGCATGGAAAGAGAAAGGAGAAAAGATGAGCATTGAGACAGACTCACAACACATGGCAGAAGGAGCCAGCTGACTGGATGAAAATAGAGAGCTGAAGTTTATGTACAGCACAATGGTCTGGTAATGGCACTTAACTGTCCTTTATTAAAACTTAACAAAGAGATAAAATGTACAGCCAGAAGAAAAGTGCAGAAAGAGTGATTGATGCTCGTCCTCTTTTTTTATTATCTTAAATTACTATTTACTAACAGTAACTTACTGTAAATGATCACACCGTTTCACTATCTACAATAACTTAAAATGTTGCTAAAAATGGCATATATACAGTATATACCCGACTTCATTTGTCAGTTTGCTGCTATGCCATATCCTCCTATGCTGACTTTAAATGAGATACAGAAGAGAATCTGGGAGGGCAGATTCTCCATTTAAAAGACATAAATGAGCAAGGATCATGAAAAGCAAGGTGAGTAAAAACAGCAGAGATACCATAGGGATAAAGTAAAGTGAGGAGGAACAATGGAACAGATACTATGTGTTTATGCCCCTTGTCTTATTCCTTCTGTGTTTTCACCTTTGCCAGGTCAGATCCTCTTCCAGAAAGATGTTCCTGCTCGCTTTGCGGCCCCCAACAGGTGTGCGTGGTTCAGTGGGCTCCAGCACACACACAGAGCAGGGCGAGTCCGACAGAGCGCTCAGATCCTCACCGATAGAGCTCGAATCAGTCGAATGGGCGTAACTCAGCGCTATCTTACGACAGTACGTACATGCCCGTAAATCACCTGCAGGATGTGGGAAACAAACAGAAATTAGAATCTACCATACGTGGCATTTGCAGGACCAACATGTTTCGAAGCCGAAGAGCTGAGGTTAAATTCGTAGAACTACCTGTGGCTTTCAGCCGCCAATTAAATCAAGTCTTGTTAAAGGGGACATTTCAGTTTCTCCATGTTTAAGTGCTATAATTGGGTCCCCAGTGCTTTTATCAACCAAGACAATGTGTAAAAGATCAACCCAGTAACTTAGTTTTGGTAAACCATTCTCTGCAAGCGTGTGAAAAAATAGGTAATTAAAATCTGGCTCCCCTTGTGATGTCAGAAGGGGATAATACCGCCACTTAATCTGCACTATCGAACCACTGCACTGTCATTTAGTGCAGAGATCAGCTCATTTGCATTTAAAGGGACACACCGAAAAACACATTTTTGCTCACACCTAAACTTTTTTAACATGTTATAATAAATTATCTACATGGTATGTTAAGCTAAAACTTCACATACATACTCTAGGGACACAAAAAAATTTATTTTACATTGTTAAAAAGTCTTGTGAAATGTCCCCTTTAAATGGTTTGACCAATCATGAATTAGGTGTCATACAAATGAAAGAAACACCTTAATGACATGTTAGGCACAGATATGAGTCAGGTCACCGTATTTAATAAGAGCTAAATGAAAATAAATATATGAGGGGTAAAATAGTACATTTAGAATACTGTTTTAAAGGGATAGTTCACTCAAAAATACAAAAATCTGTAAACATTTATTCATCCTTATGTCATTAAAACCCTGTGTGACACTTTATTCGGTGGAAGACAGGAAAATATTTAAAGAAATATCTCTAGTTTTGTGTCTGCATATGTTTGGTAACAACATTCTTCAAAATACCTTCTTTTGTGTTATGAACAAGAATTTTTTTTGGGGTGAACTATCCCTTTAAAGGGTTAAAACTCCAAAATCAGCCTTAATACAAATGCAACAAGAAGTAAAATGATGTTTAGTCATTAATGCACCACTCGGATTAATTAGCTTGATAAAAACGTCAGTTGCGTTGACAAGCATAACATGGCTTAGGCATAGTCCACACGTACACAGGAGTTTTCATGTCTCTACGGAGGAAAAAATCTCTGCGTCCACACGAACACACAAAAACCTGGTATGAAACACTGTCAAGAGCATGCCCAACCAACAGATGACAGTATACCTGTACCTGTCCCTACCTGTAAAGCCATGTTGGCATTGGCAAATCAGAAGCCATTGCTACGGTTTTAAATATACCTGGGTACATGTGGACGGGGAATTAAACTGAGTACAGATTACTCTACAAAAGTGAGAACACACAGAAAAAAATCCATCCTTTTCAGAAACACAATGGTTAGTCTACAAAAAAAACCCACACAACATAACCCATCCAAAAATAGCCCGAATCACTGCAAACATTAGCGGGCACTAGAGGTGGTCTTACGTCTGAATCTGACATAGTTGCTACAGCTACTACGAGACCCATCTGTCAACTCATTTCTCCTTGAAAAAAGCCTCCTAAAAGAGGCTGCGTCCACATAATCAGCGCCCCATGCTCCATACAGCTAACACCCCAACAGCACTCACCCGTGTAGCCCATGAACTTGCCAGGAATTTCCTGGTTGCAGCAACGGCTGCAGAAGATCTGGCCGCAGAGTCGACAGTGGTGACGGCGTCTGAAGGTCGTGAACTTCTCGTTGCAGTCGTAGCACTCCTTACACTGGCTGTCCGGCATCCAGTACTGCTTCAGATCGCTGTCCTGGGACATAAAGATGATTTACATCTTACATCTAGCTATTGCAAACAAGATCTACAAATGTTATGATCGACGGTCATCACCCATCAAGAAATCGTTACCTGACTTTTTCCCTCCATGATCTCCTTGAGTCGCTTGAGGGCTGTACGAAGCTGAACGGCCGTTCGAGGGTCATGGCTGCCGAGGGGAGCTTCCGATTTCCGTCGACCTTCTATAAACGCAAAGACGCACAAAGCACCAGCACAATATAATAAAAGAAGCCGTTAAATCTCCCCAAAGAAAAATATGCAGATGAAATCACACAGCACACATGCTCATTCAAAACCATAACCAAATCTACAAGTCAACACACATGAACTAAGAACCAGAACTCTAAAAAGGTCTCCAGGCCCCCACAATAAAGCAGCATGTATTCTCACAAATGTCTGTGAATGATGATTTTCTTGCAATGAGTGAATATACTGTATGCATATGTTATTAAAAAGCTCATGACCAAAATGTTCAGCTCAAAGGCACAGCAACTTCAGATGATCCCACCTTTCACATGCAACAAATGTGATTAATGTAAAGCCATTCAGGAGCAGTTCAAAAGCGATGATGAATTTATTTCAGAGCTTTATAAAATGTATATAAAAAAAATCAAGAATCCTCACCTTCCCAGTCCACTGTGAACAGAAAGGAAGATACACACAACAATATTCAAATTGCCAAAATACTTTTGCCTTTCACTTATTGGAAGTTAGATACAAAAAAAATACACAAAATAATCAGATTCTAATTAACTCGTTCTGAGCTTCTATAGACCAAATAAGGACTCAACATACCATTACATACAGCGAAAGCTATATGTATAAGGCAATTTTGATAGATATGCACTTATTTTGTGCATGAAAACGCACCCATTGATACCGCATAGCTATTTAAAGGAATAGTCTACTCATTTTCAATATTAAAATATGTTATTACCTTAACTAAGAAGAGTTGATACATCCCTCTATCATCTTAGTGCGTGCACGTAAGCGCTGGGGCACGCTGCGACACTTCGATAGCATTTAGCTTAGCCCCATTCATTCAATGGTACCATTCAGAGATAAAGTTAGAAGTGACCAAACACATCAACGTTTTTCCTATTTAAGACAAGTAGTTATACGAGCAAGTTTGGTGGTACAAAATAAAACGTAGCGCTTTTCTAAGCGGATTTAAAAGAGGAACTATATTGTATGGCGGAACAGCACTTTTGGGAGTACTTCGACTTGGGCAGTAACACCCTCCCTCTCCCATTATGAGAGGGAGAAGGGGAGCGGATTTTTCAGGCGAGTTGAAGTACTCCCAAAAGTGCTGTTCCGCCATACAATATAGTTCCTCTTTTAAATCAGCTCTGAGTGGTACCATTGAATGAATGGGGCTAAGCTAAATGGTATCGAAGTGTCGCATCGCGCCCCAGCGCTTACGTGCAAGCACTAAGATGATAGAGGGATGTATCAACTCTTCTTAGTTAAGGTAATAACATATTTTAATATTGAAAATGAGTAGACTATTCCTTTAAAGGGATAGTTCACCCAAAAACGAAAATTCTCATGTTGTTCTAAACCTGTATGAATTTCTTTTTTTGAAGAACACAAAAGAAGATATTTTGATAAATGATGGTAAGCACACAGCTGATGCTAACCATTGACTTCCATAAAAGAAAAAAAAAATATGATGGAATTCAATAAGTACCGCCAACTGTGTGCTAACCATAATTTATCAAAATATCTTATTTATCACAATAATTCCATATTATTTGTTTTCCTACTATGGAAGTCAATGGTTACAATCAGCTGTGTGCTACCATCATTTATCAAAATATCTTCTTTTGTGTTCATCAGAAAAAGAAATTCATACAGGTTTAGAACAACAGGAGAATGAGAAAATGATTACAGCATTTTCATTTCTGGGTAAACTATCCCTTTAACATAGTTACAGTTAATGATCGGTGCTGTTCTCCTGCAACAGATCATGTGACACCATATGAGTCTTGCCTCAGAATCACCGTTATCTTTAGTGATAACCCATAGTGAACAGTCATCAATCAAACCAAGCACTGATAACATTGTCCTTTCTAATTCTAGTAAGACTAGGTTTCTTTGAATTTAGAGAAATGGTTTTGTCTACAGAGAAACCAATATTTTTTATATTCTCTACTAGAAAAAAGAATGAATTAGCAAAATCCGTCAAAAGACATCTTCTCCAATTCCACCCCAAAGTCAAAAGAGAAATATTACATTATACTGGCAGCTTTTCTTTTGATTGTAGCCACAACATCTATATCGTCACCTTCCTAAACTAATTGCCTACAGGTAAGTCATTTTTTCAGGTTTCTCAGAAAACACAAATAAATGGAACTAACTTGTGTTCTTCTTGATGCAGCTGCAATTTAGAAAAGCTTGTAAAATTGTTAAAAGTCTCAATGTCTCAATGCAAAATAAAACAGCCTAAAACATTTTTGTCAAATTAGTTAAGGAAGGTGACGATATCATATTTGTATACATTACTTTATCAGCATTACTATTTTAGCTTTCCATATACAGTCATTGAAATCCAAAAACCTGGAAAATAACTGTGGACAGCAGAATACACAAAAGAGTCAATGTAAAGTTATATGTTGCCTGTACCTGACGCTGTAGATGTTCTTCTGAGAAGTTCTGAATGTTTCCTGTGTGGTTCAGAGCCATGTATGGAATGGGAGGGACTTGACCAGTTGCGTCTCGGCCCCTGTGGCGATGATGAGGCCGAATGACTTTTCTCTGCTATTGATGGAGGCCGTCCTTCCTCTAAACATTAAAACCAATAGAGGATCAATAGAACATTTCTGTCTTTGCCAAAAAGCAGAGGATTTTTAAATGCTGGTGGTGATTTCCTGATATAAAAACTGCAGTGTGTTTTTCCCAACACCATATCTGCTTTCCACAAGTCATTTTAGTTTTTTTTTTAATGCTGGTGGCGATTTCCTGATTTAATAAAGGAACTGCAATATGTTTTTACCATCTCCATATCTGCTTTCCACAAGATTTTTTTTTTGCTACACTTTTGTTTCTGTACAAGAGCTAGACTTACCAAGTTTAGCAAGCTTTTTTGCTGGTGCATTGTTTGCACCTGATTTTTCTAAAAGGGATAAAAGGGAGATATTAGAGATTTAATCACTATGAATGTACTGTAGTTTAAATTAAAGATTGCACTGATAATCACATTTTAAACACACTTTAAACCACCGTTTTTTTTTTTTACTATGTTCTTACCTCAACTTAGACAAATTAATACCTACCGTTCTTTTTTCAGTGCGTGGTGTTTTCCTTTAAAAGAGGTATTATTTTCTAATGTAAATTTAAAAGTTACGTTTGCTAACTAGTTGAGATGCACCATCTCAAAGCTTTTTGTCACAGAGTTCAATAAGTCACTATAGTTTATAGTTTATGAATAAATCATTATAGTTTTGTTCAACAACACTGCCAATAAAAAGTGCTATTGATATTTTATTAAGATATAACAAACGAAACTACAAAAGCAAATAACATGTCATGTACAAATAAGAGTAAGTAGAATAATCACTGTGTTTATGGCCCATCACCAGCAATGTCCCATAACAAATTCATTGCCCTCAGTCCATCATGCAATTTTTCTTAGTAAGACAATCAATCATTTTGACCGCTTCAAAGTATTTTTGGCTTTTGCAACAAATATATCCGTGCTACTTAAGACTACTTAAAAAGTTTTGTGATTCAGGGTCACATATGTTTAAAGATAAATGTTATGCCATTTTATGTCTGTTTCGAAATAAAGCAACTGGTTTACAGGTCTGAAAACACCCTACACTGTAAAAAAAAATGCTGAATTTTGGCAAATCAACATCTATTTTTATGCAACTTTAACTTAACAAATTATGTTAAACAATTCCAACTTGTTTTTATAAGTTATGTCAACTTATCACAGGTCAAAACTAAAAGTAGTAGGTATTGTTTTAACTTTACGCTGCCTTTTTTTTTTACAGTGTAAGGTTTGGTGGACCAAAGCAGTCCATTAGAAGCACATAATACGATAAGTGCTATTGATTCATTAAAATGTATTGATCGCAGTGACCACAATGGCAATGAAGAATGATCCATGAATTGATGTTTTCTTAACAGAAAACAAACCATCTTAGTGATTTACAGATCTAAGCAAAAGAATATAGAAATGCAGGTGTTGATGTTCTGTGTGCTAGCGTAAAAAAACTGTTCTTCACCTTTGCTGAAGCGGAACAGACTGACGAAGGAGCTGTATGCTGACCGCAGGGGTGGCTCATCCTGTTCTGGGGTCAGAGGTTTGAAGTGTGTTAAATGGGAAGGACTGGAGGGAGACAGAGCCGGCTCGGAGTTCCAGTCCATCCCAGACGAGGAGGAAGATTTGTCTTCGGCAGCCATTTCACTGCCCCTGTTAGACAATCCAAACCAAACTACAGTTGAGTCTTAAGAACAATACTGCTATGGAAACTGCTTATGTCTGTCAGGTAGTAGGGACATAGTATGATAATATAAATTAAAGCTCAATTATTTATTCAATGAACACTACAAGCAAGAACGAAGTCCAGTATGAACTACAGGATATGATGCTCACTCATTATTAATAAAGACATGTGATCATTTCTGAGGTCTGCTGACTAACAACAAAGCTTAAGGACGTAATAAGATCACAAGACAGACTGTAAAGAGAAGTTACTCCTAAAACACGGGGACTGCTGGACAATGAAGATCTATAGAAAAATGTATGTCATGTCTAACAAGTAATCATCACACTATACCTGCGAATATGACCACACATCTAGGCAATTCCACACATACAGTTTGATCAACCTTATGCTATCACTTAATATACACATATAAACAATCTGGTATTACTGTTTATTAAGCTTTTATATTAACACAATCTGATCTTTCCACATAAAGTCCGCTACATATTTCATCAACTCTTTTATAGTCTATCGCATTATAGTAACTGTAAAATTATTAAGTGATGGAAATAATAAAAAAACAATACAATTCCGGATTCCGCATGTCATGTGATTCAGTCAACTGAACTCACTGTGATGCACATGGCGAAGGTTTTGGAAATTAATTTTAATGAGGTTACGTTACGTTGGCGATAGGAGCGTCCAATCAGGCAACCTAATTAATATTCATAAGATAAACCTTCAGTTTGGTAATTGGTCGGTTGACTAGCGCCTTCATGCTAAATTCTTCCATACATCCAATCAGGCAAGCCCATCCGCCGACTGTACAGCTAAGGCCTTCATCATAGTAGGTAACGCAAAATCGCATTCTTCTGCGATGTATTTTATATATGCACACGATCAGCTAATGAAACTAAATTAGATTAAATTAATCCCGCATATGCATTACTATTATAAACAAAGTAAGAATAAATCCAAACTGTGTGATAGATGCAGTGTTGTTTTGTACAGTTGTATATCCAAAATCCTCTCATCTACATCATCTACTAGATTGTTAATCTAGACATATTGAGAAGTACATAATATTTACACAATAGAGAACAGAAATTGTAGTTAACTTACAGGATATTTTAAAAACACAGTCAAATTTCCTGTTTCATCCATCAGAGGCCATTATAAAGTTAGCAAAGCTAGCTAAACAAATGCAGCTTCACAACAACATACATTTAATGTCAATGTATAACATAAAGATTAAGTGTACCTGTGTAGTCGCTTTTTTACATCATGTTTATGTCAGCTGTGTAAAGATCTCAATAATTATTAAGAATAACATTTTAGCCAAATCCACCCTTGTGATGTTCAGCGACTTGGTCAGACCCGCTAAGTCGATTACAGAGAGATCGATAAGCGTTATGATCGCGCATTACTCACAATCAGGCATAACTCATCGAGTTTGTCCCCAAGTTCACTTCATTTCTTTTTAATTCCGTGTTGTTCGGGTATTATTATTAATGATAATTACTCAAAGAAAGCTGGTTTTATTACATTTTTATATAAAACGTAAAATGTCCTATTATGGTTTATTATCTTTGTGTTATGCTATTTATAAAAAATATTATAAGGGTTTAATAAAAATATAATGTTTTCTACTACGCAAACATAGTATATAAAGTCAATTTACATGATCATCAATAGACGTCCTTGCTTCCATATAAATTGTTTAAAGTTCCATTTTTATTTCTTTATATATATATATTCTATATACTATATAACTATATATATATAGTTTAATTAAATATCTCATTTACTGACTTTTATGTTTGTTAGTTTGTGGTTGTCATATATGCACCCACAAATAGTTGTATGCTTGGATCTTACTGTCTATTGCTTGGATCTATAAAGTATTGTTGCAGTACAGGAACCCCTAGTGGCCAAAACCGAACCCAATAGGTTTTTTTACAGCATTAACACTAAGTGTGCTTTATTTGTGTATTTTTTTTTTTTTAAGTAATTCATTACTAATTACATAATCAGTCCTGCAATTATATTACTATACAAGTTCCTCTCTCTTAAAAGTATTTAATTACTTATTACTAATTTCTAAATCCTGTTTAGTAAATGATACAAAGATAGGCTTAAAACGTTAAAGAAATCATATAAAAATACATAAATTATTATAGTCACACTTTTTAAAGTCAAATTCTAACTATTAACTGTCTATTAACTATGTTTGCCTCAATATTATCCTAATTAATGCTTATTAATACTTAGTAAAGTTGTTGTTAAATTTAAGTATTGGCATTGGGTATAGGTTTAAGGATGTAGAATAAGGTTTTGCAGGATCGTGCATTAATATGTGTTTTTAAGTACTAATAAACAGCCAATATCTCAGTAATATGAATGCTAACAACTAGCCAGTTAATAGTGAGAATTGTAAACTACACGAGAGTGTTACCATTATTCTTATTAACTCACCAAAGTATTTAAAGTGAGAAGGATACTTAAAAAAAAATGCATTTTAACCTTAGAGTTAAATTTTGTATGTTAAATCCCGTATTGTATTATATATAATTGCTCAGTCCATATACAGTATTCAGAATTAACTGCAATTAAATTACAGAAAAAAAGTTCTCCCTTACTTTACTTTTTTAAGGACAAATTAATTACATTACAGTAACTAATTACTTAGTAACTAGTTAAACCCAACACTGTTCAAGACCAATAGAAAAAGTTACATTTTAACGATTTAAACTCTCTAGTGCAAGAAGTTAGATAGCAAAGTCCTGCATGAATTATGCTTCATCTTCAGATGTAATTTTGATTTCAGATTTTGCCTCCTCATCAAACTCCTCTTTCTCATTCATCACACTGGCAGAGTCTTCATGCACATGTCTCGATTTGATCTTAGCTCCGTCATGGACTACAGACCCATGCCTGTCTGTTGAAATAGGTGGTAAGTAGGATCCCTTTGAAACACATGATAAAAAAATAGTTTTAGCAAACATTATTAAATATGCACAAAAAAGGCTTAATGTATAAAGGCATTTTGTTTTTCAAAATATGTAGTTATACACACAGAATAAAATCTATCTGCTATTTTTAGGCTACTGCCCTGCTCACTTGTGTGTATTGACGTGGATATCTTGCTATATTATCCATAAGCTCTATGTTTTTCAGCCACTGGTTGTGCCAGGTTTGAATGTTATAATGTGGCCTGCAGGTGCACAGGCGCTGTAGAATCCGCTGGTTCTCTTTAGTGATATGCAGCAGTTCCATCTGTCTTTTCTCTTTGCCAAGACTAAATCAGAAAGCAAAAGTGTTTGTTTACTTTGACATAGTATAAGTAGTGCATATGCAATAATACATAATAGTGAAATTAAAAATCTACCAATACTTTTTGTAATGTCAGAAAATTCAGGCCCACCTTTTTATTACATAGTCATTTTTGCAGTCAACTCCCCCAGCAGTCTGCATTATATGGGACATTTTATCTAAGAGCATGTGATTTTCTCTTTTGATTCTTGAAACTCGTTCATCTTCAAGCTGAAAATTATTATTTTAAAGTTTTAAGTTTAAGAGTTCAAAGGGATATGTATAAATTGCTGATGTTACGTTGTGGGGATGTCGACATCTGGTGGTCAACAGAAGATAGTTCAGCTCTTCTACCTGTTGTTTCTTTAGCTTGACAATTAAATGGTTGTAGGTCTTCGGTGGAGTTGTGTTAATAGTTGGTTTTGCAGATTTAACCTTAAATTTTCATACAGAAAGTAACAATTTATGATGCAGTGATAACTCCATAAAACATACACATCAACACTAGTACACTTTAACTAGAATGGTGTAAATTAAATTAAGCTATATATAAAATGTTAACCTGTCAAATATCCATTAACAACCATTAAGTCTTTAAACGCTCACCATAAAGTACTAGGACAATGGTACTGTACCCTGATTAACAGGATACTGCAGTACCTAATCATTACTATACTTCTGCACCATGGTATTAAGTACTCCATATAACAAGTTGTTACCCAGTGCTGTGTCTACTATAATAAACCACCATTTTACCTTTGTCCTGTGGATCTCATAGCAGTCTTTGTCCCATCTGTATTGCAGATATTTATTGACACTTGGCAAAATTGGTTGATAAGCCTGATGCTGCATTACTTTGTCTCTGTAGCCTTGAATTCACCTGCACCAAGAGTCACAATGAACAGAGATATGAGTTCAGCCTGAGTTTTGAGGCAGTCATGTGGTTGTTGCCATGGCAGCCATTCAGAAAGCAAGAGCAGTTTTGCTGGTCTACATTTATGAAATGATACTCTCCGAAACACTGTAGTGCTGTAAACGGTACCCATTCATTCACCATTATGCACATCTTTCCTGAATACAGATTATCAACATTTTAATGTAAGGCCATAACTCTATTGAGAGTGATTATATGAAGACTGGCCTACATAGTCCTCGTCGTGTCTTGCTGTGGCGTTCTAGCACAAAAAATGTAACATTACAAAACTGAATTTGCAAACTTGTAAGCTTTTAATAGGTGACCCAGCATATCACCTAGATCTCATATGCATCTATACGCAAACTAAGACTTAATGTGGTAAAATGCTTTGTGTGTCTTTTGTCCCAAGGACATGAAGTACAGAGAGTGTCCCAGCTTCAGCTGCCTTTTGCGGCCTATTTGACTCATGGGTGGACAAAACTTACACCTGAGAGTAAGATGTGGCTCATGGTAAGTAGAGCGTTTCTAGTCTTTATTAGACATATCATGATGAACTTTTTTATCAAAACCAATAGCTTTGCATTGCAGAATTGTTCCTTGTTTTTTTTTTTTTGTCTTGTTTTACAGTCAGAATATACTTGAGACACAACTTATATCAAGAAAAAACAAATGACTTATTTTGACAGAGTGCCTGACTTTTCCACATTAGAGGCAGAACAAAGCAAAATTGTATTACCTATTACAATTGTCATAAGCGTAGTTGCTTTGTATTGTGTTTTTGTTGTGATATTAGCTTTTTATTTGAGAGCGATTAATATAAGGACTTTGTAGTAAGAGTTTTAATCCTGACAACAGTTGCTCAGTTACTTGGAAACCTCTGTTGTACCAATGTGGTTCAAGTAAACATAACCTTAAATGAGTTGCACTCAGTGTGTCACTCTGAGCAGCAGTGGTTATGTTCATATAATGATTAAACAAGCAGGCATTTCTGAATTATTACTAAATTATATTTAGATAGCAATGAGTCATCTTTAGGCCTGACATTTTCTGCAGAAATGTCATATTTGTGCAAGTTTATGAACTGTCACGGTATTAAGAGTAGATGAAATGGAATCTCCAGCACTGGAAAAAAATATTATAATCAAACTTATTCAAAATTATATTCCTATATTCAAAGGAATTATGTACATAAAAATAAAAAAATAAATTTTCAGGACTAAATGTCTTTATGCATTGTTGGTGTTTAGTGTGACCTCTCTTGGCACTTAACACATCTTGAGCATTTTTGAGCAGAATGAAGTAAAAAGACTAATTTCTTTAAAATTAGGATTTAATTTTATTGAGATCCTGCAACTTCCTGCTATTGCTCAAGTGGAAGGGAAGTTCACCCTAAAAACTTAACACATCAGTTTAAATTTCTATACAGTTTTTAATACTATATACACATTTCCTCTATTTTCTGGGTGTAGGTTATTAAGGAGACTGAGAAACAATTATATGTATGATCACTATAACATTGCAAAAACAATAAATCTAATTCTGGCATGGTGGCCTAAGATTTTTGCACAGTACTGTATACACTCACCTAAAGGATTATTAGGAACACCTGTTCAAAAATAAGGTAAAAATTACTTCAATTATCTAATCAACCAATCACATGGCAGTTGCTTTAATGTATTTAGGGGTGTGGTCCTGGTCAAGACAATCCAGAATTGGACAGTTGAAGACTGATGAATCTCGATTTCTGTTGAGACATTCAGATGGTAGAGTCAGAATTTGGCGTAAACAGAATGAGAACATGGATCCATCATGCCTTGTTACCAATGTGCAGGTTGGTGGTGGTGGTGTAATGGTGTGGGGGATGTTTTCTTGGCACACTTTAGGCCCCTTAGTGCCAATTGGGCATCGTTTAAATGCCACGGCCTACCTGAGCATTGTTTCTGACCATGTCCATCCCTTTATGACCACCATGTACCCATCCTCTGATGGCAGGATGATGCACCATGTCACAAAGCTCGAATCATTTCAAATTGGTTTCTTGCACATGACAATGAGTTCACTGTACTAAAATGGCCCCCACAGTCACCAGATCTCAACCCAGTAGAGCATCTTTGGGATGTGGTGGAACGGGAGCTTCGTGCCCTGGTTGTGCATCCCACAAATCTCCATCAACTGCAAGATGCTATCCTATCAATATGGGCCAACATTTCTAAACAATGCTTTCAGCACCTTTTTGAATCAATGCCACATAGAATTAAGGCAGTTTTGAAGGCGAAAGGGGGTCAAACACAGTATTAGTATGGTGTTCCTAATAATACTTTAGGTGAGTGTATAAATAGTATATAGACGGTTTCATCGGACGCACGTGATACACGTCTGGATCCGAACCTTACTTCCGGTTTCGTTTTTTTAATGGTCTGACTAGTTACTAAACTGATCTCTTGAACGAATGCCTCGTCGAAAATAACAAATGTTTTGGTTTCCTAGGTAATCTATGTGTTGTTTTTTTTGCTTGTTATATAAATAAACTACGTTTAAAGAACTTTGTTATTATTTATTCTTAGCGGAGTTTACCGGAAGTTACGTGCGGACCGCGACAGCCGCTTGTTTATGTTGTTACTGCTGAAACGGTCTATATATATATATATATATATATATATATATATAAATGTGTGAATTTTGTTTTTAATTAAACCTGTTATTAAATAGTATATTTCACAATATAGCTCATAATTAAAATCGTTTTTGATGTTATGTATTTTAAAGTTTCATTTGTATTGAGATTGTTATAGTGATTGATTTAAGTTCACTGTAAAAAGTAAAAGTTTGATCAACTTAAAAAACTTCAGTTGGTAACGACTAAAGTCACACATTTTTCAACTTGCATTTTCTCACTTTAATAAAAAAAATAAGGTAAAAAATTACTTCAATTACTAACACCAAAAATATTTAAACATACAATTTTCAATTAAAGTGACATAGCGTTACCAATTGAAGTAATTTTTTAAAGCAACACTGTAGTTTTCATGTAAAAATGACTTACAGCTCCCCCATGTGGTTGAAAAGCGCAACAGTGCCTGGTATCAGACACTCTTCTGCAGGCAGGGGGAGGGGTGGGGCTGTGTGCTCTACCCTCCACTGCCACTTTCAGAGTGTGCTTGTAGCAGCTAGGAGGCTGCTCAGGTTGCAGCAACAGTACAATTTGTCCAGTTAAAAGTTGTTCTATCACTGAAATAATTTTAGAGACATTATTTAAAGGTAAAAAAACTACATAGTGTTGCTTTAAGTTGATCAAACGTTTACAGCGTTGTTGCTTGTTTGCATAATAACATATATATGAGCTGCCTCATGCTGCAACATGCCTGGCTTATTTTCCCAACTAAGTACTGGGACAATAAAGGCAAAATTAAGAGGTTTTGTAGGATATAATATCTTCATTTAACATCTTGAATGTTGATTTGGATGATGATCGCGAGCAGTACACTGCCTAATGTGTAGCTTAGGTTTGTAATGACGTGTTCGAATATCTGCTGCTAGTGGGATTAAAAGACAAAATCTCAGGAGACTCTTCACAGGTGGTGTTAAAGCTCCCATTCTGTTTAATTATTTTCTTGAAGGAAAAATGCACAGAGAAATCAAATTCTTCCATCATTTTGTATGACTCTTTTCTGCTTTTCATATACACGAAAACATTAAACCAGCTCCACAAAGGACAAAAAGCACCACAAAAATAGTCCTTTCACGTTATTAAAATTTTGTGCAGAATAAACAAACATTTTATTTACTAACTGAAAATCTTGCCTTGCAGCGCAGATTTCAAATCTTATTTGTGCATTTTCATACTATTACATTCAGAACCAATGGTGTTTGGCATCATTAATTCAAATGATGTTTTTTTGTGTTTTGGTGATCTCAGAAGAAAAAAACTTCCTAAAAGAAAACAAAGCAGGCAGAATTTATATATTTGGTGAACAATTCCTATTGGATTTAATTTCTTGCATGCATTTCTCTATTTTTTTTTGGTCTGCACATATTGTTACCATGACAGCATATCAGATCCTCAGTTTTACAGCAATAAGATTTCTTTCAGTTCTAGGCATTTAGACTCATAATTGCTATGTACTGTACTGTACTGTACTGTACATGATTGCAGACAAAAGCAAAGTGTCTAAACAAAACAACATACCAATCATTTTTGAAACAGTTGCTCTCCTGAGTAATAGATTGTAGTAATGTTTCTCTTCATTGCAGAGTTCAGAAGAGATAAACTTTGCTGAGTCTTAACTTATGAGCAATTAAAACATTTGCTGTGGAACGGTCAATGGGTCTGCACGAGTTTATTTCAGTACAAGATGTACTGTAAAAAGAGACGGACAATTGTGGACAAAGCAGGATAAATGACTCGATGTAAGTTAATTGTAAAGCATATGCCCACTATACTTAGTCCATGCCTGTTCCAATTTGACTAAAAAAATTTTACTTCTTCTTTATATGAAACACGCTAGTTGCTTTCATTCGTTATCCGTGCCTTCGGAGTCTGATTTCAAAAGGCCTGTATAAGACTGTCTCAACGGTGCCGATGTTCCAGTAAATTAGCTCCAGGGAAACTCAGAAGGGAACAGGCAAAGCCAGGCATCATTAACAGAAAGCATGTTTGGTAAGCTCCTCTCCCCATAGATAATGCCCATGTGCCAAAATTCCCTCTTGCGCAATTTGACCCATCGGTGTCTAATTATCAAGAAGTGGTGTATGATCTATTCCTAGTCTTTGGCGAATTTCATGTGGAAAACGAACATATGCCATTAACATTTTATGATGCAGTTGGATGTTTGGTCCGGTGCTCTAAAAAAGCAAACTGCTAATTTTTGTGAATGCTTAAATCCAAAAACTATTCACAACTAGTCACAACCTATGTAAGAAAGTGCTTATTGATTTTTGTTTATCCAGCGTATGCTATACAAATCATGTGTAAAGGTTGTTTCCTCTGTTCTCACTCCAAATGCATGGAAGCTGAATTCATGGCATGTTCTCTGGAGATTTCAACTGGCAACGTTGCATGATACAAATACCCATTGTTCCCTCTTGTTTTGCTGGGTAGCACTGGTCCCTACTGAGAACGAAAAGACAGACGTGTACCTTCAGGAGCGCGTAAGATCAGTGTTTTTCTCTCACTGTGATGGAAAGTGATCAGGGCAACCAATCCCATGAGAGGTTATTGTGTAGTGACGGTCACATCCTCAACAGCATCTCTCTTTCCTGGGATGACGTAAACACTTATTAACAGTGTTACTGAAATTTTGTGCCGTCTGTGGATTTATGGTTCCCAGTGTTTGTGCCACTTATCTTTTACATATACAGTACTGTACAAAAGTCACCCTGCCAGAATTTGATTTGTTATTTTTGCAAAGTTATAGTAATCATATATATATAATTGTTTCTCATTCTCTTTAATAGAATACATCCAGAAAATACAGAAAAGGTGTATAGTATTAAAAACTGTATACAAATGTAAAAATGTATCAAGTTTTTAGAGTAAACTCCCTTTCCACTTGAGCAATAGCAGGAAACTGCAGGATCTCTTTAACTTAAATAAAATAAATCCTAATTTCTAATTTTAAAGAAATGAGTATTTTTACTTTATTTTGCTCTTAAACACTCAAGATTTAGTCCTGAAATTTTTTATTTTTTGTACATATTTCCTGTATTTTCTACTTATAATATTTGCACAGTATACTATATAAATGAGTGCATTTTATGAAGGCTTTGCTTGTCCTTTTACTTTTACCTTTACTCATTTTTTATCATTCACAACCAAATTGAACACATGCATAAAATCCAATATCCTTTAAATTAAAAATGTCCCAAATCAATTTTATTTAGTATTATAATGATTATTTTATTGATTTGTTCACACTGTGAAACACACATCATTTCCCATTTGACGAATTAGTTGACCAATAAGCTTTTTCCCACAGACATTTTAGATCAATGCGTCACAATCACTTTGCATACTGGGAACATCATCGCAGCAGCACTTCTGGGGTATCATTTAGGGAACAACTTCCATCTTAAGCAACTGAACATGTTGCTTGCTTTAGTTTATACAGGTCAGGACGCTCCCTGTGAGATGATTATTATGAAGCATGAGCTGTTCTAGTTTTTAGAACAACATCATTAAAGTGCACTTGCTGCGGGGAAATGTCCATGGGCACTGCATGTCAAGTAAACTGATGGAGGGAATATGGTGCATCAACAACACCGGCCCAGTAAGGACGATGGACAAATATGCCCACTAATATTCATTGTGACTCAATCACTACTGTGTTTGTTTTTAAAGCAGCTCTGACAGTAAAAGGTCTGGATTGCTTCAGGCTCTACAAGAGAGAGACTTACATGCATTAGACTTTCACATCTGGGCACTTTCAGATAAATCACTTATTTCAGTAATCCTAAAATATTTCATGCTACACAACCTTCATTGCAGGTGACCAGGGCCAAATGTATGGCTTAAAGGAGGAGTCTGCTTTTTAATGAGTTGCCAGATTCAATCAGGGTCAGATAGTTAAAAGACTGCTGTTATAGTTGCATCTTATATGATGATTTTAGTGAAGATTCATATTGAGAATTTATTGCCAGAATCAGTCCAGAGAAATAAATGTCATGGCAATTTGTATTTTACGAGATGATTCATAAGATTTGTATGATTTGCTTTTACTCCAGTGATGCTGGGTTTAGGGGCGGTGTTAGGGGTGGGGTTTTATTAATCTGAATCAAGTTGATCCAGATGGAGATGCGGACTCCATTGGAAACAATTAACATGCAGAGAATGGCAAAGAAAATTAAATCCAAAATACTGAAACCATACATATGACAATACATGTGGTCATTTGGTTAAAACAAGTGACTGTTATTTAGAGAGGTGTTGCTTCATGTATGTGTGGGATTTATCAGATTCATTTTAATAGTACTCTTGCTTTGTTAGTCATACTGTGGGGGAACTCACACATTATTTGCGCAAAAAAAAAAAAATAATAATATTCACATGGCAGCGAAGTAACTGTGTTTTTTTACAGAAAATATTTTTGAAAATAATTAATAATTTCTGACAGAATATATAATCGATTACTGTCATACATTTAGCTTTTGATAAAACAGAAAAAGGAAAAAACATTATTGCTTTAGTTTAAAGATACAACTCTATTGTTTGTTTAACATCCATAAATAAGCACAAAGGTAGCACTAGATTTATTTTACAAAAAGGTCACTTGTGCGTAATTATGCAGTAATGAAAAGTGCAGATCATTCAAGGGAAATGTGTACTGTAGTCTTATAAGCACATGTGGAAAGTAGAGGATGGAGGGTTATGCACACATGGTAGATTTAGAGCCAATGCCTCATTCATCACACAGACAGACAGTTTATATTAAAGCATCATTTGCTGCCCACATGCTTTTTATATTGAAGTGGAATGATTTTTATACAAGCTTTGACAGTGGTACTTTTACATACTGCTGAGTGTTATATGTGTTACAGTATTTGTTTCATCACCCATGGGGGAAAAACTTTATATGCACTTCTTGTATGTAGAAACATCATTGTGCCCATTTCTTATTATGGTTCAGATAATATATTACTTTAAAATAAGGAGGAATTTTAAGTTAATATGTATCAAGAACTAATCATGATTTTTTTTTACAGCATTTATATGGTTTACACTATACTATTCTTTGTTGTTTTTTCATGTTTGTTCATAATATATTAACAAATGTTAATTTATTTAAATAAAATATGAAAAAAAAAAATTTATGCCATATATGCAGAAATTAGCATGAATTGAAATTAATACAGAAAATGCTTTAAATTGACAAATCTATACAATGTCGGAAAGATGGGTCAATAATGGTCCATATAGCTATCACTCGACCTTTCAAAAAGTACACATTTGCCCCTAATGAGGTCATATTAATACAGTACCCCGGAGATACATACTTGTACCAAAGAGTGCATATAAGTACCATAAAGTTACAAATGCATACATGCCTGTACTTGGGTATTTCCCAGGATTCGGGCCTATTTATGTCCACAGGGTGTAATCCTATTAAAAAAGAATTAAATCTAATAAATTTTAGCATCATTAATTAGTATAAACAAAAACAAGACCTTTATATGGCTGCTCTTACTAATAATTTTATCACATTGTACAATATCTGTGTTGTGGTGTTATCCTTCCCCAGATTTTTCAAATGTCGTGCCATATATCAAAAAAATTTTTTATCACAAATTAATAAAAAATATATGCATATGAATAAAATTTTACTTGAACTAATAAACTACATGCACAGATTAAGCATATAAATGCATTTTGTAACTTATTTTTCTTAATTTCTACATGTCCCATGGTTTAGCTTACCAACACGCTCTGCATAAAGGGACTTTCCCACTATTTTTTCATCAAAAGTTTATTTGGTAGCCATGGTAACCTAATGACATAGTGGAGCACATGGATTTCAAGCTGCAAGACTGATGCCTTGATGTCCAGAAAAGTAAGTAAATCTAATCTTTATTTTTTTGTGTTGGGCATTTACAATTGCATCATTACCATATGTGTTGTATTTCTTTATTTTTAAACATTTTTGAAATTTTGTATCACTTTAATAGTTAATATGGTGTACATAACATGTAGAAAGCTAGCTACACTTGCTTAGTCATCATCTTAGCTAGTAGGGCTAGTTTTTTGACAAAAATGTCATTACCAGCACAGTCATTAATAGCACCATACATATTTTTTTTTTTTTGCCAATAAATTATGTATTAAACACAAAAGCATCCTACAATTATACATTTCTGACAATGTTGGACAGTCTAAATAATCACTGTATTAAAAAGTTTTGATATATGGCATTCATTTAAAATAAGCTTATATTCCAAGCCATGGTAGATTGATGAATCAGAAATTTAGATACGTAAATGACTATATTCATCTTGCAAGTAAAAATCTCATTAAGTTTAAATTATTTAGATTCCATGTGAAATCACAAAATGTTTTAAAAGCACTGATTTATCATTTAAGTTTTATTTTTTCCATATATTTGATGATGTGATGGTAAAGACACATTTACTAAGAAAATGGCATAAAAAAATCATAAATTCCCTTATCTTATGATCTCAACCAAGCTCATAACGTCGCTCCTGACTCAAGGACTGATAATTTGATATATAACAATTAGTCAAATTTGGAATTAAAATTTTCAAAATTGCACTAACTCAATTTTGCCCTTAATCTGAGAAATACCCACCTACGGTAAATAATACATATTAAGACCTTTTAGATGGGTACTGCTCCAGTGACAGCTTGGGACCATTTTTTTTACCCTTTTTTCTGACACTGTTGTTTACTCCACAGTGTTACCAGCTAGCTGGTTTAATTTGGTTATTTTATTATTTTATTACAACATATCTGTACTGATCAAATGTGTACATGCACTGTAAGTCGCTTTGGATAAAAGCGTCTGCCAAATGCATAAATGAAATGAATGAAATTAATATCTTTCTCTTACTGCATAAGCAATTTACTCCACAATCAAGTGAAAGTATTTTTATGATGCCTGACAAAGTTGTCAGAGGATCTTCCCTCGGGTGCAATGAAGTTTTACATTACATGAAACAGATCAATAAAGGCTCAACAGTGAGAGGATAGAAAAATACAGCACACAGACAATCTTTGCAGAGACTCAACAGCAAAATCAGGGCATGATGTCTTTTTTCTAATGTGCAAGTCTTTGCATGACAAATGCGAGCACTACAGTGTTAAGTGGGATGCATCTCACTTGTCTTGTAAGGATTTACAGCATTGTGCTGTTGCTTTAATCAGGCAAGTGCCTTCTGCTTTGATGACTCATAGATTTGGGTTTTGTGATCCTCATGTAGTGGGAATGATTTGGCTGTGTCAGTCTTTCTGTGGGGAATTCCAGTCAAGAAACATGGAGTCTTACAGGGGAATGTTAGACATCCCAAAAGAACGGCAAGTCTTGGGCTAATTAAAAGTGTTTTTTAAAAGTAGATTAATGCAGTAAATTGAAGTATGAACCATCATTTTATTTTTGTAAACTGTTGTGTAAGGAAACTATGACCAGTTTAAATTTTTGGTTAAATTTTTATTAGATTCAGACTTAATTAAACCCCTTAGGTGCGGTTTCCATGACAGGGATTAGACTAGTCCTAGACTGAGCTGTCCAAAATGAAAACAACTATCTTAAAATACATCAGTGCCCTTTGTTTGGCCTCAAAATGCATACAAGTAATGTTTTTAGTAAGGCATATTTGTTCAAACTAGTTATATTTCATTATTAAACTAAGGCCTAGTCCTGGTTTAAGCTAATCCCTGTCTTGAAAACTGCCCCTTAAAGTTCCAATGTACCGTGGGCTGAACATGGCATGCTTTGACAATAAACTTGTTTTTCAAAAACAAAAAGCTAAACATGTCTGAGATTCTTGTAATTCGAATGATACAAACACAGGTACAATTTCTGTCATTTTTAGGCATTTTAGGCACATTTTATAGGAATACTAAGGGGTTAATCGTCTATGCCAGTCAACATTTTTTCAGATAAATCTTGGATATGCCACATAATCAGTTTCACAAAATGTAAGAATTTATATAGAATGATTTCCACATTTTATTTGTCTTACATTATAATTTTATTGTCTTACAATACATTATTTGTATATATAAAATAAAAATATTATTTTTATTTACACAAAAATAAGTTTTGTGCTACATTTTGTCCGATTCTCAAGCGAATCTTTTTGAACCGGTTTTTAATGATTCGGTCAAAATGATTCAAGCGTTATTAAAGTGGACATAAAGGAAAATGGGAGTTTCAAAATCAAACAAACAGTGAGTTTTGACATTATATGTTGAAAAAAAAACTAGGTTTAATTTAAAGTGATGAACTGAAACGCACATAAATACACAACCCTAACTTAAAAAGATGACAGTCGTGTATTATGTCGCGTTTAATCTCCAATTGAAAAATCCAACGTAAAATGCAGCGCGTGGAAGACTTTTAATGGATGACTCAAACGAACCGGATCGTTGAACTGATTCGCTTCAACGAATCGGACTCCCCTACGCTACTCAATAGCGAAATGCCGAAAGCGTCAGTGATATGACGGAGCCCAAACCACGTGTTTTATGTAATGGAAAGGCAATCTTTCAATTCAACCCCTCCTCCTTCTCGACTCCATCCAACACAGATCCAAGGCAAAGAGGAATACGAGATACTTTTTAGGAGGAAACGGGATCAGTAATGCACAGGTGAAACATCAAGCCGCAGTCCAGCCGCAAGAGCGTCCTCAGCATCAGCACCACCTCGCAGCGCTTTCACATTGATGAAAGCTCATGGATATTACTGACCACCAGCAGCAGCATCAACATCAGCAGCAGGTTTTACATTGACCTGATGCTGGAAATGTGCGCTTTGCTCGGAGCTCTCGCTGCTTTTAAATGGAATGCATCCCCTCCAGGCTTCTGATGCTGTGCACATCCACCCTTCATCTGAGTGATGAACTAACAGGGAACGGGAAGATCCGCCGTGTCTTTCACGTTAGTTTATAACGGGCTGCTGCACGCATCTGCAGCACATGCAATTCATAAAGTGTCTATTTTTATGACCGACCAACCTTTGCTACTGAGAAGAATACCTTTGTTTTGCCAAGTCTAAAGAGAATATTTTCCCTTCTGCATGAAGACGCTTGGATACTAATACATATTTTTCTATGATACTGTTGGAAAACTGTGCATCCCATTGTGTTCTTATTATTATGCAACGCCGGGGATCTGTTCTTTATCAGGGTGTCTAAGCTGTTGGATCGCTCCTCGCCCAAATCAATGTGGTTTCTTTGGAACATTTTCAGCAAAGGAACGCATATGCTGCAGTGTCTTTGTGGCAAGAGTCTTAAGAAAAACAAGAACCCAAGTGGTAAGAGCCATTGCGTTTATTTTCCTGCACGTCGTCTCTTTACTGTGTGCTGATCTGCAGTCAAATTTGTGCTGCCTGCAAGTCAGTGAATGCAGGCAAGCAGGGGATAACTTGTGCTCTAGTGCTACAACCAATCAGGTATATTATAGAGATATTCAATTGCTTTTACATTCAACTTTTTTTAAAGTGAATCCCACAGGTATGTAGTTTTGCAATGGTGCAGACGGCGTGACAGTGTTTCTCCCCTGCACCTGGGCCGTGCGCTTGTGTGTGTGAATTGAGCTCATGGGTTCATTTTAGGGATGCTGCAGCAATCTTCTCAGTCCTGCATCACTTAAAGTGATGCTGCTCTCTGGCTCTGGCATGCAGCATTTATTCTCATTTATAGTACAATGACCTGCACAGATGCATTTTATATGGCTACAGTATGTGATCTTCCAATTACTTGCAGTTTAGTTTGGTCATACCTACAGTATAACAGCTCTCCTGTTGTTTAACAATTTGTTTCAATGAGGTTGAAAAAAAAAACACAACGAGGGAGTCTGCGGCGCACACTTGCGCATTTTTGTTTCGACAAAGCTGTTGACAAATATGGACACAAAGGAAAACTGTGCTAAGCGCAGGGGGACGGGTGGGAGTCCTAAGTTGGTGTTGACACCTTTTACCTTAGACGTTGGCACTGCAGCGTAGTAGATCACAGCAATTTTCCTATGCTGACATGACATTATTCTTTCTCGGTTGTAGATTCATGCACATCTGCTCACTGTGGTTTGTAATTACCTATAATGTAAAATAAAACATAATTTTTTGCATTGGGTTGTTGGTAGGATCTCCTTGTTGTTTTACCAACTTCCCCAAGTGACTAACAGTTGGAGAATAATGCCAGCAATATGATTGGCATCTTGACTGAAATGACTCACTAACATCATACATAAAACATATACCGTATCTCTAAATGCAATGAAATATCACATAAATGATTAGACCATATATTTCCTATACAGTATAAGTGAATCAACAAATGCATTAAATTCTGTTTCGGTTTTACACTACACTGTAAAATACAATTAAGGACTTTAAGTCTGTCTGTATCAGCCACGTCATATTGAAATGAAACCATCATTTTTTTTACTCTGCTTGTGATTAGAAGTAGCAAAGCGTGAGCCTTTTGATTAGTTTACCATGGCTATTACGGTTTTAGTAGCATGACATTAATGAAGAGAGCAGAGTGCTGCCAAGGCCTGCTGGTTATAGTCTACGGCACACAAGATGTATTTTTAGTAACACAACTTGCAGCAGGGGCCGCATGAACTGTAATCACTGTAGTTTATCCAACAGCCGCTGCAGTAGTTTTTCGATGCATTCAACACGGCGTAGAAAAACGTCTCAGTCTTATCAGCTGACACTTTTATGTATGTAACATTTCACTGATCCTGTTTTTCAGTAGAGAGAAGGTGCAATGCATAGGTTTTTTTTCACAGTTTTAAAGCATGCTATCAATGCCTGCCTTCTTTTCCAGCAGATGGCACTTTCTGATAGCCTTGTGTTGGCTAATGTTTTCCTGTCAGGGATGAAGTCTTGCACTTGGCGGTGTGGGTTGTCATAAAGGTTTGTGTTTGCTGATTCTTAGGACTGAGGTAAACACAGGTTCGGTTCTGTGTGGGATTGTTGGATGCTCTCCTCTGGGATGCAGGAGCAGGGATGCTAACCCTTTATCTGTAGAGAAGCATGCAGAGATGATTGTTATTGCTGTTGAGTTTTTTTTTATGTGAAGGACTTTTTATCTACTTCTAGACAATCTGTTCAGGATTAAATTCTCAGATGGCATTTATTTATAGAATTAGTTTGTCATATGAGTTTTAGATCATTGTTTTGTAGAGAACACACACACAAACACAGGCATATACACACACGCAGTCAGTTCAGGCTGTACCAATTACACAGACTGTTAAGGGGTGTATGATCATTAGTATGATACATCAGTCCATTTATTTGGTGCTTCTAGTTTATAACTCTGTTTATTCTTGGATGCATTATATGTCATTGTCTACAGTAGAATCTGAGCAGTCCAGTCTTCAAAGCTTCCTCACACCTGCTTTAAAGCAAAACTTGACTACATACTAAGCAACTGTGGACAGGAGAGCTCCAGTAATAACTCATATGAGAAATTTTTGTCAGATAATACTTTCTCCATTTAAAATACAAAATATGGCCCACAGAGGAAACTAAGATTGGAACACGGATAATTTTTCATCTTCCAGACCTCTTTGTCACACAAGCAACAATAAATAACTTCCTTTAGGCAAACAGTTCACATAACTTTTGCTTTATGGACCTGTGGATTTATAATAAAAAATAACTAGTTTTTTACTGGATGTGGATTTTTTGTCTTTATTTTTTTCATTCAGTCTGAACCCTTATCTTGTTTTGTCAGATGATCTGAGGTCTGTAGCAGAATAGTGTGGGATGGGTTACATGCACTTGTATTTGTGTTGCTCGTTTAACATTGTGTCCTAACCAGGCATGATGCAACAAGTCTTCAGCAATAAGTAATCTGTTTGTCCTGGCTAAAAGCAAGCAAATAATGCTGCATGGCATGACAACAAAACTTTTACATTTATACATTTGGAAGAATTTTATCTAAAGTGACTTAGGGTGTATTTAATCTTTACTTTTTCTTTTCCATAAGTGGTTCTAACCTATTACAGTTATGTTAGGACAATGCTCAACCAGTTAAAGGACACCTATTATGCAAAATTTACTTTTACAACATTTACATTATACAAAGCAACTAACAAAGATTAGGAAACAATAAAAGCGATATGTCATAGGGAGGAAATAGTACAAAAGGTGCTTATAGCAAGATACCAAGTTTTTACTATTCTGAAACATACCTGTTAAGATAAAAATAAAGAGTTAGGTGTTTTTTAGGGTTTTTAGATCATGTGTTCAATATCTATGTCAAGTATTTTTGGAAGAGATTGTTTTTTGAACGTTGCAAGAGATGTGAGTGGAAACGTGATTTAGTGCCCTTTGTGAAGATGTTTGGACATAAGTGTGTGTTGACAGTGTATGAACAATGAAAACAGGCCTACAATGAAAAAAAAAATCCACCATTCATCTTTTTTTAATCCCCATTAAACCAAAGCAGTCTCATTAGACATGCCTTTTTGATTCTCTTGTTAATGTGATGTCACAATGATAAAGCCACTGACTGACAGTGCTGCATTACCGTAGTTTATTCCCTCAGCAATTTGTATGCTGTCCTCCATATCTGAGTAGTGAGATACAGTACTGTCGTCTCAGGCCGTATTCACATGAATCAGATCTATTTTAACTGAAAGCACTCAGTGTTTCTTTTCTAAAGGGAGTGAGGAGCTGTAGCTCATTTGCATTTAAAGGTACACACACGAAAACAGCAAATTTTTACTCCCACCCAAATGCAGCATTTTGGGACAAATAATAAAAAATAAAACAATAGATTAAATGATCTATGGGGTATTATGAGCTGAAACTTCACAGACACATTTTGGCCAATCAGATTTCACTGGGTGGGGCTATGTGGTGCAGTGCTGTAGAAACAGGAACCAATCGACTGACAAAATGTCCTGTTACGTGTCATGGCTGGTTTACGTGGAGGGGATAGCTTTTATCACTTGTAGCTTTATTGTGTCACGCCTGGTTAGAACACAACACAGACTGCAACACAGTAGAACAATAATTACTTGGCTTGTTTCAGATTACTGTGCTTTTTATTACACTGTCTGAAGTTTAAATAGCTCAGAATCGCAGGTTTGTTAAGAAAGGTGCTAATACATTGGGTTGCAATGTACAGTATGTGTTGGCCCTAATCTTGACAGTCACATCCTACAAATGGCTGCATAGCACTTCATGATTTACACCTACGAAATTACAATATCAAATCTGGGCTGTTTTTGTACTGTAATCAATCACCCTTCGTTTTGACCCCTAAACTGATTCCAATCCAAATATTCATTCTTTCTATAGTGATGTCCAGTATAGATATGCCGGTATAAGTTTAGTGCCCAGATGTACTGTGCTGTCATTGGATTTGCCATCAGAGATAAAAAGCTTTTAAGAGCAGAGCACTTATTTCATCGGTAAAAAACAACGCTTTTTTGTGTATTTGGTATAATACAATGTTTTCGTGTGGATTATGGTTAAAAAACAAATTTGTAGCTCCAGGTTTCACTCTTTTCCTAAAACGCACGGATTTGAAAAGCTCTTTGTCCCTGGTTGGCCAGCTAATCTGTATGTTGTGATTGGCCTGAATACCTCTGACTTCACCCGGAAATGTGACACTCCTTACCATGTTTGAAAGATTCGCTCACAATGCAATGCTAACAGGAGTTAACTTACAGGCTGTGAGTCTGAAGGAGTTATGATAATGTCGGTCTTGTCCACATCACCAATCCCAGGAAGCAAACTGTTGCCTACAATCCGTGTGCTTGTTGTAGTCCAAGAAAAGAGATTTATGTTGGAGACCATTACTCGCATCATCGTTTACTTTGGGGTTTGTACCTTTTGCATATCGTTAACATGTACTAATACACACTTACACACCAAAGGAAATGTAAAAAGTGAATCGGACAATAAGTGCTCTTTAAACAAAACTCTACAATGCCATTTACTGTACAATCCCATGCTATTTAAATTTAACACAAATACTTCACAGGAATGCTTTGCAAGCTAACTTTCTCTAGATTTTTTATATTGTCAAGAAATGGTCTTAGCTGTCACCGATGTGGTACTCCACCTAGGCTCAAAGTTCATGGTGATTTATTTTCTTTAACAGAATTCCTCTTTCAAAGCCTACAGCGAACGGACAGTTTGGACTACAGCCCTCTACTTCCTACTTTTATGACATTAGTAGAACAGTTTTTTGACTAACCTCTGCCACAGGAATACATCAGTCGCCAGCTAAGCTAACGGCACAACATACTAAACAAGCTACACAATTAGAACTCGTTACGTATTTCTGAAGGAGGGACTTCATAGAACAAGGAAGACATCAACCCGTTTTGAGGACAGTGAAAACCGCAGTATAGACCCTGCTGAAAGAAACAGCATCAAACCAGCATGGACCAGCACGGGAATTATGCAGGTCTATGCTGGTTTGATGCTGTTTCTTTCAGCAGGGTCTATACTGCGGTTTTCACTGTCCTCAAAACGGGTTGATGGTCACCAGCACCAAAACACAACATATGCTGGTATTGCTGGTATGACCAGCATGCTGGTGCTAATGCTGGTTTGGTGCTGGTTTAGCTGGTGCTAATGCTGGTGCTGATGCTGGTTTAGCTGGTGTTTACTAGCAAACCAGCACCAAAACACAACATATGCTGGTCTTGCTGTTTTTTTCAGCAAGTAAATTGTGTTAAAAATACCAATTTTTTACATGAAACATGAACACATGTTATATTGCGCACTGTTAACACAATCAAAGCTTCAAAAACACAGAAAGTATGGGACCTTTAATACAAAATACTCTATCATACATACAGTTTACTATTCTTTTTGTTTCACTCTTTTATTATTTCTTTTCTACGTTCCTCTTATTAGACAGACTACTTCATTATAGTCTATTGAGTTAAGTCTTGTTGAAGGTGGATAATCAGTAATCACTATCTAGGGCTCTTGACTAGGTTAAAGGGACACCAGTAAAAAGAGGGTTTACTGTAAGTGTATGCTATCAGACTTTATCACTGGGCATTTGAATGGACACACTTTTGCAGAGACAACGTGTTTTGAAGTCATTTATTTTCAGTGAGATTTTGTGTTTTGGGATGATATAAGAGATAGAAGACATTCTGAATACCGTTATGCAGTTTAGCGACAGTAGGAATGCGGATGTGGCACCGATCCACCAACAGGCTGTAAATACTTTGTTGGTACAACTTATGAATATAAATATTGTTGCTGGTTAGCTCAGTGCACTGTAAAAGTGAAAAAAGTTATTTTAATTGGCAGGTTAATTCAACCTAAATAAAGTGAAAATAAAGTGAAAATGAAGTTGAATGAACTTACATTTTTGTAGATGTTACCAATTGAAGTAATTTTTTTTAAGTTGATCCAACTTTTTTACAGTGTGTTACTGTGTCTGGACCCCTGTATATTATTTTTCTAGTTTTCTATATTCTTTATTTTGATGGTTAGTGATGTTATAGGGTAGACTTATTCAATTTATTTGACCAGCTTGTTAATGTCCATAAGCAGTTGCTGTTTAGTTTCTATAGCAAAAATCAGCATCAACTGTATTTTTTTTTTTAAGTTGGTATAACTAATGTTTTAGAAAAAATACAGCATGTGATGCTTTTAAGATCCTTGTACTCTTTACAGATTTCTCCCATTTCTTTCTCTCATGAATTGTCTGTCTTTTGCTTATACTGTCTAACAAAAAGCTAATGCTGGAGCCATCAGGAATGACCTGGTTTAGCCATGATCTTTGCATAATCCCAGTACCTTAATGGTAAAATGAGTTACTCTCTTGTTGGCAGCATTTGACTGAATGATATAATGATGACATAATCCAGGTCAATCAGTTCTGTGGCTGAATGATTCAATTACAACTCTGTAAATTATACTCAGTCTGAACTTTACAGTACAAGACAGAAAACATTGTAGACAGCAAGGAGAAGATTGTAATTGGTGAAGCTCAGCTGGCAGTTGGCATATGAATCCTGATCATGCTGAACAACTACCTCAAACTACTGCTTCATTTTTCCTGGATGGTTTTTATCCCCATTGGCTCTCCATTGGCTCTCCACAAATGTTTCTAGATTAAAATTTACTATATTGCATGGTGGCACAATGGCTCAGTGGGTAGCATTGTCCCCTCATGGAGGTCTTTCTGTCAAGAGGTTGCATGTTCTCACTGTGTCAGCATTGGTTTGCACCGGGTTCTCCGGTTTCCTCCCACAGTCTTAAACCATGCAGGTTAGGTGAATTGGAGATGTAGATCAACTTGTCGGTCACCAGGGCTATACCCTCACTGTAAAAAAAATCCGTAGAAATTACAATGTTATTGCAGCTGGGTTGCCGGTAATTTACCGTAGATTTAAATTTATGTTATTTACTGGCAAGAGTTTGTTCAAAGTTAAATACATTTTTAATATTAACAAGTCTTTATCTTTACAGAATAAAACTATACAATAACGGTCTCATGCAAAGCATTCTGGGAACCAGAAATCATCATCAATCTTTTTCTGTTTTTTGCTTCAGATTTTGTTTCCAAGAATGTTTTGCTTGATGCTGTTTTTTAGTTTTACTCTGTTAAGACAAAGAATTGTAAATGTTAAATGTTCATTCAACTTTGAACAAAATTTTGCAAGTAAATAACATAAATTTAAATCTACGGTAAATTACCGGCAACCCAGCTGCAATTTCTACTGTTCCCTTTCAATACGGTTCACTTCGCATTGCGTCAGTTAGCTGACGCTATGGGGGGAAACTCCTGTTTACTCCGTGACTGAAGCCTATTGGTTAACGTCTGTACAAAGTACAGACCAATGACGTTTGAACCCGCGCGCGGGAGGAACGCGTCCCTATATAAGCGCGGTTCAATCGTCAGCAGCTCATTATTTTCTCCTTCAGCGCGAACCTCTCGCTGCTCCGAAGAAAAGAAGAAGCCTTACCTCGCCGTTGACAAAAGCCCTGCAGCGGAGTCCAGGCCTAGCGTCTTCCCCTGCCGTTTTCCGGCTGAGAACCGAAGATAGCAGAGTCCAGGCCTAGCGTCTTCCCCTGCCGCTTTCCGGCCGAGAACCGAAGATAGCCTTCGCTTGCCGTGGTACGAGCCCTGTGCAGCGGACACGCCTGACGAGGTCTCCCCTGCGGCCGCCCGGTAAGATCAATATTTTTAATATAAAGCTATACGCTAAAAGAGCAGGCGCTGTTGTAATAGCGTCCAGCACAGCGGCTCGGTGAGCCTCTCTGCTATGAATTTCCTCCGAGCGCGTTACCGGTCTGGCACCTCCCACGCCGGGACCGCGCTTATGCTTTGGTTGTCTTATCCATGTTTCGTGCTCCCCCTGCTGTTCCTCTCTCGCCGGGATGAACACACGGCGAGCCATGAGACTAGATGGATGCATAGACAAGCACACACGGACTAACCCCCCCTGTGTTCTGTCACACCGCAACCGTTCATGCTTACAGAGTCCCTTCGCTCCTCTCAAATTCAGTGGCGAGATCTCTGGCACATATA
Organism: Paramisgurnus dabryanus; assembly: GCF_030506205.2. Taxonomy (NCBI): domain Eukaryota; kingdom Metazoa; phylum Chordata; class Actinopteri; order Cypriniformes; family Cobitidae; genus Paramisgurnus; species Paramisgurnus dabryanus. The sequence continues at coordinate 14,553,113 of NC_133351.1, forward strand.
TTAATCCCCCGAGTGCATCGGGTGATACCGTCACGACGCATGGCTGTTCTGTCTGTGTTGCTGCTCCCCTCTGCCGTTCCTCTCTTGTTGAGATGAACAAGCGGGGAACCGTAGACCTGGATAGATGCATACGACAAGCAAACACGGGCGGTCTGCCCCTGTCTCTGTCATAGCACAGCCACTCGTGCTCCACGCTCGCGGAGTCCCTCGCTCCTTTCCCCACAGTGGTGAGGTCTCTTAACGGCTTAGCTAGCACGCGGTATTACGGCTCGCTGCCTCTAAATGCAGCTGTCCAGTGTTCAACGATTACAGAGCTTCATGCCCCTCCCCTCTGGAGCGGCGCGATCTCATTCGTCTGCTCGATAGGGCCGATTCGCCGCTATTGGAGCACCAAGAACACTCATTATAAGAGAGCTTCATGCCCCTCCCCTCCTGGAGCGGCACGATCTCATTCGTCTGCTCGATAAGGCGGACACGCCTCTATTGGAGCGCTAAAACACTTATTATAGAGCTTTACTGGCCTGAGCCGATCTCACTTCAGATAGCTCATTTTTCGTCTGCCTGGTAATTTCTCTCTGGTTTAGACGGAATCAGAGGCAGAACGAATTTGTTTATAATATACTGAGGCCCGAATACCTCCCTTTATTCAGTCCCGTCCTATATCAGTGCGCTGAATATTGGTACATTCTTATATATATACCCGGTTTTTCTGCCCTTTTAATAAACGGCAAAACCGCGGGCCTCACGGCAGACTTCCTCTCTGCGATGGGTTCAGTCTGACATTAAACCACCTAGACATACTGCTCTGCTCCGTGAGCCGTTCGGTCACCGTCACTACTGAGGCTTGTGCACCTGAACGGCTGAGCTCTGGTCTCCGCAGCACAGCTGCATCAACAGAGAACGAAACTGTCTGGGAGAAAAGGGGTTATGTCGCGCCTCGGCTGGACTGCCCTGTAATGTTTTCTGTGTGCTGTTTATCCAAACATACTGTGTAATACTGTCGGTTATGCGACCTCACTATAGTGGCGAACGGTATTTAATTCCTCTAAAAAGAGTAATTTCCGTGCTTACTATACTGTGTATTGACACCCACGGTTGTACGGTGTCTCTAAACACTTTATCGCCTTACTGACAAGCAATCAGTAATACGCACACACGGTCCGCTGTCCATAATTCTATCGACGCTAGCCGAAAAGACCCCGGTTTGGCCATATACTGTGTATTGACACCCCACGACTGTACGGTGTCTCTAACACCTTTCTGCCAAATTCGCTCGCAGCCCACCTCAGTTTCTCCGCTACGATGCTGATGGCGCAAACGAGCACGGTCTTACGGCTGTTATTCTCTCTTCCTAGAGGAAGGACAGCCTCAGACTTTTGCATGGCTCCAAGCGTTTGAATCGCGCCCTCTCCGGACGGCCACTCAAAGGCTTACAGCCAAGCGGTTTATGACGTTTTTCGGCCATATAGCTGATTTATATTAGCGGATCCGAAGACGCTCACACCTCCGCTCCAATACTCGGAGATATTAAGGGTAATATCAACCTCAAGTGAGCTTGCTACCCGCCACAATAAGTTTCAAAGCTTAAAGCGCGCGCACAGTCAGACGCGCGCGGCATCTCGTTTAAGACGGGCACACGTACCCCTCTAACGAGCCTCAGAGAGCTGAATATCGTGGCATTCTGTTCATAAGTCCACTTCAGTTTGACTAAGCAAAGGTCCCGCCCCGAGCTGACGGCCGGGAAGCTTGCTTAAGTTACACACGGCTGCATGAAGTGCTGTCATTACGAGCTAGCCCAGCATTTGCTGTGGGTTGAACACGCTTTACGACGGCAATCAGCCTTCGGCGCGTGGAACGCCGTTTGTCTCATATCAATCACCTTGTACTGTGAATACGGTACATTATGAGGATGATTTAGCACTGCAGCACTCTCGACCGTGTTATTGTGATAATGCGGTCGGGCAATCTACGGTGGTTTCATTATTTACCGAACCAGACTGAGATCTCGCCCCCTGAACAAGCTGACGAGTCATCTCCTTTATAAACCCATTGCATCGCTTTATAAGCTATGTTCAATCAGAGTGATACGCATCTCATGCTTAAACTACCAATATTAACCCATTACGATGGGCGTGCGGAGATGGCATCCGTGGGACACGACCTACATTACGTGCCTTATGACACATTGACACAAGCTGCTAGGACCCCTTTCACGAGGCGTCCTTATGCAAAGTCTGATCCATTCTGTCTAGTGACATTTGAAAGTAAAAACCCCCCGCGAATCGCCGGGGGAACACTTTTCTCCTCACTACAGAGGCACGGCGGCTCTCTCCCCTACCTATATCTATGTGGCCGTGATAACAGCGAACCACGCTTTTACGACCGACCATTCATTTAATTCACAAGCCTGTCATCTCTCAGATGCGGACGGCGGCGGTAACAGCGAACCATGCTTTTACGGCTGGCCATTCACTTTATTCATAAGCCTGTCATTTCTCAGATGCGGACGGTGCCCGAGGCACAGCGCTCTGGAACTGTCCAAGGTCCTGTATGACACATACGTCTGACGTACATCAGACGATCAGCTGTTTATCTGCGTCACAGATCACTCACTAGAGCACCTGTCAATACAGGCTATTTATGGATCGTTGACGTTATCACCTCCCGTGACAATTATGCTCACTTGTCTTAGAGCATGGGCATGGTCTTAGAGGTTTCTCATTTGACAATTGTGACACGGCCGGCTGGTCCCCGCCGTCCACGTTGTCAGTTTACAGCTTCGACATCCCTGCTTCGCGCACTACTGAGGTTTGTTGCATTAAAGGTGCGCCCATTAGCTCACCTGTATGCACGATATGGGTTTTAATTATATGCGTCCACCGTGCGCTTAGAGAAGCTCACATGTACACGCTATAACATTTTGGTATACAATAAGATGCGCTTGGGAAAGCTCACCTGTATACACAGCTGTGTTATGCTTTGTGACACATACATTGTTGTTCATCTGTGTACGTTCACGGTGCGTTGGGTGCCCACCGTTACGTTCATCAATCATATCTGTACACATTCACGGCGCGTTGTGTGCACTGATTTATCTATACGCATTCACGGTGCACTGAAGAGTTCACCCGTGTGCGCACAATTTATTATCAGAACACATGACGGCGCGCTCGAGAATCTTGCCGGCCTGTGCATTATAACACTCTGATTCATCTATATGCATTCACGATGTATTCAAGTGTTCACCTGTGCCCGTGCAATTTATAGTCAATGCACATTTACGGCGCGCTTGGAAAGCTCACCGATCTGTGCACTATAATACTACCTATATGCATCCCGATGCGCTCGAGGGTGCACCGGGGTTCACACTATTGTGGTATCTGTATAATCCCACGCTACGAACCGTTCTGCCGCATATTATAGTCAGATCGGCCGTTCGTGAGCTTCGCAGATCACTCACTACGTATGTCTGTTGCTAACAGTGGTTATTTAGATGGATCGTTGAAACCATCGCACTGGCTCACGCCCCTCTATGAGCTATGTCCTATATAGAGCCCACTCTGTGCGAGTTTGGCTTCTTCATGAACTTGGTCTACAGGGGTATCTATATCTATATTTAATATCTGCTACGCGGCCGGCTGGTCTTCGCCGTCTACGTTGTCAGATTGTACAGCTTAAACGTCCCTGCCCTACGAGCGCAGGTTCTCTCGGCTCAATCATGCACGCTCATGCGTTTTATGTGTACACCACGGTGCGCTCAGCGAGCTCACCAACGTGACTCTGAATTTACTTATCTCGCACAGCCGCGGCGCGTACCTCGCCGTCTTGTGCTATGTTATGTGCCCCCGGTGCGTTTAAAACCCCACCGTGTGCGCGTCAACAATTTATATGGTGCTTACACATTTGCTTTTAAAGCTGTGAATATGCCGGGTATAGGGCCACACGCAGTGTCTCTCCGGTAAGGCACTTCAGTACGTTGTGTATGCACGGCGTGATGGGATTACGTTCCCCCATAGCGTCAGCTAACTGACGCAATGCGAAGTGAACCGTATTGAAAGGGAACGCTTAGGTTACTCACGTAACCCCGGTTCCCTGAAATAACGGGAACGAAGCATTGCGTCTCTTGCCGTGCTACAAACGTCTACGCAGCGAGTGTTATTCGGCTGCGCGCTTCAGTCGAATAATAATGAGCTGCTGACGATTGAACCGCGCTTATATAGGGACGCGTTCCTCCCGCGCGCGGGTTCAAACGTCATTGGTCTGTACTTTGTACAGACGTTAACCAATAGGCTTCAGTCACGGAGTAAACAGGAGTTTCCCCCCATAGCGTCAGCTAACTGACGCAATGCTTCGTTCCCGTTATTTCAGGGAACCGGGGTTACGTGAGTAACCTAAGCGATTTTTTTTACAGTGCTTTTAAAAAGTAAACCGGCTTTGTATCTCAGAGGTACATATTAGTATGTCAAAGGTACATAGGTACTACCAAGTAAAGATATATTTTATATATAAATATATATGTAAATGCACTTAAATGTTACATATTAGGACCTTTTTAAAGGGTACTGCCCCAGTGACAGCTGAGGTAATTTTTTTAATAGAAGTTTTGATATCAAGATGATGACAACAACAACAACAAATATTTGATCCTTGCTGAGTCAACATAACAAAACTTTGCTGTGGTCATTTTGTATCTTAAAAGCTAATTTGTTGTAACCAAAGTAAAATCGCCAGCATTTTTAGTTTTATACAGCTACACTTGTTACTTATTGCTATTTTTATATCAAAGAAATTATAGAACTGCTTCTGACTTTTCATATAAATGCAACAATATGAATGGCATTTTTTTCATAGCAATGTTTTATGTTTCTCTCTGCGACTATAAATGGAAAAATGTTTACATACAGCAGTCAAATTAAAACGGGGATGGACCACAGGCCCTCTGCAACACATTAGACGCAGTGGATATTTACATAAAGCTACCATTAAGTTGCTTCTGTGGCACCATGGTGCAGCACCACACAACACAGTGAGACAGGCAAAGTTTAATTGCTCTTGGCCAGGTGCCCTGGAAAGGTAGCATTAGCCCTGATCCCATCAGAGGACCTGTAAATGCTGTATGTACCAGTGTATATCTCTGTTCAAGGGTTAAACAAAGTAAAGGAATCTGGATTTTGTATCTGTATATAATTGTGTGTGAATCTCTAATAAACCAGTTAATAGACTGTATGCAAAAATATGACCCTGTCTGTGAAATCCAGACTAGAGTCTAATCATATAATTTTGAGATTAGGAGCATTAAAGTTTGACTCCACTCACTGATTTCACTTATTTCGAACTTTGCTATGACCTTAGTCAGTCAATATTAAAATTATCAAAGCACAGAATGCTCTTTACACGTAGGATGATTTTATATAGAAAAACAGTAATCACAAATATAATGATTTCAGATGGGTTTTCACAGGCCGATTCACGTCTTCTTTAAGTGCAACATGAGAGATCATATTCTGTATTGAAAAGCTTTTAACTAAGCCTTACTTTAGCGTACAATAGTGGAAGAAAAGTGTCCCTCAGGTTAGATTAAACCATCAAAACATAAAGAGTAGAGTACAAAGAAAACACAACTTAGTTAAAGGCGGGTACATGATCTCTGAAAGCCAATGTTGACATTTGAAATCACCTAAACAAACACGCCCCTACCCCAATAGATTCTGGACCTTCTTTTGATAGACCCGCCCACACATATGCAACCCAGGCAACAATGGTGGTTAGTAGACACGCCCCTTACTGCTGATTGGATACAAGTGTGTTTTGTTAATTGGCCCGACTCCTTTTTCCAAAGTTTCTTTTAAAAATCATGCACCCCGTCTTTAAGGTGTTTATTTGACAAAAATATTCGGCAAAAAAGGGAAACTACAGCATAGTAACTACAGCCTTTGTGCTGTGTTGCGTGTAATTTTTGTTGGGTGGACTTCAGTCCCAATTTGTTGAGAGAACTCAAACTCTTGTAATAAGTTACTTTATTATTTTATTATTATTTATTAACTTTAACTTTGATTATGACAATATTTCTGCACATATAAAATTTTGTTTTTGTTGTATTTTTAATCATTTTTTTTAATGAAGTATACCTAATGGTTAAACCATGTACCTCATCCCTTAGTATAACAGTCTCCTTTAAAATGGTTCTTTGTACCATTAGCTACAGATATGTTTATTATTGTTACTAAAACATATCTTTGATGTACTAATAAGCTCTCTATATACCAATATGTACCTTTGAGGGACTTAAAAAAAAACATTTTTAGGTGTACTTTTTGAAAGAGTACTGTCTCAATGACAGCTAGTAGATATTTTGACCATTTTTTCTGACTGTGAGGGGAAAACCCTAACAATAATAAGTGAATGTGGAAACATTTAATGCATTACTTAATAGTTTCATAGGGTAAAGGCATAGTTCACTTAAAAACTCACTCTCATGTTTTTACAAACCTGTACAAATTGATTTTTCTGATGAACACAAAGGAAGATATTTTGAGGAATGTTTGAAACTGATCAGAAGCCCCATTGACTTCCATTGTATTCTTTATTCCTATTATGGATGTCAGTGGGGCTTTTGATCGGTTCGGTTACAAACATTTTAAGAAATGTATGTAGATTTGTAACAACATGAGGGTTAATGATGACAGAATTTTAATTTTTTGGATGAACAATCTCTTTAGTTTACAACAGCATGGATTATATTGATTCTTTTCATGGTTTTACAAGTACATTACAAATAGCTTTATAGTTAGAGTAGTGTACTTAAATATTGCCTGTAATTTATTACAAGATTTAATTTCTGATAACATGATTTAATATCGTTTGGCTGTAATTCAGAAAGTTGGCACTTATTGTAGGATGTTTATGCTGCAGTTTCAAGTAGCCTACTGCCAAAGTTCCCAGAAGACATAAATCTGCGGTGTTAAGATTTGTATATTTTAAAAGGTCAAATTGATTGAATCTGCAGTTATTGCTGCTAAGTCATGTTAACAGTCTAATTTCAACGATAAATGACTTGTGAGTCATTTGTAAAGCTCTCTGATGTATTTGTATTTTGTCAGGCATCATTGTTGCATTAACATAGACAGCATATACGGCATAATTACACAACACTTATAAAGGGATGCTCATGCTTTTTTACCTATTAAATTGACTTATTCTCACACAGCTTGTAACACTGTGTTTCAAGCAGCCTTAATAAATCATATAACAGTTTGTAAAACCCCAGGTTCCCAGCACTACTTCCTCTGCAGTGTCCATGTCCTGGCTCGGTGTATGGGATGAGGATACAGCTGAACCTGTCTCTTTTTTACCCAACACACATCTCACAGACTCTAGAGTCCTGGTCACATGAGCGAGTATGAGCTACACAGTCATTATCTGGCACACTGCTCTTGTTTTTCACATTGTGATTTTGCTTGTACTGGGACATGGATTTATATCAAGGGATGGCCTTTTCCTGAGAGTATGAGTTGAGTTCCTGACTCAGTTTCAGATAATGAATCATATTAGAATGTATTGCAAATGTTTCCATGTGTTGATTCTGGGATTGTATGGCTGTGTTTGTGCTTAGCTTTAGATCTGAGATGTCTTAAAGGAATATTCCATTTTCTTAAAAGAAAAATCCAGATAATTTACTCACCACCATGTCATCCAAAAAGTTGATGTCTTTCTTTGTTCAGTCGAGAAGAAATTATGTTTTTTGAGGAAAACATTGCAGGATTTTTCTCATTTTAATGGACTTACCAACAATTAACACTTAAATCAACACGTAACAGTTTTTTTCAAAGGAGTTTCAAAGGACTCTAAACAATCCCAAACGAGGCATAAGGGTCGTATCTAGCAAAACGATTGTCATTTTTGACAATAAAAATAACAAATATACACTTTTAAAGCACAACTTCTCGTCCAGATCCGGTCGTGATGCGTCAGCGTGACCCCACGCAATACGTCATGACGTCAAGAGGTCACAGAGGACGAACGCGAAACTCCGCCCAAGTGTTTACAAGTGTTTAGAAAGAGGACCGTTCCTATGTTGTTGTATGTCAACTGATACTAATTAATGTCTTTGTGTCAGTTTATTGTTTACAATGGTCCGCAAATGTGCATTTTATATATGTAACACGTGACCTCCCTACGTCATTACGCATTTACGTTAGGTCGCGCTGGACCGGATCTAGACGAGAAGTTGTGCTTTAGAAGTGTATATTTGTTATTTTTATTGTCAAAAATGACAATCATTTTGCTAGATAAGACCCTTATGCTTCGTTTGGGATCGTTTATAGTCCTTTGAAACTCAGATGAAAAAAACTGTTACGTGTTGAGTTAAGTGTTAAGTGTTGGTGACTATTAAAGTCCATTAAAATGAGAAAAATCCTGCAATGTTTTCCTCAAAAAACATAATTTCTTCTCGACTGAACAAAGAAAGACATCAACATTTTGGATGACATGGTGGTGAGTAAATTATCTGGATTTTTCTTTTAAGAAAATTGAATATTCCTTTAAGTAGCACGGGTATATTTGTATGGGTCAACATGATAAATTTTTCTTTTATGCAAAAAATAATTAGGATATTTTAAAGATCATGTTCAATAAAGATATTTTGGAAATTTCCTACAGTAAATATATCAAAACATTTATTTTTGTGAGTGGATGCAGTGCTAAGGAATTCATTTGGACAACTTTAAAGGCAATTTTCTTAATATTGAGATTTTTTGCACCCTCAGATTCCAGATTTTCAAATAATTGTATCTCAGCCAAATGTTGTCCTATCCTAACAAACCATACATCAAACCATACATTATTTATTCAGTGTTCAGTATACATCTTAATTTAAAATTGACCCTAATGATTCGTTTTGTGGTCCAGGGTCACAAATGTTGTAATCAGACCAAAGTGCTTGCAAAATATCCATCAATCATAAAGTCTTCTATACCCGGCATATTTTTTTAATAAGTCATTTGGCTAATTTGATATTGCTTTCGGCAACAAATAAGAATGCACTGTAATGCTCTCAGCTCTGTTTAAAAAATTTGACAAGATTTTAATGCATTCCACTGATTTTTCATTATTGTATAATTAGAGCAGGAAAAATGAGTCTACAGATTTTGTCTGGATGTGGTTCAAGCATAAATGCTGCAGGACTTTTATTTAGTGCTAGGGTTATGTTAGGAGCCACGGTTTTGAAGAATCGGTTGTCACCAAAGTGAATACTAACCGAATCTGTGTATACAACAGTACATGTTAAACGTCATGTACAATTTCATTGGTGTGGTAAATTATTAGAGCCTATCAGATGCCTCAAGCATCAGCATCTTTTATTTTTTGCCTATTTCTGCATGCCTAATGATTTGGTAAATCATTTTCTTTGAAATGTAATTTGGGGTAATCACATTGACTGAAAAGGTCCTGTTTATTTGTTACATCAGTCTTTTTCTATTCAAGTTACATGACAATGCAGTAATGGAGTAATTTGGAGGCTCATGGTCCTTGCAGTTATATAACACAATAATATCTATAACATTTCATTTTTTTTTAGAATGTATATTTATATCAAATTAACTTTTTTATCTAGTTTTTTTTTTTAAAATTAGCAGTCTCTTAAAACCCCAAACATGCACAGCATAGATCAGACACCAGTGCATGACTAACAGAATTCCCGCTAAGTTTATTTGTTGGAAAAGCTTCTTACATTTTGCAATGATAGCTGCCCCCTGTTGGAGTCGAAAAACTCCTCTGCATCCGCCAGGTCTTTCAATCTGTCAGAACAGCTTACAGAGTTTCCTGCGTTTTGGTTGTCTGTCTGGGTTTCCTTATGTAGTCATCATCAGTGTGAATCACCAGTGAGGATTTTGATGGATACTCAAAACCATGTAGCACTCTTCTCATGATACAGACAGCAGTCATTTTAGGCTTCCTCCTTTTCTCTTTTTTACATTAGGCAAGAAAATATTCTCTAACATGTTAAAAATGCATTGAGGAATGTAACATAGTGCTTTGTTGGTCCCCAGTAGCAGTACTGAAACTTTGTTTAGTCTATTTAAATTAGTTTGCTCTTTAAATGTAAAATTACTTGTCTAACCAAACAATTCTTGTTAACCTGGCAAACATCAAAACAATAATCCTGTAACAGTGACATTTAATGATATCGTGTTGTATTATATGTGCATTTACAAACCAGCAAAATTGTTAAAGGAACACGCCCACATTTTGGGAATTTAGCTTATTCACCTTATTCCCCGGAGTTCGATAAGTCCATACATACCTTTCTCATCTCTGTGCGTGCTGTAACTCTGTCTGACACAGCCCCCACTAGCTTAGCTTAGCACAAAGACTAGAAGTGAATGGCTCCAGCTAGCATACTGCTCACAATAAGTGACAAAATAAAGTGAACATTTTCCTATTCATGTGTTGTGATTTGTATAGTCACACCTAGAGCCCGACCGATATGCGTTTTTTCGGGCCGATGCCGATACAGATATTAGGGAGTAAAAAAAGACTGATAACGATATATCGGCCGATATTCTTTATGTGTATATTATAGTTCAGTATATACTACTATTATACTAAAGTACTGTACATAGAATACACTATATACTTTAACATAATATACTGTATATGAATAAATACAATGCAATGCAATGATCACTCACATATGTGGTGATCACTCACAAATGTGGTGATCCAACACTTATATTGATGTGACAAAGATATGTACTATAGGCAAGAAGTTAACAATAAACTTTATTATCCAAAATTAGTTGGATATCAGTGCACTAAACAGTAAACTTGACTTATTATAAATAACTTTAAAACACAAAGAGAACAAAATACATAAAACTTGCATCATTTGCAGTTTTGACGAGAATAGCGTTATAAAGAGAAACTTATGAAGTCATTGATTAATATTAGCTTTACAGTAAGTTGTGTTCTTCACAAATTAGTTAGCCACTCACAGTTACGAAGACAATGCTTGACGGAGCACATACTAATGTACGCTATGTTTAATGTTGTGCACAACGTTTTTATAACACAAACCCAGGGTTCCGTGCAAACTTTAGACTTTTATAAAAATAAAGCGTCTTCGCTCCGCCTCTTTTATTTAGCAAGGGTGTAGAGTTGCGCGAGCTTATTGAATCAATTGCTAACTAACAACACAAGCAGCAGTAATCTCATATAGTGATATATAAGTGCACGGCTGCGCGTAGTTTAAACGTGTCATTTCTCCGTCTCGCGTCATTTCTCCCGCTTGCGTTTTAACTCGCAAGTCGACAAAGAGACGGATTAAAAACACCAAATGTAAGCGGGAATGCGTCTCTCTTGTCCATTTATAATCCAATCGACCAAAGCGCGTCTTAATACCAGGTGTAAAAATGTTGTGAAGAAGACACTGCGTGACTGCTTCAATGCCACCTGAACTGAGAGACTGACTGAACTGAAGTGAAAGGGGTGGGGGATTGGCTGGTGTCACTACAGTGAGTGATCTGGGTCGCCATTAGCAACCAGTATGGCGCACTCTGCTGGACAAACAAGTACTTACATCTTTCAAATGCATTTAATGTGTTCTGTAACAAACGTTCATATCGGCGCATATCTGCGGCTTATACGCCGATACAGATATATCTGCGACATGCTCATATCGGCCGATAAAATCGGCAAAACGATAAATCGGTCGGGCTCTAGTCACACCGTGCACAAATAACAAGGTTATAATGAGACACAGCCATCTTTTAACAGTATACATACTGGGAACTATATTCTCAGAAGACAAAGCACTGCTACTTGGGCCCTCGTTGTATACAGTGCATCCCTACGTGGACCCCCCAAAGAAAACGTATGATATAAAAGATTCCAAAATTTTTGATATTAGTATTAATTTATAATTAATATTTGAATTAAACAAAACATATTAAATTATACAATGCAGTGCTGTTGGTTATAGTCTTATTTTTCTGAGAATGTCATAAAACCGGGGCACCCCTAGCACCGTTTCAAGTCCCCCCAGTTTGAGAACCACTGCCCTAAAAATATGTACTGGGAAATATTAAATCTAATTTTGACTATTATTTAGTACTGATAGTATGAAAAAAATCTGATGCAGCATGCAAGGATAGTTTACGCTGAAGTCTGCTCGTGTGTCTCTTGTGGCAATGGTGAAAATCCAACACATGTATTTGAATTTCATTCTGACACATTTCAAAATGCAACAGTGTGTGAGGTCAAACTGGCACGCCTCAAGCATTTGTGTCATGTTTTTGAGTATATGTTTTGGGGCTTATAAGTCTGCTAAACAGTAGCTTATATCCCACTAGCTGCACCTCTCTTCTAACTGCCAACCATTCCTAACAAGTACATATATAGTGGATCATAAATAGATGATGAGATATCAATGGTGTCCTGGCCAGACATTGTTTTCATGAGTTCCAGAATAATGTTGGATTACTGTGTCAAAAATGTGTCTTATTATTTCAAACAGAAGTAAAAAAATCAATCATTTTCTATATTGTTTTATATTGTTGTTTCATTGTTCCTTGCAGCTTAGTGGATCTTGTGAATGTAAGGAATTGTTTGATGTCTCCCACTCATTGCACTATGGTTTACTCCCTTCTGGTTTGACAGAGGCATTTAGCAAAGTTTGTTAAATTATGCTAACCGTTCTTTTTCTATCTCTAATCCTGGTGTTTTAACTGACATTTGTATCTAAAATTCTATTACTTTAATACACTCTAAAAAATGCTGGTTTATTTTCGGGTTGAAACAACACAGCATAGTATAAATTACAACCCAATATGTTGTGGACTTGTCCATTTTTGACCCAACGATTGGTTGAAAATAAGATTAGGTTAGTGTCTTGTGTCTTAATCAATCAATGGTGATTGATTAACAGATTCTGGACAATAGAAGAGTAAACCGAAATGTGAAAATTCTCTCATAGGACTTCCTTTCCTGGACACAGATTCTGATATAAAATTATTCATGTTATGTTTTTATATAGCAAAGCTCATCATCCTTAAAACATTCATCCATCATAAAAGTAATACAAATGACTCCAACGAGTTATATGTCTTCTGAAGTGAAAATGAAACAATATGTTTGTTGAAAAACTATTAATTGTTGAAGCTTATTATGTGTTCAATACATCACAATACAATTAGGAAACAACATAACATAAGGTGACCAGATTTTTTAAATAAAACCGGGGACATTTCCTAGTTCAATGGTCAAAATATCATTAAAATTTCATTTGTTGTCATCTATGAATTAAAAAATGAGGACAAAACATTTTTTTGAAAGTTTTCTTCTTTTTATTGTTGTGGGTTCACTGCAAAAAAAATGACTTACTTACTTTTTACTTAATAGTATTTTTGTCTTGTTTTCAGTACAAATATCTAAAAATTCTTAAATCAAGATGCATTTTTTTGATAAGCAAAATACCCCAAAACTTAAGAAATATCTACAGTAGCTTTAAGACAAAAATTATTAAATGGAAGTGAATTTGTGCTTAAATTGTTGCTTAATGCAACATGCAAAAATAATGCAAAATGTAAACATGATATTTATTGCCTACACAAAACAAATGCTCAATACCATGCTGTAATAAGTGCACTTCATTGGTTTATCACTTTATTTTAACATTAATAGTAAAGTGGCGTAGCATCTGGGCATGCAGGGTATGCACTTGCAAATGGGCCCGGGCCAATAGGGGGCCCGGCCCTGGGCCCCCCAGCTTTTAATTACATTTTTTTTTTCAATTTAATTTTTAATTGTGGCAGCAATAAATATATTTTTGTATACATATCATGTGTAGTGATTTCTTATTTCTCCGTAATGTCTAATTTCTTCGTAATTTCTTGTTTGCATTTATTATTTTTTTTGCACTCAGCGGCTGCCGTAGACTACTACGTCATCATTTTTTTACATGACGCATCGCCGCACCAAAAAAACAAAAAGAAAACGCAGTGTGAGACGTTACTATAGCGGCTATCTACATGAACATTAAGGATGGACAAATATAAACATAAAAGTGGGGCCTCAAAGAGAAAAGAGAAGGCGGAGAAGTTAGTCACGAGTCAAAAACTACTCAAAACATTTTGTTTTTCTTAAATCTACCCTTTAAAGTAAAAAAGTAAAGTACAAATATTTGACTACCTTATTAAAAGTATATGTTGTTAACAGACCTGCGCGCCACAGTTAACAGTTAACAGTGCCAACGGGCAAGGTTGGGGGGGGGGCTTTGGCTTAAGGGGGTCCGTAAATTTTTTTTGCATATGGGCTCGGGAGTCACTTGCTACGCCACTGAGTAAGTACCTTAACCCCCGATTACTTTGACTGTTTTCATATCTTAGGATAACTTCATGACGCTTTCTCATGTGTCTCGTATTATATTCTTCATTGCTAAATCAGTGTAGCTCGCGCCCCCCTCTGCTGGTGAAAATAATCATTACATGATTGCTCCGGTCTGGTACTACATATGCTACATCATGTTGATCGGGTTTTTCAGTGTATTTGCTGGTTGTTTTGGACGTGTAAAATGGGGACATTTCCAGGGACAGCTGCAGTCGGGAACAGAACACCAAAAAACGGGACGTCTGGTCACCTTAACATAACATGTAATTTCATTGGTTCTCAGGTTTGTAGTGAATAATCATGTGTTTGTTTGGTCATAATGAGACACAAGAACCAGTCAATTTCAAGCTGCCATATTTGTACTTACAGTACTGTGCTAATCTCTATGTTGCTTTGGATATGCTACAGATGAAAACATCAGGGATGGCTGGAGGATGAGTAAATTATTTTTATATTTTTGATGATCTATTCCTTTAACAACCTAAAAATGCATTAGGTTAACCGAGACAAGATTCAGAGCAGTGCGCTGCTGCCCTTTTGTTGATGTGATTGCTTCCATTGTTTTCCTCATTTGTAAGTCGCTTTGGATAAAAGCGTCTGCTAAATGACTAAATGTAAATTACAAACAAACAACATATAAATAGTAATTTATATTCATTAATTATAGATTATTCTTCACTGTCTGCTGCCTTTCCTGTCACTGTTCAGGACAGTCAGCTTGGTACTACTATAGATGCTCTGGTGGTGCCATCAGCCAATCAGCTTTGTCATGACATCATTTTCCTGCAGCTATAAGATCCTCCAGATACTACAGACTTTGCTGCTAACTGCTGAGCCGTGGCACCAGTGTGTTTTTTGGGGAGGATGAGGCACTTTTAACCCTTTTATATGATCAGTTTTGCAGTGTCTGATTTGCAGATTGCAGGAGCTGAATGTCATTTAAAGTGCATTAGCTGTATTTTGTGTTATTGTAGCTCGTAATAGCTGACAGGCTTACCACGAGGGTGACTGTAGTACTGTTCGGATGGCAAACAGTATGAATAACCTGTGAAAGTGAACAGTTGTCTCTCAGCTTGACTGTTTGTATGTGTGTGTAAGTAGAACTCTCTCTCTCTCTCTCTCTCTCTCTCTCTCTCTCTCTCTCTCTCTCTCTCTCTCTCTCTCTCTCTCTCTCTCTCCCCCCAGCAGTATACTCAGGGATCTGAGCTACTGGAGGTTGGTGCTGTGTAATTTTTGCTGCAGTGCAGCTGACAGTATTGTAACTGCCTCTCGCAGAATACGTCTGCCTTTTTGCAGTGCTGGTTCTGGTTATGGAGCGACTCCAAACGGTTTTGTTTAAGCAAAAATTGCATTAGTCCTCCGGTTTCGTATATTCATCCATCATCGCTGACACCCCTTGTGCTTTGTAGCCTTACGTTTGCACTTAGACAGCTTTGTCAACATTTTATGCTGACCTTTAGGAAGTTATTATTCCCACCGTTATTGGCTTCTCAATGTACAAGTTCACATTTCTGTCTTGAGTAAACTTAATACGGTTGCTTTTCCTTGTGTTAATGCGTAATGATACTATTGTAGCTATGTGGCGTCATGCACGGCTAATTGTAGGTTCGTGTGTAATTACTATTATTTCGAGTACTGTTAGTGTTTACTCATCTGCCCTTTGGTTAATTGAACATATTTGCTAATAGCGATGCTTTCAAACAGAAAAGAGACAACAAATAAAACGACAAAGACAGAGAAAAAGAGAGAGATTTTCAGCATTTTATATCTGCACAAGGATATTTTTACAAATCAAGCGAAGCGTATTATTGATTTAATCAAAATAATTTTCTGTGTCTCCAATAAGGCAAAAATTGAATGCAACAATTATTAAATTTTTGAGCTGTCAAGTGCCCCCTTGAGGAAGACACATAGACTGTAAAAAATATGGACGTAGTGTCCATGACGTCACCCATAGGTTTCTAAAGATCATTTTTGAAGCCAATAGTAGGCGGTGCCTGCCATCCCCATCTTGGCCGCGCGTCACCACGCATCACTCGCGGATTTCCGAAAATGGGTAAATAGGCGGGACGTGGGTGAAGCTAATGTGGCTGGTTGCTGAAACCACGCCTGCCTAGCTCGACTCTATGTCTGCCTAGCAATGGCTGTTCACCCGTCACTCAAGTGGCCACACCCTTAATTATGCAAAACTTTAAGGCTTATATCATTTAAACGGATGAGTTACAAAAAATTCACCCCTCTCACAGTTGTCATGAAAGGGAAAATTTGCTATAGAGATCAAAAACAATTTTTGTACCAGGATGTAAACATATTTTTTTCTGCTCTAAAGGTGGCCATTTTAACATGGGGGTCTATAGGAATTGACTCCCTTTTTTGAGCCAGCCTCTAGTGGCCAGTCGATGAATTGCAGTTTAAATCAATTCTGTATTGGCTTCATCAGAGAGATCAAAAGGTTGCCCCTCGGGAAGACCATAGCAACCAGTTATTACGACAGCACCATCCGAATATTTTATTTACAGTATCTGGAAGAAATAAAATAATACTTTACTCAACAAGACACATGCTGTGCCCAACGAAGTCGCTGTTTGAGCCCTGTATAGATCAGTACAAAGAAATCTGTTGTTACAGCAATGTTAAGTGATTTCTCGGCACACCACTGGCATTTCCATATACAGTCATCTTTGTTTTACGGCACCGTGCAGGTGTTATGTCACCACAGCGAGACTGCTATTACCGGTAATAGGCAACATGCTCTGTCCTGACCTGTAAGAACAATATCAGTCACAGCATAATATCTAACTGATAGAGATGTACTGTACAGGCAACACTTGACATTTCTCAGGGGTTATCATTATTCAACAGCATATCAGTGCTTCTAGTGGGTCACCAGTACCACAGGGCTGATGTGTGACTGTGAAGAGCCCATAAGAGGGTTGGTAGCACTCATCGGAATACCGCTGGCCGTTTAGCCTTGTTGGTTAAAATCGGTTGATGTTGAGAGGACTGGATAATGGAAACCTCAGGGTTGGTAAAAAATTTTGAGAAACGCATACGCACTGTTATCAAACATGATGTGAGGGGTAAGTGCAACCTGTGGCTGCTCTTTGTGTACTGTATGTCTTTTAAAGTCGTAATTCAATTTTGTTTTGCCAAAACTCCACATGCAGACATCTGTAATGCAATTTTGACTAGCATAATTCACTTTGAGGATATCTACAATGCAGCTTTGACCAGTAGTTATTTTAGGTCTGCATATATCTTTAATCGAATACTGACTATAGAGATTTATCGGTCTATGTGTGCATAATATTTATTTATTCTTGTCACATTTCTCTGTTGACCAATATTAGGTTTTACTTAAACTAGGGACACTCCACTTTTTTGAAAATATGCTCATTTTCCAGCTCCCCTAGAGTTAAACATTTGATTTTTACTTTTTGGAATCCATTCAGCTGATCTCCAGGTCTGGCGGTACCACTTTTAGCATAGCTTAGCATAATCCATTGAATCTGAATAGATCATTAGCATTGCGCTGAAAAATAAACAAAGAGGTTCAATATTTTTCTTATTTAAAACTTGACTCTTCTGTAGTTACATTGTGTACTAAGACCGACAGAAAATAAAAAGTTGCAATTTTCTAGGCAGATATGGCTAGGAACTATACTCTTATTCTGGCGTAATAATCAAGGACTTTGCTGCTGTAACATGGCTGTAGGAGGTGCATGATATGACGCAGTGCCCGAAAATAGTCCCCTGCCATTGAAAGTTAATACGTTTTAAATAGGACAAATATCAAAACTCTTTGGTTATTTCTTTAGCGCAATGCTAATGGTCTAATCAGAGTTAATGGTTTATGCTAAGCTATGCTAAAAGTGGTACCAGCTGAATGGATTCCAAAAAGGTAAAAATGTTAAACTCTAGGGGAGCTGGAAAATGAGCTAGATATCTAAAGCTTTATCAGTGCCGTCGTTTTGTTTTTTAAAGATAAACACCAGCAATGTTTTTTAAGGTATGTTTGTAAAAACTACTTCAATGTCCAAATGTAACTAGTCCTGGCTTAATCCCTGTCTGGGAAATTACTCTTATGAGTTAATATTAGTACGTTGGTACACACTACAGGGTTTCTCGCAGAAAATTGGTTAGTTAAGGTGGTAGGGTTGTGCAGGTGGGCAGGCCGGGGGCGTGGCCAGGGGCGAAAATCTCATCTAAATGTTGGGGGGGACAATAAACATAAAATTTTTCAAGAACAATTTTTGAAGGGGACACCAATAATACAGGCAAAATTGTACTTGCAAGGAAATGGGTACAGATAGAAAACGTTTCTCTTTCTCTATGAACGGACGCAAATTTAATTTTAATACATATGAATGCAGAGGTGAAAAGAGTAATACAATTTTCTACTTAAGTAATAGTAAAGTTACTTTAATAATATTTTACTTAAGTAAAAGTAAAGTTACTGGTCTAAAAATCTACTCAAGTAAAAAGTCATTTTAATTTTAAGAGTTACTTTTTTACAGCGGGGAGAGGTTTCTAGTATAGTTCACAAAGGAAGGATATATACATCTCAAACTATGTTTTTAATTGTAAACATCTCTACAATTAAAGTGCAATAACAAATGTTAATAAAATAAAAAGCTTTTTATAACTAAGAAACATTTATGGAATTATTTAATGATTTTTACAGGTGAGTTATGCACTTTTGAAGCAAAAATAATATGAGGTCAGCAGCTAGTAAATACAATCATTATATGAAGGTTGTAATTGATGTATTGCTGGTAACATACATTGTTATTAAACTATATACATAAATGAACATATAATGAGATGAGTGCCATGGCTATACACTATACATCCTTTACACGTTTATTAGCTCCCAGACCTGTGTACCTGATGTCTTTCAATCTATCTCTCTCGCGCTCTCTCTCTCTCTGCAATGTCTAATGATCTGCGCATTCTCGAGGACGTTCTCAAGTTGTTTGACTTGACGCGAAGCTGCTAGACCTCGGAAGATAATGCGCATGTATTAAAAATGCATCGTGCAAATTAGCGGTTAAACACGGTCGGCAATTCTCAAACTCCGTACTCAAGAGCATGAACCCTACCTGAATGAAACAATCGCTTTGCGTCAATGGCCAGGGGTTTCTTTCGTAAGAATTGAATTGAGGGTCTGCATTAGCCTGCGCCTGTCTCGTCCCTCTCCATGGTTCTTTTTGCGCGTTCCCCCGCCCATCAATCAATCATCCGACCGTGGCGCGTCTTTATCACCTTACTTTTTTATTTATTTTTACTCAGTAACGGATATGATTTAACATGTAGCGAAGTAACCAACAATACTTTAAACATACTTAAGTAAAAGTAAAGTACAGATTTTAAAAACTACTCAAAGTAAAAGTACACAAAAAACTCAGTTACAGCAAGGTGAGTAAATGTAATTTGTTACTTTCAGCTCTGCCTCACCTCTGCATGAATGCATAAAAATGTTTTCTTGATCGTTTATCTGCTTCTGTTCTCAGAAAACGAAATATGTTCATGTTTATATGTCAAAATAGTCCAGTTTTAAAACATATGAGGATAAACTGATAAGTGATGGGAAACGTTGTATTGTATATAGCTTATTAACGCGTCGGCTCCGTACACTTCTCTACCACCGGAATGTGTGGTGGTGAGGTAAAAGGGGCGTGGGCAGTGGACCAAACCACTGTGAGGCAAGGGAGGGGGAATCCAAATATTTAAAACGTTTTTTTGTTGTTGCTCCGTTTGCATTTGTATTGTTTCACTTCTTACACAACTAGTTTAAGTATTATAAATCATTAAATTATTTTCAATACACATATTCTAATGATAATTTAGGGGGGACAACCCTCAGATAGGGGGGGTCCTGTCCCCCCCGACCCCCCCGGGATTTCCGCCCATGGGCGTGGCAATCAAAGGGGCGGGGCGTATGCGTCATGATAAAAATATTTTTATTTAAAACACTCAAATAAAACTCAATTTTGAAGAAACTATGACAGAAAATGAACACATACTAGATTATTAATGAATTAAATGTTTTATCAACAGGCTAGTTATCCTTCAGACAGTGATGGACCATGTCTTTCTCTCATTTCGGCCATGTGGCGATTGGTGGATTTTTTTTTTGGACGACCTAGTTAAGGTGGTAGGGTATCCCTATCCCAGCTTAGGTGGGCCGCCCGAACTGAAAAGTGCTGCGGGAAACCCTGCACTACAAAGGGAAACATCGGTACCAAATGTATACATATCCAGTGTTGGGGAAATTTACTTTTAAAAGTAATGCATTACAATATTAAGGTTCTCCCAAAAAAATAACTTATTGCGTTACTTAGTTACTTTTCATGAAAAGTAATGCTTTGTCACTTTTTAGTTACTTTGCGTTACTTTTTCTTTGCTGAGACTTGATCTCTTTCAGGCCTTTATGACTGAAAAGTTTTGCATTCAGAAATTGCATATTTCATCACAAAAATGTCGAGCTCTGGCCTGTCATCTCAGTTTCGGACTCAAATTGTTCCCACACAGGCATGTACGCATAGAGTGCATAATGTGACTATGTTTAGTTAGATTCAGTACATATTTAAAACAAATCTATTTATTGAACTAAAAAAGTAATTTTTTGAAAAAGTAACTCAAATATTAATGTGTACATTTAAAAAAGTAATGTGTTACTTTACTCATTACTTCAGAAAAGTAATATTATTACTTAATGTTACTTGTAATGCATTATCCCCAACACTCTACATATCTGTACCTAATGGTTAATATTAGGACCCTATAATGGGGAAATGTCCTAGTGGCAGCTTGGGTACATATTTTGACCATTTAGTGTATTTTAACATTTTAACAGTGTAGTAGTAAGATAATTATTCAAAAGAAAATTGCAGGGTTTTTATTATTACTACTATTTTTACTATTAATAGTTTTATTATTTTTACTAATTAAATTTTCAGTAGTAAAAAGTGAACCGTGACTTGTAAAATGAACATTAAAGATAAAGCAGCGATAAAATGCATGATTCAGCTGCCTTAATTTAAAAACATCTTTCCCTGACATATCTTAAATATATCATTGCCATTGGTTTGTCTCAAGATGCACATCCGTAATATTTTTTGTAAGTTATGTTTGTAAAAACTACTTAAATGTCTTAATATACGTAACTAAAGATTAGTCCTGTCCGGGAAACAGCTCCAAAATGTTTGGAATAGTTCTGGACCTATAAACCTAAAAAGAGTAAAGCCTTACCTGAATTAGAACATTTAGCTGCGG
This sequence comes from Paramisgurnus dabryanus, assembly GCF_030506205.2. Taxonomy (NCBI): domain Eukaryota; kingdom Metazoa; phylum Chordata; class Actinopteri; order Cypriniformes; family Cobitidae; genus Paramisgurnus; species Paramisgurnus dabryanus. The sequence goes on from NC_133351.1 coordinate 14,574,776, forward strand.
TTTCTCGGACACAGATTAGACTAAAATAAATATAAGAGCTGTCAAACCTAAAAAACAACTTGCACTGACATATCTATAAAGAAAATCAGTGTCCTTTGTTTTGCCTCAAAATACACACAAGTAATGTTTTTAGTAAGGCATGTTTGTTAAAAATAGTTATATTTCCTAATTAAACTGAGACCTAGTCCTGCCTTAAGGTAATCCCTGTCCGGGAAACCACCCAGTGGGGGCACTTATGTATTTAATAAGTTGTTTTCGGTTTGGACAGCTCTTACATTTAGGACTAGTCTTATCCCTGTCCGGGAAACCGCCCAAAAGTTTCCTTTTAGATCCTTTCAGAGGAGCAGCATATGTTTGCCGGATATCACACACACCACAGCAGATATGCTGATCAAGCACCGATTAAATGTTCAGAATCCGCAAACAATATCAGCCATACTTTCTGTCTTTCTGTCTCTCTCTCTTTCGCTGTGGCCAGGAGCTGCGACATATGAGTGATTTGAACAGAACAACTCTTCATTTTTCTCTTCCTCTCACTACATGGTTGTAAATAAACCACGAATCAAAGTGTAAATCATCTGCACTCACATTAAATCACCTTAAAATCAGTCTCTGTATCTTGTGCCAGGAAGACAAAACTAATCGCTGCATTGCAGATAATTAAAATGGAAGGTCAAGTTTTTATCTTCTCATTCAATTTTTTATGAAAAGTCGTTTCTATTGCTTTGGTGGGGGAATGATAGAATTATGCATTCGCTGCGTCTGGCATTCCCTCACATCCTCCTACCTGTCTAAAGGCTGAGATGAGTGAGTCTCATTAAAGCTGCTGGTAAGAGAAGGGCAGACGCAGGGCTGCAAGGCTGCCAGCTCTCTGGACAAACACCCTGATCTTGCCATTGCTCAGGCTGATCCAATCAGAGGCCTGTTTGGCGCTCCTGCAGATTTTTCTTTAATTCTTTCTGCCGTCCACCGGGTAATTCTTATCCGACATTCACACGTGCCAATCAAGCAGTTGCTTCACGGGAGTCCTGGCTTACTATAAGATGTGTTAGTTTCACAGTGCTGTTTTCATTGCGTGCAAGGCGATTGGGGTTCAAACTGTAACCACAGTTGCAACAGAATTTAAGAGCTTTGACATTTTGATAATACATCCAGAGTGACATGAGGGTAAATAGTGATTTGAAGCAAGTGATCTGTAAAAAGTGTGACTTTATAGACCAAATAATAATAATATTATGTACAATAAACACATTTTTTGCAAGTTCAAAATCCACTTGTTAAATCCACTCATTTTCAACAGACAGGATGCCTGTGACACAAATAACACTCACCACTGATACATACACACATGTGTAACCTAGTTTTGGATTGACATAGGAATGTTATGATAATCAAGTGGCACTCAAACAGACTGTCTGTACTTCATACTCTGTTAGGGGGCATGCATTTATTTTCAATTGTTTCCAATGGAAGCGCACCGTTTTTCAAAAAAGCCAACAACTGGCAGTTTTTAAACGCTGAAGGCCGGCGCTTTGCGTTTTTTTGCGCCGAGAGTTTAAAAATATTCAACTTTCAATGAAAAGCTCAGCTAGTCAATGTCAGCTCTCACACGGCCGTCCAATCACAGTCGAGGAAAGGCGGGACAAATATCACAACATCCAACCGGCGCATCATACTACGACTGATAAACAAAGCAGAAGTCTCACAGCTACCAAAGCGCTCAGCTGAGGAAAGCTGAAAGACGGCTGAAATAAAGCCGCGTAAAAAAGCTTTGATGTGCACACCCCCTTATGCCATGTACACACCAAGTGCAGGGCATCGCGTTACTCGCTCTAGATTACTCACTGTATTTAACTTTGTGTTATGCAAATATTTAAAAAAGTGGAGTGTCCCTTTAAAAAATAGCAGTGCAGCACAGCTTTTTATATTTCTTGGTGTTTAAAACACTTTTGGTGTGATTGGCCCCTAACACTGCCTACCGCTACCAGTGATCTACATATGTTATTGTATGTAGATGAATAAATGAAAACTAACGCGTAGCCTACAGCGTTCAGGATACCGTGTAGAGGCTATGGCATAGGTCAGAATCAGGAGTATAAATCAGCCTTTAGGACTGCTCAGACTTCAAGAGTCCCGAAGGACAGTTTTGAGGGCTTTAAGATGTAGTCCATGTCAAAGGAGCAGTTTCCACTCATTACATAAAGTATCTAATATAAATACTAATAAAATGCATTGGCCTGCTGCTTGTACTTGCCTGTTTTTCAATCAGTCATACAGTACTTTTCTGAAATCTTATAAGCTGTTTACTCTATTTAAATTCACAGAGCCGGTTCATCTTGATCAATGTTGCTTGGCAATAAGGGTTAGACTATAATTCAAATGCTTTCAAACCCTGATGTGCTAAGTTTCCAATTTCTCTTTTATGCCTATACAGTTTACTTGTAATTGGAATAGCGTTTTTTTAAGCTTTTTGTACTGTAAGCCTGTAAATGTTGCACACTCCCAAGGTTATGGCACATGTTAAAAGGGACATCAGTTGTCAGAGCATCACCTTGCTGCGTACCGCCCATTTAACAAACACAAGATAGATTGTTGTTACACCTCCTCCATATATCTTGGCCCTGATGTGTGAAAAGCCTTATTATAATGGCTATCTAAATATAGTTGCTTCTTTTTAGAGGTGGCATAGCAACGGAGTTGGGATCGTTTGACTACAGAAACTGAACTTGAGATCTGCCTTTTGAAATCAGTTTGAATAGAGTGATCTTGACTCACACTGTCTCTGTATTGTGTTTAGATGTTATATATCGAGGTGAAATGTATTTAATGATATAATAGATGCATGTTTAGTTATGTGAAACTGCTTGGTTAATTTTAAAGCCTTTTAAAGAAGACTTTAATAGATTGGGACTGAATTAATGTTTACATTTGGGAGAAATGTTGTCTGTCATCAATTTTGGTGTAAACCATCAGTCTGGTTACCAGTTTACTTTTTTGCATTTTAAAAATGCATTTCATCACTTCAAAGCTTTACCATCATGTAGCTCAGTTGGTAGAGCATTGCGTTAGCAGTGCTTAATGTCATGGGTTTGATCCCAGGGAACACAAATACTGATCAAAGTGATCAAAGTTTTCTTGGAAACAAGCATTTTTTATCAGACTCTTATTTTAAGTTTCAGTAATTTCACATTAATGGCAATCAGGCTGCATAACAACTAATCGCGACTAATAGTTTGCTTTCCTAAAGGATTATTAGGAACACCTGTTCAATTTCTCATTAATGCAATAATCTAATCAACCAATCACATGGCAGTTGCTTCAGTGCATTTAGGGGTTTGGTCCTGGTCAAGACAATCTCCTGAACTCCAAACTGAATGTCAGAATGGGAAAGAAAGGTGATTTAAGCAATTTTGAGCGTGGCATGGTTGCTGGTGCCAGACGGGCCGATCTGAGTATTTCACAATCTGCTCAGTTACTGGGATTTTCACGCACAAACATTTCTAGGGTTTACAAAAAATAATGTGAAAAGGGAAAAACATCCAGTATGCGGCAGTCCTGTGGGCGAAAATGCCTTGTTGATGCAAGAGGTCAGAGGAGAATGGGCCGACTGATTCAAGCTGATAGAAGAGCAACTTTGACTGAAATAACCACTCGTTACAACCGAGGTATGAAGCAAAGCATTTGTGAAGCCACAACACGCACAACCTTTAGGCAGATGGGCTACAACAGCAGAAGACCCCACCGGGTAAAAATCATCTCCACTACAAATATGAAAAAGAGGTTACAATTTGCACAAGCTCACCAAAATTGGACAGTTCAAGACTGGAAAAATGTTGCCTGGTCCGATGAGTCTCGATTTCTGTTGAGACATTCAGATGGTAGAGTCAGAATTTGGCGTAAACAGAATGAGAACATGGATCCATCATGCCTTGTTACCACTGTGCAGGCTGGTGGTGGTGGTGTAATGGTGTGGGGAATGTTTTCTTGGCACACTTTAGGCCCCCTAGTGCCAATTGGGAATCGTTTAAATCAGGGCTTAAAAACGAAAAAAATTATCAATCGTTTCACTCCGAGCAGAATCGATATTTTAACGTTTCCGTTTTTGCGTTCCTCATTGAACATTTACGTTCCGAAAACGGTTTACTTAGAAAAAATACCGGTTAATAACGTTATTTTAATTCAGGCTATACTTTAACAAATGCATGCATCCAGACTAATTTTCACACAAAAATAATAACATAACACATGATATAACTAAACTTCAACATTTCATTAATTGTTAAAACCACAAAAGAAATACCTGCATTCATTTTAAGTATAAACAGCTGAAAAACGACCCGTTTTCAACCATGTCTTTTTCTGGTTAAACCCGCAGCATACTCTGCTGGATGTTTATGTTAAATGTGCCTCTGTAAGTTACCTCAGTGATTCCCGGCTACTGTTCTTCTCCCCCACATCCTTCAATATTGCAGACAGACTTGTTAAGACAGCTTGTCGTAAGAAAAATAATAACGAAAAGGAATTTCTTGGTGGCGACCCATCTAAAAAGTTATTGACAGTGGTATAAGTCCCCTGGCTTTTTTGAGTTACAGTTTGCATCTTCATATTTCCAAGCAAGTTTTAACTTAAACATACCTCTGAACATTTGATGGGTAGCTTTGTGGTTATTTAAGACAAATGCTATCGGGCCGGAGACTCGATGACTGCTGCGCGGGCATTTCACTCACGATGTGTCAAAGTCACTCACGCTTGATGCGTCAAAGTCACATGTTGTACTGTTCAAATCATGATTGGTCACTGATAAGTACAATATTAAAGAAAACGATAAAATAACGTTATTAACCGGTTAATGGTAATTTTAAATAAACGTTTCTGTTCAGAACGATTAAAATTGATTTTGTTTTCGTTTTCGTTTTTGTTCCTGTTAAAATTTCGTTCGTTTCCGGTTTTCGTTTTCGTTCCTTGAACCGGTTCAGAGCCCTGGTTTAAATGCCACGGCCTACCTGAGCATTGTTTCTGACCATGTCCATCCCTTTATGACCACCACGTACCATCCTTTGATGGCTATTTCCAGCATGATAATGCACCCTGTCACAAAGCTTGAATCATTGAAATTGGTTTCTTGAACATGAAAATGAGTTCACTGTACTATAATGGCCCCCATAGTCACCAGATCTCAACCCAATAGAGCATCTTTGAGATGTGGTGGAATGGGAGCACCGTGCCCTGGATGTGCATCCCACAAATCTCCATCAACTGCAAGATGCTATCCTATCAATATGGGCCAAGATTTCTAAAGAATGCTTTCAGCACCTTGTTGAATCAATGCCACGTAGAATTAAGGCAAATCTGAATGCGCAAAGGGGTACACAGTTTTAGTATGGTGTTCCTAATAATCCTTTAGGTGAGTGTATGTGTACTGTGTATAATAATTATGTATATATAAGTTACTTTTAAACAAAAGTTTTATATTTTATTTTACTTTACTAATCTTTTTTGTTTTAAATGTAGCTTAAATAAATTGATTGCAACCACATACAATACACACACATTTTTGGTGTAATCAAAAACTTTTTTCTGCCAATGATTTGTTGCGATTAATTGTTATGCAGCCCTAAATGGCAATAAAAAGGTTATTAGTCAGTAACTGAAAGGCCTTATTTTCACAAATGTCACTTTAGTCATTGGTATTAAACAAATACGAATGTCTTTCACTGCCAAACCCTCCCACATCTAAAACGTCACCAGTCGCTCTTCACTGTCCTTTTTGAATAAAAATAAACTGTCAATATCCTAATATGTTGCATATTCTGTAAACCTCCTTTGACCGAATATTCAAAAAACTCCTGCATGCGCAACTTCGTTCATCCAATTCTTCTTCTGTTCACTTAGATGACTTTGGTGAAAAATCAGTAATGGCCTGAGCTCTTCTTTGTTAACCACAACATGTACAGCGGTGATTAAATTCAGTACAGTGCAACAGTTTACTCATACCTGCTTTTAAAATCTGCTGAGTCCACTTGAAAAGCTGAAGGCTTTTACTGCCCCATTATTTATGCTGAGATTCACACCGCTTTTGGCTTCCAGACAGCACAGTTGTCTCATTTCTTCAATCGCAGCTTAAGTCTCAGAATGCCTGCACATTTAGTCATAACATTTAAATAAGTTTCATTAAGTTGTGCCTTAGCTGTGGAATCTGTGACAACGTATAATTTTCAATCCGATAGCAGCAGGTAATGAAATATCACAACAGCCTCGTGGGGGTTTGCACTTTTCAGGAAAACACATCGCATGATGCAGCTGAGAAAACTGTATAACGACTATGTTTTGAACTTGGGTTAAAGGTTCTTGTGTTAAATGTTGGTAGTTTCAAAACCGAGTAATTATCATCTTTGACTTTCTCTCGCGCAGGCATTTAACCTGTTGCACTGACTGGCTTTCCCACAAGGGAGCTGTGATGGAGAAAATGTTTTAATGTCTTATATGAGTGGGCTAAGCAGCTGCTATATGATTCATCATTCATTTTAGGAACATAGAGAAAAGATAAGAACACAGAATGTCTACTGAGACCAAGTATTTCCTGGAGTTACTTGCTGATACACTTATACAAAAATATAGGTGCAAAAGGGTTCTTTGCAGCAATGCCCTGATCTAGATTTTTCCATGAATGTGTATTAAATGAATCCCTTAATAGTCTATTATCTTTATTTCATAGATTTTCTCTCGGTTGCGCTGCTTCAAGTAATGTATATTTATGATAGAGTATTAATCAATCATATTTCAGCCAGTGGCTGACATCATGTGTTGCCAGGGTCAAAGAAATCTGTCTAGGCCTTCAGAACGAGCAGTGCGGGCGCCTTAGGCAGGGTTTCTGATTTTGAAAAATGCTAACGGTAGCCTACTAGCACTGAAATCACAATCCCACCCTCCATTGAAATCGTTATCCAAAGCCACGCCTCCTCCAAAACTCATGAACACGCGCACAGACCAGAAGCCCAATCATGTCTCATTCACCAGTGAGAAAACTTTGCAGTACAAAGTGAATAACATTACCAAAATAACCAACATAAACAACTGTTTTAAAGCAACACTATGTATCTTTTTTACCTTTAAATAATGTCTCTAAAATTATTTCAGTGATAGAACAACTTTTAACTGGACAAATTGTACTGTTGCTGCAACCTGAGCAGCCTCCTAGCTGCTACAAGCACACTCTGAAAGTGGCTGTGGAGGGTAGGAAACACAGCCCCGCGCCTCCCCTTGCCTGCAGAAGAGTGTCTGATACCAGGCACTGTTGCGCTTTTCAACCACATGGGGGAGCTGTAAGTCATTTTTACATGGAAACTACATAGTGTTGCTTTAAATCAGAATTAGTTAAAGCACTTTTTCGGTACTGTAGTTGTAGTAGTATATTGTTACGCTAATTCGTAAAGGAAAACAAACTTCATATGCAACACAATTTTTAATTTATATTCATGGTGTCTGCGTGAACAGGTTGCGCAGTGGCATATGCAAAACGCCTTCACAGATGAACGTTCACACTTGTTGCGTCTGGTTCGATTTTAATGATTTGTTGAACATTTTAGGTACTACGCCTTTCACAGATGACATATATTTATAAAAATACATTTAACATAATAATTGCTATCAGGATGTCAGGAGACTTTTAACCAGTAATACTACTGTAAAAATGTTTCTGGATCAAATCAGATACCCTGTCTTTAAGCTTAATATAAATGGCAATGAAATTATTGCATTAACCAATCAAATTTTGAGTTGGTGTCACCGGCGCATCTAGCAGGCCTACAATGACATCAGCGTTTTCGTGTCATTTGATTGGACTGACGCCCAGCGTCTCTAGCTTAACGCAGTCACGGAACACTATTTGATCTGTCCTGGCTAAAAACTGAACTGACTGTAATGTATGCCATGACCGATTTTGAAGGCAAAATTCCATTGAAAATCCGGGGTGCATGATTTTTGAAAAACACTTTGGGAGAGAGAGTCGGGCCGAGTACCAAAACACACTTGACAATCAGCAGTAAGGGGTGTGTCTACTAACCGGCATCGTTGCCTGGGTTGTTTATGTGTGGGGTGGGTCTATCAAAAGAAGGTCCAGATTCTATTGGGGTAGGGGCGTGTTTGTTTAGGTGATTTTAAATGTCAACATTGGCTTTCAGAGATCATGCACCCCACCTTTAATTCAGATAGGACACCACTGAAGGCCTAGGTGTGAAATGCAGGAACCGCCACCGCTATTCTGACATCGTCTATTCACCTGTAGTGGTAAAAAAGAGGCATTCAATACCTGTGGAGATCTATCTGCCGAAGTACTTTTTTATCTCTACGGCAGCTGCTGGCTGGCACATGAAAGAAAATCTGAATTTGAATTCTGCCATCCACCATCTTCTTTTACCTTTTGAGTTTTATGTAGATAAAAAAATTCCACACTCCTTTAAAGAAAAACTTCAAAGCATATTTGACAATTTTGGAGTGAAGTTTTTGCTTTTAGCATCAGTCCAATACTGGGTGCCAAACAATGACGTAAAATAAACTTTTTTGGCTATATTAACATTTGAAAAACCTTTCTGTTTTATAGTTTTTGCAGTTTTAAAAGGTTCTTTAGAATACAGAAAAAAAATGATTAAAAAATGACCTTATGTTTTTTAGGAAACCAGAATGGCGCTTCGAAGCCATCAGTTTAATGACTCTTTTGTAGCACCTTTATTTTTAAAAGTGTAGCTGTGCTTATGTTGGTATGTTCTGTATCTCAAAGTGTTGCTATACGTAGCTATCAAAATGAGTGTGAGAAATGTGTTTCGTCAAGTGATGGGTCAATGTTTTAGAGAGAAATAGACAACAAGTGACACAAAAAGACACAAGGAAGGTTTTTTTTTAATCAAAGTTCCGGATCAATGAACCAGACAGCGACATTTTTCTCAGTAATGTCTTGAAAGTTCATAGGACTGGTAGTTACAAATGTGTAAAGTCGAAAATGTCACCGATATGTAAAAGGAGATATTCCAGTAAAAACTCCAAAGTCTCTCATGCAATATTCATGTGAGTCTAGGTATTTTAAAAGTTAAGAACCATTGATTTGTGAAATGACTATAAAGGCTAATAAATTACTCTCGTTATGCATTATTATTACTTTAGTTCAGTGATTTAATTTATACACAGGCAGCCAGATAGTCCCGTGGGATTGCGGGCGGTGCTCAAAGTTGCCGCATCCGATATTTCTCTATACAGAGACATAAAAGTGATCATTTTACCCTGTGCAGCAGCATTTCCTATTGAAGGTCTATGTGAGGGGTCTGGATGTAATTATGTTACCAGCCTGGATGTTGTTGGCTTGACTAAGCAGATGCTGAAACAGCAGCTCAGATAACGCCAAGATTTCCCACCAAAAAGTGGCATCGCTTTTCATTGCCCTTTACATATTGTAGGTTTGAGGCAGCACTTTTTGAAAGTTTAGTTTGTGTTGTTCATTAATTATTACTGGGGCTTGTTATTGCTAAGGCAAGAATCACTGCTGTTTACGTGAATACTTTGGGTTGGGGTTAATCTAAACTGTGGTGGTCCTGAAGCAACTTACGTGTTACATTTGTGCTATGAACATGAAAGCATTCTTTTTTTTCAGAAATCCACTTGAAACTAGAACGTTTGTACATTAACTCTTTCACCGCCAGCGTTTTTAAAAAAGTTTCCAGCCAGCGCCAGCGTTTTTCATGATTTTCACCAAAGTTTAATGCCTTCCAGAAAATGTTCTTCTTTAAATATATAAACATACAATAGGAATTAAAGAACAGACCCTGCTTTCAAACAAAAAAAAACCGTTTCATCCTACCTTTAGTGGTTCTTTTGCAATCAGCTTTTGAATATGGGTAGGTTTTTGCAAAAACACCATATTTTGAGCAAAAAGCAGAGATAATTCCATTTTTATGACGGACTTTTCATAGAGATCCCATTCAGAGCGATCTTTAAAAAAGACACGGACATGCAGCAGCTTGCCATAGGGCAATACTTCCGGTTTTAAAAAGTTGCGGAAGGGCGCCACCTGGTGGATAATAGCGGTATTGCGGAAAGACGGAAAATCTCGTCATTGGCGGGGAAGCGTTTTCTCTTAATTGACGAGATATCTCAATGGCGGGGAAAGAGTTAAAGGTGAGCTTGTCCAGTATTTCACAATAGTAACAGTAAACCAGTAATATTTATTAAATGTGTCATTTTTTAAGTGCTTCTATTTACAAATCCCACAAGCAAACAAAGCACAATTTGGTGTGGTGTAATGTACCCGTATTATATGTCATTGTGTTTACAGAGGACTGCTCTACAGGCTTTAAAAGAAAGGTAAATCTGTTTGTGACTCGCTGTGCTTCCTCTCAATCTATGGGGCTGTATCATTTTTCCCAGTAAGGGCAACGTTCTCAATTTCGGACCTGCCCGAAAAGCAGGTGTCAGTAAAACCTGATCCCCTCTGGGATTACAGGCCCATGTTTCTCTGTGCCAATGTCTTGTTGAATCCCTTAAGATAACCTCTCCCTGTCCTTCAGCACTTCTGAATGGATAGAAAGTTGAGAGATTAAGACAAGAGGGAAAAAGAAACCTCTTATCTCTGTGAAACCGAATCCTTTGATGACATTGACAAATGGAAGTGAGGGGTATGTATGGATCTCTGGCAAAGAGAAAAGACCCAGAGGAAAGTTTTATTGCTCAGAGCTTGCTCTTTTAAAGCTCTGGAGACCTAATGGACATCTCAGTTACAGTGTGTTTTTATGATGTATCAGCTGAAAATCCTTGGGATGAATAAAAATAGACATAAATGTGCCAATTGGTAACATAAAGCAAGTGTACAGAAGTGTAAAATGATTGTATATAGCATAACAAAGAAGAATTTGGGGAGAGATTTGAGTTTATATACTCTAGTAATCTTTGGCTTTAGATTGCACATAAAAGTACATTGTAAGACATCGTTGAGATCAATTATGAAGCTGGAGCTTTTATCTCAGAAGAAAAGTCTTAGAAGCAGAAGAAATAAGCAAAAATGTCTCCTTTGAGTTTTATAATGATGACCAAATTATTATTCAGTGAATCTCTTTTATAATCGGAGTGTCTCAGATTTACGTAACTGGAATGTAGGAAATCTATTAAAATGCTGTTTGTGTATGAACACTGTTTAATTATAGAGCGGTTGGCTACGAAGCGTCCTTGAAGTGCAGTATATGACTGCTGAGGTTGCTGTAGTTTGCTGCAGTGGTGATCGGGGTCAATTCTGTTGTTGGATCCCCTGATTCTTGCAGGCTCTTATTTGATTACCCTCTTAAAGTCATAGTCATTGTGTTGGTTGTGCAAACAGGTGAGGGTGACTGACAAAGATGCTGACTGAGCTGGCAAGATTGTTTTTTTTTTACAGGTGTGTGCTATAGAATTGCTTGTACATTGCCTTAATATTCATATAACAGTGTTTTTTTTATATTTTTTTGTCTTAATGTGTGAATGAGATTTTTTCTGTTGTTTAAACAGTTGTTGGATCTACTTAAAAATACTTTAATTGGTAACACTTTAAAAGGTTTAGTTTTGTCAATTTACATTTTATCACTTTCTCAGGGACATTCCACTTTTTTTTAAATATGCTCAGCTCCCAGAGACTTAAACATTAGATTTTTACCTTTTTGGAATCCATTCAGCTGATCTCCGGGTCTGGCGGAACCACTTTTTAGTAACTTTCAATGGAATGGGGCTATTTTCGGGCACTGGGTATTTCATTGCGCCTCCTGCAGCCATGTTACAGCAACTTTAAATTTTCCGTCAGTCTTAGTACACGATGTAACTACAGAAGAGACAAGTTCTAAATTAGAAAAAATATTGAAACTCGTTGGTTATTTTTGAGCGCGATGCTAATGGTCTAATCAGATTCAATGGATTATGCTAAGCAATGCTAAAAGTGGTTCCGCCAGACCCGGAGAACGGCTAAATGGATTCCAAAATGGTAAAAATCCATTGTTTAACTCTAGGGGAGCTGGAAAATGTGTATAATTTTAAAAGTGGAGTGTCCCTTTAAGGGAAAAAAATTAAGGTGAAAATTCATTAAATATGACTTCAATTGGTAACACATAAAAAATTAGCTTTTAAAGCTCAATTAAACATTTTCACTTTAAGTAAAAAAAAAATATTATGTCCCAAATTTTATATATATATATATATAATCCCTATTGACTTTGCTTATGACATATCATACATCTTACAAGTTATTTTGACAATAAATAATATTTAATTATAAGTTTAATATTACATGTTTATTTTGGTTAGATGGTGGTTACTCATAGCCAGACTATATCGGGTCTACCTAGACAGTGAAATGACGGCTATTGCTTGCTGGGGCTTAATATAACTCATATCTTGTGAGTCAATCACTTCCTGGTTCGTGTGTGTGTCACCATCACCATATTTTTAAAATATCCTCACAAACATGTCAAAGACAAGACATGTCAAAAAAATAACATTTGAAGTGGTCCTTATATTTCAAATGCCAAGACATTTTTTTTATGTAAAAAATACTTTAAATTCGTAATTACATACTTAATGTAAAACAGTTTGTATCCGTGTTATATAATGTTAGTGGTCAGATTATGGGATTAAGGATTGTGAGCATAATGGGGCTGTGTAGTCATATTGTAGTAAAGTAGTAAAGGCATAATAATCCCCTTTAGCATTAAGGTATTTCTTGTTTTTTGATGGTTAGGTTCTTGTTTGTTTATATATGAGATTTTTATAGCCATGTACCTACAGTATAGACATATACTGTGGCTGAGAGATGGTCCTTATGATGTGCACGAGATATTTATGCTAGAATGTAAGGTTGAATGAGTAGCTTGCTATATCATGCTAGCTTTGCTTTCATTTCTACAATGAAGGAACCTTTGCACTGTGAAAGTTTATTGTTATTTTCTTTTTGAAAATCACGAAACCTCAGTAAATGGTTTATTATGGAAATATAGAATGAGTCACTTAATATTAAATGTCCTGATAATGTTAAAAGGGTTGATGATATCCCAAAGAGAAAGATGCTACATCCCAGTTCACCTATAGTACTGGTACTGTGTACTTGTACTAGACAACACTGTGATTTTTAACAGTAGCACAAATCAAAATACAACTATTTCCTGCATTTCAGCTTTTAGTTACTATGTCTTATGTAATGTTAACTACAGTATATCACTTATTTGCTTTATTAATTTAGTGCATCTTCAATAAACTCCTCCCTTTCACAATGAGTTGTGGGTAATATCATTACTAAAGTAATACAATTTGGGACATACTAATTCTGATGTGGATTACAATTGGGAAGGTTTTTAAAAAATTCTGCAAGAGCAATGGTTTTCCATTACATTCCCTAAACACAAATCTGTGAATTCTAAACAGGCCTGCACTGCATTAAATTAGTCTTACTGTTCTACAAAAGAGTAGAGCTGGGGAAAAAACCGCCTGCAATTCTCATGCGTGTCTCATCAGTAAAGCTGGTTCGGTAATTACTAGTCAATCTCCATCACCGTCTTTCAGATGTAGCGGCATTTACTACACCGAGCCGTATTTCACCGAGAAGCTAGCAAAATCGCATACAATATCGGAGGAGATTTTCCACAATTATGAACGCGATTTTGCAATCTTCTTGGTGAAATTCGTCTCTGTGTAGTAAATGCTGCTCCACCTGAAAGCAGGTAATGCCGATTTACTACTAATCACCGAACAGGTTATGAGACACGCATGAGAATCTGAGAATCGCAAGCATTTTTTTTTGCCAGTTCTACAAAAGTTTTTTTTTTTCAATTTACTGACTTTTAAAATAAATGAATTTATAAAATATTTATGCTGGATTTGTTTTAGCACAAATGTTATTTATTCACAAATGTCATGGAAATTTGACGTTACTATCACAGTTAGGGTTGCCAAGTTTTTTCGGTGTAATTTTGCTACTTTTACACTGTTTTCGCCAGTTATTTTTCATATCCGTGGGTTGAAACCGTCTAAATAATGTTATATGTAGCCCCAGGAATGCGAATTTCACCAGATGAACCCTGCCAAAAATGCAGAATTTACCCTGCGATTGGGCTAGTTTGAGTAGCAATTTGGTGGGTTTTGCTGTGAAAACCTGGCAACCCAACTTTACAAGGCCGTTGAGGTAGTCATACAGTACAGTATCTCCCACAATAATCAGAAACAGCTAAATTGTCCCCCCAATATTTGATGTTTTTAACACACATACATATAGAGCTGAATGTTTTGGTCCCCCCAATGTTGAAGGTGTGGTTACAGCCTTGAGTCTATATACTTTGGCTCCATTGAAGTGCTGCATCCCCTATTCGGACCTTGGCTTCCTGACTGAATCAAGTGAATGCTCATGTAAGCAGTATTTTGGCCAGGAACACTGGCTTTGCTTTAGGTGTTGTTTTTTGATGGCTGTAAGCCCCTCCATGTTGTCTTGTGGTGCCAGTAACTCTGCTTTATCATATCCTCGAGTTGTATTACGGCACGGTGAGGTGCTGCGTTGTTTTGTTTCTGCAATGCTGTGTTTTTTCTAGGATGCTCTAAATGGTTGCTAGGTGGTTTCTTGGGTACCCAGGGGGTGGTTGCTTAAGTCAAAAGAGATCACATCTCCATGGTATTAATGTCCCTAGATATGGTATGGTTCTCTCATTTAAAGCAACATTAACAGCACACATGATGAAAAATTTACATCTTCAATGCACTATAAGTTGCTTTGTATAACATTGTTTGCCAAATGCATCCATATGGAAACCACACAATTTAATGTGTCTATAAAGTATAAACAACAGCAATAATGATGTAAGAATATCTGTTGTGTAAGACCATAAATAACAACCAAATGATGAAAAAACATATACATATTATATACGTTACTCATAAAATGCATTAGAATTAATATCTTCTGAATGCAAATTAAAGCATACTCCATTTATTATAGTTTATAAAGTTTAAATATGGATTTTATTAACCCCTTGCAGCCGTGTGGATTACTTCTGTTAAGGATAAATGCACTTTTTTGGGCTTCAAAGTTAGAAGTTGTTCCCTAGTCCCTGTTTTCTATAAGCATGGAAAAGCAAGGACATTTACTAAAATAAATCCAAATCTGTTTGTCTGAAAGATGATGGACACACGTATCTCGGATTGCTTGAGGGTGAGTACATCATGGGGTAATTTTGATATTTGTCTGGAGTATCTCTTTAAGTGCTTATCTCGCTAGGTTCATTACTCCATTGTACCAGTTGCCGTAGAAGAAGCCTGTAGTGCCTATCGTGTGTGGCCATTGTAAAAACGTTGACTTGCTATAAATGTTGTCTGTGATGGATGACTTTTGGAGATCTGAGGTCTCCTCTGTGTACAGGCCTTATGCCTGAGTGAACAGCTTCATACTCCATCTCTGTCACATGCTACAGTCTTCCTGGTGTCAGTCGCTCACTGGTCCACAACCCTGAACCTCCACCCCATCATAGCAACTTGCTAATTGGTTCTTTAATTGTCATCAAGCTTGCAGGTCCAGACATGTTCAACATGTCAGGTGGATAAAAAGATTGGATGTGTTATTTTAACCTTTATAAAGACTTGTGAAGAGGTGAGATATTTTAGATATTATAAATGCCGTTTATAAGAACCATATAGGTGCTCAAAAGGAATAGTTTATCCCAAAATATTTTTTGTCTTTATTAAATCTTCATTCCAAACTATTTTAGAATTATCTATCTATCTTATGCCGGTTGAATGTAAATAAATTAATTGCTGCCAAGTATGATGAATGTTGATCATTTAACTTCTGTACAGTAAGTCATTTTATGTACAGTGATTGTACGTGTAAAATGTGTCATCTCATGTCAGGCATTATTAGAAGCAGCGTTGCCAGATTGAATGTCCAAGGATCGTACCAAAAGCTCAAAATTATGGTATTTGGAAGAAAACTATCGTACACAAATCAAATGTGCAGAATACAGCTATTTATCTTGACAAACAACTTTTGATAGCATTCAGATTTTCCCAGTAGATTAATAACTAGGCGTACCTTAGGGGGAGGGTCAAAACAACTGACTGGAAACTACTTAAGCACTGCGGCAGGAATGTTAACTCGTGAAAGAGAGAATCATTGTCAACAATGATTGCCAAAGAAGACATAACGTAAGAAGAGATTGTGGCTAGAAAGGAAAGAGCAACCACCGAAATCATGTAAAAATCTTGCAGAACGAGTGCTGTTTTTATCCTAATCGTACCCTAAAGCTTACCCTAAATTCAACATTTCACAGGATTTAGGCCGTAGCTGTATCCCTTCTAGTCACAATCAAAAGAGAGAAGACGCATTCCACGCATTCACGTTATCCTCACAATTTTGAGGGTAGACGTAGGATCCACAGCTAGATCAATGAGGATAGAAGCCCTATGATTGCTACGACCATTTGAAGTGTCTCAAAATTTGTAAATTATTGTACATTATGGAATTTTTTGTTATTGATCGTAGGGGTGCGCGGGGCAAAAACTAACAAGGGGGTTAGTTGTTACACGGACTGTTTAGATTGTTGCACAAGGTTGAGCGTTTACTTTTTCTGCTATTTTTTCACGCTGCCAAAAGACGATCTCCCGCAAATTATTGAAAATGTGTAATGTTTATCCATAGAGTTATTGATGAACGAGTGTTTTGGTGGCATGTAAGTACATTTTTATCATATGTTTTTTTTGGTTTCTAAGTTGGGTGTGTAAGATAACAAATCCAATGCTATGTCATATATATCAGTGTCTTGTTGACTAAAACATAGCATCATTTTGATGTCTGCAGCTCTTAGCAACTTTTTTGGTAGGCTTGAAAATATTTTGACCCAGCGGGGTTAATTGTAACGCTGTGTTTCAACTAACCCCTCAGCATCTAAGATATAAAACCCACTAACGTTAGCGTAATTCTTGCTGTTGTTTTAAATAGGCTACACACGAATGATTGCTGGCTGCCAACAAAATAAATGTGCCTGTCTTATCAAAAATCGTGTGTCAAATTTATTTTTGTTTATATCTTTAATATTGATTGAATAAGGTCACGTCAAAGATTGAAATCATAATGAAATGAATGGCTAAAATCCGCCTTTGATGCTCATTATCTCAGAATTTGATTTTGAAACTGTAGTATGGTTATTACAGACTGGGTCATATATATATAAAAAATGTTTTATCATAATTGTGCTGCTTTTCTCACATATTTAGACATTTTTACCCATTAATAATTGAACTATTGTTAGAAAAGGGCTGGATGAATGAATACAGTGTGGATACCTGTCTATTATAGACAGATATATAAACAATATCCAGTTCAAGTATATAGACAAAATAGTATTGAAATATTTGCCTGCAAACTTAATTTTTAGCAATTGTTATGATTAACCCCCTGCCTGGGGGTACAATTACCCCTACCTACGGGGTAAGTTGTAACGTTTGCACTTCTGTCACGTTTGGTGTAATTGTCCAAGAATGTTAAGTACTAGAAACACACTTTACAGTTTCATTTGTAGCAGAGATGTGTGTGTTGCTTGTGTAATAATATAATTAATCAAACTCAAATATTTTTGAATGATTGAGCCAAAACCAAAAAGCATTAGGCTGTGCCCCGCTCTCGCCTACATCATACAGAGGTCAGAATTATGGTACAAATACGATAATTAACGCAGATAAGAAGGGTGTAGCTACAGCCTGAAAATGGAGGTGTGGCTTCCTCTAATTGACAAAAAACAGGACATGCTCACCCCTTACCGTAACCCTACCCGTCCCCTTTTGGGGGTGGTGCCCACTTTTGGAGTTCACGGCCCATTAAGAGATCTCCAGTCTGTTGTTATATTTACTTGGACATAACTGGTTCTTGCACGCTTTGTTACCAGTAAGATTTGAGGTTTGTGGCGTAGGGTGGTGGTTTGTATGAAACAGTTGTGTATTGTGTGTATCATGTCAGTTTTGTTCAATGTTTTGGAATATAGGGGATATGCTTATTGGTTTAATAATTGCTATTCTTATTTTTACATCTGATAGAATCTCAGCAGTACTTCAACACACCCTGTTATTTTACCCAGGTGCAAATACAGAAATCTATAATGAAAATGCATTAGGCAGCACAATAGAAATGTAGCTTTTGTTACTGTATGGTGATCAACAAACGGGCAAAAAAATACACCTTAATCAAAGTAATTTCTAATTGGACAAGATTAGATTTTGCTCAAGGCTGTTGAGAAATACATTGTTTTTTTGTGTGATTTTTTTAGTTTTTTTTTTAGAAAGAGTGGAAAACTATGCAAACAGGTGTTGAACTTGTTGTTCCCCCATTGGAGGATGTGTGTTGACTTTATCTTAGGAGCATCAAACTGTGTCCTACCATAAGTGTTACACTGTTGTACTCTGAATTGGGGCTGACTGATTTGGTGTATGCTTGCTAGATAGTCAGGATGAAAAAAATACAAAAAGCTACACTTACATGACAATGACTTATTAATTAATTTCTTAATCAGCAGAACAAAGTTTTGACTCTGTTCCATTATATTCCAGCTGATTATTTCTATATTTCCAAAGCTCATGTGACGGCCGCAAAGGCCACCAGCTCATTCTCCACCTTTGTGCAACAACGTCTCCTTGGTTTACGTTGGCTCAGGAAGTGTGGAAGGACATCAGCAGAATTTGACCCAGATAGCTTTCCTCCACTTTGAGCGCTCCACACATCAAACCAATTTATCCCCCTCCTGTTAGTGTCAGAGTGTATTAGCACTGGCTGCGTGACTGTGTCTGCCTGATGCGGGTCAGTAACCTACAGGGTCACATGCTTAGCTTATCTGAGGAAAAATGGCTGTGAGTTTGTGAACACAGCATCAACAAGCCACATATCTCATGGCAAAGGAAAATCAAACATGACAGATAACAGTAAACCCCTCATGATGAAGAAAAGAGGAGATTGTGTGATATTTGCTAATATACGATTTGGAGAGTCGCTTCTCAACAAATGTGAAATTGTTCCCTTCAGGTTCTTCAGGGAAGTTCTTAATTATGAGTTTTTGAAATCATAATCACTGAGTGATGTGAAGTGACTTTGGTTGGAATAAAATGAAAAAGTGACAAAACACGCTCTGTAGAACAGTTGTTCCATATAGGGCTACTGTAGAAACATGGCGGCACAAAATTGTGACTTCTATGTAAGGGGACTCACGGTGTATGTAGATAAACATGTCTCATTCCTACCTAGTCTCACAAAGTTTCGTGATATAGTCACATATTTTTTTATTCTTTTTTATATTATCACAAATTTCCGCGTTTTTTCGTAATCGTATAACAAATTCCTGTTTTCGTGTGATTATCACGTATTGGTTACTCAACTGCTTTTTCCTATTTTTAAACCATTGACGCGTTGGTTTAGGGTTAGATTTGGTGCTTGCATTAGAATGTCACTTTATACATTGGTTTATACTATTTTTTCTGATTTATTTTTTTATATGTTGCCTGGCGTTGGGGTTAGAGTTGGGTTTGGGTAGGGATGTCATTTTATGTAAATCTAACACTAAACTGAAGCGACAATGGTAAGAAAATAGGACAAAACAGTACGATCACGAAAAAACACGGAAATTCGTGATAAAAAAGAAACGTGACTATATAACGAAATTTCGTGATACTGGGCTGCTCATTCTAAGGTAATAAGCACATAACAGATCATTATGTAAGGTCTTTGTACACCACTGATAATATAGTTATTTATATTATATTGCATTTCTGTCAAGAGATCCTCCTAAATGTTACACACTGCACCTTTAACTCTTAGATTTTCCTTTCACAACAAAGACTAAAACTAAGAAAAGGTTCCAAAAAGGTTTTTCGCAGTGATGCCATAAAAGGACCTAAGTTCCTGTAGCCTATTTATTTGCATTAGCAGTGCAAATGTCATGGGTTTGATCCTCAGGGTACACACATTGTAATGAAATGTATGACATGTAATGAAATGCAAGTCGCTTTCGATAGAAGTGTCTGCCAAATGCATAAATGTACTGTAAATGTACAAAAAAGTGAAGAACCTTTAAAGGGAACCGCAACTATAAATGTATGGTGTAATAGCGATACAATATGTGGTCTTGGCACCTGTTTGCCATTTCAGATACAAGAACATTGATGTCTTCCGTTCAACCCTTTCAATGAGAGAGAGAGAGAGAGAGAGAGAGAGAGAGAGAGAGAGAGAGAGAGAGAGAGAGAGAGAGAGAGAGAGAGAGAGAGAGAGAGAGAGAGAGAGAGAGAGAGAGAGAGAGAGAGAGAGAGAGAGAGAGAGAGAGAGAGAGAGAGAGAGAGAGAGACTTTGACTTTTGATCCCCTTTATTACAAAAACGAGGTTCAATTAAATATTAAATAGAGTTAAGAGCATTGTGGTTAAAAAAACAACTATGCAAAATAACAAAATACAATAGCAACAACAACAAGATATCACAGTTAAATGTACATTTGCAAACAACCATTGATGTCAGTTTCACATATGCACTGATTGAATCCCCAGATATAATTAAAAGTCTCTATGTCTTTAACCAAGTTATAATAGGCATATTCCACTTTTAACCTTGATTTAATTAAACCTTTTAGAATTGCCATCACATCAGTTGACCCATCATTATTAATCTTACTTTTGCGTGAGACCCAAATTCCCATTTTTGCTTGGCCAAATAAAAAGTTAAGTAAAACATGGATCTGTTTTCTGTTCTTATTATATTTTGGCCCATAAATGAAAATTGTAGGTGAAAATGTCTCTCCTAAAACTGCACACCATTCTTCCAATTGAGAAAGCAATGGCCCAAGCCTCCCACATTGAAAAAATAAATGAAAAACAGTTTCAGTAGTTCCGCAAAACGGACAACCCTCCTGTACTTGGGGATCAATGTGTGCTCTATGTCTGTTTGTAGCTATTAACCCATGCACAATTCTCCACTGAAGGTCTCCAGACCTTTTTTCAATTGGAGGTTTGTACAGGGTCCTCCAGCTACCTTTGGGGGAAGAACCTGGTCCTAAGAACTCCTGCCATTTCGATTCCTTTATCCCTTCCAGGCTACGAATGTGTGAAACTTTCACACAAGTGATGTACAGTGCCTTTTTCCCTGCTTGGCTAAAAAGGTCCAGGTCAGGTATTTTAAAAGTCAGCAAGGCCCCCTCTTTTTCTTCAAATCCTTCTATGGCAGGGGATATCCTTAGTTCAGGGAAAACAGAACTCATATCCTCATGAGTAGCATCCAATGAGCATTTAAAATCCGCTGATAAACAATCCTGGATCTCCTTCACCAGCCTTTGCACCAGACGAATTGATCTGAACCCAAGCTTAGATGCCAAGATTTCAGCCGTCATCCACCCTTCCGATGTCAATAAATGTCCAATTTTTGTGATTTCTGCAGATACTAGAGCATTCTTCATTGAGGATGTTTTTAAAATCTCTAAGTCAAAAATAGAATTGTTCAGCAAAGGTTCTTCTTTAGACCAAAGTCCTTGCAACTCCATAGTGTCTCTTGTGATACTTAACGTCCTCCAGGCTTTCAGCACTGAATAGTAAAAAGAAGTCAGTCCAGACAAGTTAGCGTTTTGTATATCCATAAGAAAGAAATGTTTGTCTAGCCCCATCCCTCCTGCTCTCCTGAGGAGGCCACAAGCAACTCCAGACCAGCTTACATCTGTTCCATATAGAAGTCTTTTAGCTGTTTGGAGTCTGAAGGTCTTTATTCTACTTCTGATATCCACTAATCCATGTCCACCTTCTTGTCTAGGCAAAAACAACACAGGTGCTTTTACCCAGTGCTGTCCAGTCCAGAAAAAGTCTATTAAACGTTTCTGAATTCTTGATACCAAGTCTTCAGGCGGTTCCAGGATGCTCATTTTATGCCATAGGGATGAGGCTATAAGGTTGTTGCAGACCAAAGCTCTTCCCCTATACGATAACTGGGGTAGCAGCCAAAGCCAGTGAGACAATCGAGCACACACCTTCTCCACCAAGCCCTCCCAATTCTGTCTCATATAGTCCTCCGTCCCTAAAAACACCCCTAAATACTTAAAACCAGCTCTTCCCCATTGTAAGTTACCTGGAAGGTTTGGAATATTGTGGTCTAAACCACACCACAAAGCGGCACTTTTGGCCCAGTTTACTCTGGCAGAAGAAGCTTTACCATAATTCACTAAAATCTCTTTTACAAACTGAACATCCTTATCATTTCTTAAAACAACAGAAATATCATCGGCATATGCTGAAACTTTTATACAGTCATTAGAGCTTAACTCTTGCACCTTCAATCCCATTAATTTCTCTCTTAATTTGCATAGAAGAGGTTCAATAGCTAAACTGTAAAGCTGACCAGAGAGTGGGCACCCTTGTCGTATTCCCCTCTGCACCTTAACAGGGACACTAAGGCCACCTGCTATCTTTACCATACATGTGGCCTCATTGTACAACAACTTTACCATATTTATAAAATTCTCCCCAAAACCAAAAGCCTCCAATACTTTAAAAAGATACTCATGATCTACGCGATCAAAGGCTTTTTCTTGGTCGAGTGATAAAATTCCCACATTAATATTGTTACCCAAAGCATAATCAATCACATCACGCATTAAATGCAAATTGTCAGAGATACATCTGTCTTTTATACAATAGGACTGATCCTTATGTATAAGTTTATACAGTATTTTGTTTAGTCTATTAGCGAGACACTTTGATAAAAGTTTATATTCGGAACACAGAATAGCCACAGGTCTCCAGCTCTTTAACAATGTAAGATCACCTTTTTTCGGTAGTAAAGTCAAGATTGCCCGTTGGCAACTTTTAGGTAAAAAACCTGTACGGATACATTCCTGCAGCACTTCAAAGAGATCCGTTCCAATTATTGACCAAAAATGTTTATAAAACTCGCCAGGAAGACCATCAATACCTGGGGTACGACCTGAAGAAAGTCCCGCTACCGCAGTACTTAGTTCCCCAAATGTAAATCCAGCTTCTAAACCTTGTTTATCATCGTCAGTTAAACTGGGAAGATCTTGTAAGAGTTCATTTTGGATTTGAATATCTATGTCCTCAGCTGAATATAAATGGGAGTAAAAGTCCACAGCTAATCTTCGCATTTCCATAGGATCAGATGTGCATTGTCCATTGTTGTTTTTCAGACTAAACATTTGATTCGCTTGTTCATTCTTGCGTTCCAAGTTGAAAAAAAAAGAAGTGGGACCGTCCATATCTTTTAGTGATAAAAATCTATTTCTCACCAGAGTTCTTTTGACTTTTTCGTTTAAAACCGAGCTCAATTTCAGTCTTTTTTCAGTCCACTCATGTGTATTCACAGAAGGATCTCCCATCATGTTCTTTTCAATCTCAATGATTTCTCTTTCAAGACATGCTAAAGTCCGTTTCAAACACACATTTGAGTAAGATGTATACTGCATACAGAATTCTCTTATGTGAAC
This sequence comes from Paramisgurnus dabryanus, assembly GCF_030506205.2. Taxonomy (NCBI): domain Eukaryota; kingdom Metazoa; phylum Chordata; class Actinopteri; order Cypriniformes; family Cobitidae; genus Paramisgurnus; species Paramisgurnus dabryanus. The sequence goes on from NC_133351.1 coordinate 14,598,266, forward strand.
TTTCCCAACTTCCCACCAAAGGGTAATGTTATCATATCTTTCTTTCTCAATTTTCCAAGTTTCCCACAAATGTTTAAAAGAATCACAGAAATCCTTGTCTTGCAATAGTTTAACATTAAAGTGCCAGTACGCACTTCTTTTTTTCTTAACAGTCATATTACAATCAACAGTGATTAGTTTGTGATCAGTAAAAGGTGTAGGGACAATAGCTGTATGTACAACTCTACTTTTCATATTTTTTGATAAATACAATCTGTCAAGGCGTGCTGCTGAAATAATTCCATCATGAACCTTTACCCAAGTGTATTGTTTTACCAAGGGATTGTTTTCTCTCCATATGTCAGTAAAATTAAAAGTTTTTATAACATTTGCTAGTACAGTGGGTGACTGAAAATGGGGTTCTTCTCCGTTTCTATCCAGTACGGAGTTAAGTGTACAGTTCCAGTCCCCACCTAGAAATATTAACTCACTTTCTTGTTGTTGTCTTAAAAATACATTCAGCTTATTAAAAATTTGTATTCTGTCAGCCCCTATATTAGGTGCATATATGTTCACAAACACAAATAGAACCCCATTTAAATCGACCTTAACTGCTAAACATCTTCCTGGTTCAATTTCTTTTTTATAAAGAACTTTAGCTTTTGTGGCTGGGGAAAATAGAATTGCAGTTCCTGCACTTAAATTAGTCCCGTGTGAGTAAACACATTCATTCCTCCACCACATTTTCAAGTCAACTTCATTATTTACGTCACTGTGAGTTTCTTGTAGGAAAATCACATCAAGGTTTTTCAACCTGATAAATTCTAGAATCGTGTCAGCCTTTCTCCTATCCCTCATCCCATTAACATTTAGAGATCCCACATGTAAGGTTTCCATAAGGGGAAAAGAGAGGAGAAAAAGAACAATCAAGAAGAAAAGTGTATTGCCCATTATTATTAATTAAATTTTCCTTTCTTCGCTTTCCCTTTTCCAGTTTTACATATTTTCCGTATATCAGTTAAATGCTTCTTCAGTCTAAAACGTTTCTGCTGTGATAATTCGTCATAGCTGCAACTTTTTCTTGCCCATGTAACAGAGGAGATAAATTTATCCAAATCTGGGAAAAATTCTCTCACTTCTGTAGTTTTACCTTTGGTCTCATCTAAAAAAGCATTAATTTGAGCCACACTATACAAATCTTCTGTCACCACTTTAGACATCTCTGACCCTTCAGACCACTGCCCATCATCTCTCATGCTATCCTCAGTACATTGAGACAGTCCATCTAAATCATCTACTGAGTATTGCTCTCCTGTTTGTACATCAGTTTGAGTTACAGTCTCATTTTCATTACCATCATCAACTATATCATTTGTATGCATAGCAACACTACATCCAGCCTGGTCTCTACTGTCAGTCTCATCATCCACACCAGCATCGCTTTCACTCACCTCGTTGTGCCCGTAGACTTCCTCTAAAGACCTTTTGCTTTGCTTCTTTGTTGCTTGTTTTTTTTGTGTTACTGTATTCTCCACAGCATCAATAGTGTCGTTATGATGAGATGGTCCGCTTTCAGTTATGTTGGCAGGCAATTGTTGTTCATCATTCACTTTCTTATTGGGGCACGAAAAGCGTTTATGGCCTATATGTCCGCATTCAAAGCACCTCAAATTATCGGTACTTGCGTACACCATATACGAATCATCTCCGTGATTTACACGAAACGAAATCTCCAATGTGCGTTCTGATGAAGTCAGGAACATTAGTACTTGTCGCCTGAACGACATAACGTGTTTAAGATCCGTACTTTTACATCCTAAAGGGATGTTTCTGACAGGGCTTGCGATCTTGCCATATCGAGTTAATTCTTTAACGATAGTATCATTTGATACAAAAGGCGGTACGTTTGAAATAGTGACTTTAGTCGACGGAGCCGATAGAGGAGTCACGGGCACAAACGTTTCCTTAATCCACAAACCATTTTCAGTTACTTGGCTTACTAACTGCTCTGATGTTAAAAACACGACAACAGCTTTATTCATTCGTGATGCTGAGAGAATATTGTCATATCCGACAATTTCCCCCACCACCACGAGTACATCTTCAACACTGACGCCAAGTTCAGGCACACACCTGCACCCATTACGCAGAGACATGACTGAGGCCATATCGGCACGCGGCTCGCGACACACAGCCGCGAGCCTAACCGTGCTTAATAACCAGTTACTGTTAAAACTATTGATTCTAATCCAGAGAGGGAAAAATTAGAAAATACTTCCAGAAAACAACCTTGAAATCCTACGCTCAATCTAACCAGCACGCTCCGCTCGCCCCACTACACACACACATGCGCAGAGAGAGAGAGAGAGAGAGAGAGAGAGAGAGAGAGAGAGAGAGAGAGAGAGAGAGAGAGAGAGAGAGAGAGAGAGAGAGAGAGAGAGAGAGAGAGAGAGAGAGACTTCTGCATGAGCAATGCACCAAAACACAGCTTTTACTCTCATTAAGCAGTGTGTGAATACAATAAAAATGTTCCAGTGTTGATACCTCAGGATATAGTAGCAGTAATATATAAAGATACATGTTTCTGTACTATAATGCATAACCTAATCTAGATTTAATAGAGTTAGAGAGAATATTGAGGACAGAGGTACTGCATGATAACTTTGATTAATCAAATAAAATTGTACATTTGTGTTTATAAAAAACATTCTAGTGATCCTGTCCCATTACTAGCTAATGTTCAAAATGTTGCTATTAAAAAACCCAAAGGCAGGGACATTTATGGCTTTTTGCTTTATATCTCAAAAGGCTTTCATGTATATACACCTACCTGCTGTTACACACCTACACCATTACATTCAACTAAGTTACATACATAAACATATACACATGCATGACTTTTGTGTAATCTATACAAATCACAAATCTGTACCAATGATCTGCACATCATATATCCAGGTGTGTGCACGTATGCCAGGATTATAACAGCGAGTGGGGCTGAGTGGTGATGTCCTGCAGGCACCTGCTGTGGGTGGGCCGTTTCTCTGAACAACAAATGAAAACGCTAAGAATAGACATGTCATGTGATGGAGGCTGATAACGCACTATTGATGGCTCAGTGGTGCTGAATGAGACTCCAGGGTGTCGAATCCTGTGGGTGTGTCTGCTGTTAACACATTCATATATCTGCCCTTAAATAACCATTCAGAAACTCTGTAATAATGTTTTCTTTTCTTTTGTTGTGCACTACTGTAGTCAGATGGTATTTTATCCAAGCATTTTAGTATTACATCCCTTAAATATTGTTAATCCAATCCAAGCCGGACATAATCCAGAACCATTAGTGGAGACAAGAGTGTATTATAATGACCTGGACTGACTGTACCATATTGTACACCTAACCTTTTATGCTTTTTTAAGAGTGTAATGGAGTTGTTAAACAGGCCATTTTATCCCAGTCTTTGTATTCAAAAAATAACTATGTCAATACCAGGGTAAAATATTTGTTTGTCACATGTGTAGCACAAGCTACGTATTGGTTGAATTCAGTCTGTTGTTTTCATTTTAAGCTCTCTAATGATACTTGACTGCAAGCAAATTACAAACCTCTTATTACTGACTTCATGACTTATTCATGACTCACCAACATGACAATTCCAAGTGATGCATGCTTATATTACTCAGCATGCACTAGGGACAACGTCATTTTCAATCGCTTACGTGAATGTGTTTGGCTTTAAAAGAAAGGTGCGTATTTTTTATCATCTGCTGTTTTAGATAACTGTCTTCATTGAGAAGCACTTAACCTGAGCCCTGTGTTTGGAAAGTAGTTTATGCTGATAAGGAGCTCTGCCGTCTCGGTTAATGACAGCAGGTGATCACAAACATGGAACAATATTGGAAATTTGAATTTTACTGAATTAGGTATGGTAATGGAGAACTGGTTCTTATTCAGAAAGTACACCACAAGCAAATGTTTCTCGTGATGTCTGTTTTCGCCTGCTGATGTGGTTCAGAAATAATATAGAAATGCCACACATTTTTGGGTTTGATGAGCAAACAGCTGCATGCCAAAGTAATGTGTTGTGTTTTAGCAGAGAGAATACAGTATTTAGAAAATAAATGGAAGACATTATTACTCTCAATATACAAGCTGTAGTGTCCTACCTTTCAGTTTAAAGTCTCAGACATTCATTCAGTGCTGTTTGGTACTTTAAAATGTTACTTAGACCAGCTAAAAAATACAGTTTTAGCTTGATTTGAGATAGAGTCAACATTTTTGATACTATTCTTGTTGTTCTTATTGAAATTTAATGGTGAAAATTTCTGACAAACAGCATTTGAATGCTTTTTTGGTAAATAGCTGTCCTAGATACAGAATGAACTTCACTGTAAAAAGTGAAATTTGGATTAATTAAAAAATTACTTTAAAGGCTAGGTGCATGATTTTTGAAAAACACTTTGGAAAAGGGAGTCGGGCCAAGTGCAAAAACACACTTGTAGCCAATCAGAAGTAAGGGGCGTGTCTACTAATTGACATTGTTGCCTGGGTTGTG